>NC_042998.1:24239271-24271771 GCF_006345805.1 Octopus sinensis
GTTCCACATTATTATTATTATTATTATTTTTCCACATTATTATTATTATTATTATTCAGTAGTTTTATTTTTATAGCGTGCTTTCACTTCACTACCGAGCGCAGCTCTGTGTGCCTTGGGTATGTGCTGTGATTTGTTGTGATGCTCTGATGGTTATTGTATGGAAAGTGTTCTGTGTAGGATGTGTGCAGTGCCTAGTAGTGCAATTTTCTGTATGTTATATGTGTTTGTAAGTCCTGGTGTTTTTGTTATGTATTTGTCTGAATATTTTTTTATCATGCCTAATGCACCTACTATGATAGGAATTGTTTCTGTTTTCAGATTCCACATTCTAGTTACCTCTATTTCCAGGTCTTTGTATTTTGAGAGTTTCTCCATTTCTTTTAGAGACACGTCATCAGCCGGTATTGATACATCAATTAGAAAGCATTTTTTTTCTTCATGGTCTCTGACAACTATATCTGGTCTGTTGGCCTTAATTTCTCTATCTGTGTGTATCGGCATATCCCAGAGTACGGTTGCTTTCTCGTTTTCTGTGACCTTTTCTGGTGTGTGCCTATACCATCTTTTTTCTGTTGTTATTCCATAATGTTGGCATAGCTTCCAATGTATGTAGGTTCCAAATCTGTCATGTCTGTGAATGTATTCCTTCTTAGCCAGGACTGGGCAGCTAGAGATAATATGACTTATTGTTTCTTGTCCATCTCCACATATTCTGCAGTTACTCGTAATATTTCTTTTCATTACATGTTTTTGGTAATTTCTGGTGGGGAGGCTTTGGTCTTGTGCTGCAATTAAAAATCCCTCTGTTTCTGCTTTGAGTCCTGAGCTTCTCAACCATTGCTGGGATTTTTCTTTGTCTATTTCTTTTGCGTTTAGTTTAGTCCAGTATTTACCATGAAGGGGCTTTTCTTGTCATCGTTTTATCATGGTTCGTTGCTGTTCTATTTTTAGTTTGGATTTCATTTGTTCTATAGCTTTTGTTGTTTCTTCATCTTCTTCTTCATGTTTATTAGGTGGTATGATTTCTTGTTTGTATTTGTCAGCTTCCTTAAATACTGAGAACAGTTTTTTGTTTTGCTCGTGTTTTGCTGCGATCTGGATCAGTTTTCCTTCCTTCTGAAGTAGATATTTTTGCAGTCCTATGGTGGTTATTTTATAGTAGTTTTCCAGCTGTATAAGGCCTCTACCACCTTCTATACGTTGTATATATAGTCTTTCTATGTCAGATTTTGGGTGATGCATCCTAGATCCTGTCATTATTTTTCTTGTTTTCCTATCTATTTTGGTCAGTTCATTTCGTGTCCAGTTAAGGATATTGTAGCTGTAACTTATAACTGGGACAGCTAAAGTGTTGATACTTATTATCTTGTTTTTAGCATTGAGCTCTGTGTTTAGTATTGATCTAACTCGTCTATAATATTCTTTTTTTATTTTCTCTTTCATTTGTGTGTGTTGTGTCTTATCTAGTTCATGGATTCCTAAGTATTTGTAAGTTTGGCTATTATTATTATTATTATTATTATTATTATTATTATTATTATTATTATTATTATTATTATTATTATTAAAGTGGTGAGCTGATAGAATTGTTTCATCATTTTGAGGTTGATAAACTAAGTACCAGATGTACTCTGGGGTTAATGTAATCAACTCATCCCCTGCCCTGAAATTACTGCCCTTGTGGCAAAATTTGAAACCATTATTATTATTATTATTATTATTATTATTATTATTATTATTATTATTTTCTTATACACCCAACAGATTTGACTGTTGGAAAAGAAAAAATTCTAACATCAGTCTACTACAGGTAACCCTAAGGTTACTTGTAGTAGCCTGAACCCTCCTAGATGTTCCGTATTGTTATTATTATTATTATTATTATTATTATTATTATTATTATTATTATGCTGCCCTTAACCTTACTGGATCCTTTGAAACAATCCAACTCATGCCAGCATGGAAAATTAATGTTAACTGATGATGACGATGATGACGATGATGACAACAATGACGACGATGATGATGATGGTGATGATGATGATGGTGCTGCTGCTGCTGATGATGATGTTGCTGACAATAATTATGGTTGGTGTCTTAATAATGATATATCTCTTCATCGACCAGACAGTCATATTTTCTTGCACACCTCTTGGTCTCAATACACTAAGGAATGGTCCATACTGGGAATATCCTTGCAAGAACATTATCCAAAAATGAAGAAATAATTCTAGAACGGAGCAGAATGAATGAATGATGTGATTGCGGAATACTGAAGGCACAAGATTCACTGGGCCAGACATATGTCGAGGTTCACAGACAACAAGGTGGACTTGTGCAGTTGTCGAGAAGTATGTGAGAGACTGGAAAAGACAATACGGGGGTGGACTTCCATGAATAGGGTTCGATGACATAATCAAAACGACATGGAAGTGAAATGGAAGTGAAGGATGCAATCAAGGGAAGAACAGAAACACATTGTATAATCATTATGTGACAGTATAAAAGAAATATAGCTGTATACATATATACATAATATATATATATATATTATATATATATATATATATTATATATATATATATAATATATATATATATATATATATATATGTATGTATGTATATATATAGAGAGATAGATAGATAGATAGATAGATAGATAGATGTAGATATAGATATATATACATATATTTGTATGTATATATGTATATATATACACACATATATATATATTTATATGTATATGCATATATAATATATATATACACATAAATGCATATATATATATTTATATATATACATGCATACATATATATTTATATATGTATGTATATATTTGTATGTATGTACAAATATAATATATACATACATGCATATATATATTTATATATATATTCATACATATACACACACATTATATATATATATATATATATATATATTATATATATATATATATACACACATACACACACACATATATACATACAAACATGCACATGCATTATATGTATGTATATATATATATACACGTATATGCACAATTGATATCACCTTCAGTTTCTCATCAAAATCAATCACAAAATTTGAAGTTGTTCATGAAAAAGCAATATTTATATGAATTTCTCTCAGGAATATTGGTCTGGAAATGAATATTGAAATTTTGCAAATAGTTTAGTAATACAGAAGAAGGAAGCGTATCAATTGAATAACATCTGAAACTTCGTATATTAGAATGAGTTTTTACCTGCCTGCTCCTTCCCGTAGGCTATTTCTCTGACATTATGTATTAGATTTATACAGGGTGTTCAAAAAGTCTCTCCACAGTAAGTATTTTATTGCAAAATAGAATATTTTTTATAAGATTGTATAAGATTACAAAAGAATGTATTAGGCTTTACAAGACTTAAAAATAAAACTTTATAATATAATAGGTGTTGAAAGTGTCGTCTTTCATTTTCAATACAGAAGTTGACTCTTCTGCACATGCTTTGAAATACATCTTGGAGAGTCAGGATGAAAAAATTCACTGCGGAAAGACTTTTGGAACACCCTATATCTCTCTCTCTCTCTCTCTCCTCTCTCTCTCTCTCTCTCTCTCTCTCTATATATATATATATATTATATATATATATATATATATAATATATATATGCTGCTAAATATTAATAAAAATATACATATGTAGGCACAGGAGTGGCTGTGTGGTAAGTAGCTTGCTAACCAACCACATGGTTCCGGGTTCAGTCCCACTGCGTAGCATCTTGGGCAAGTGTCTTCTGCTATAGCCCCGGGCCGACCAATGCCTTGTGAGTGGATTTGGTAGGCGGAAACTGAAAGAAGCCTGTCGTATATATGTATATATATATATTTGTGTGTGCGTGTTTGTGTGTCTGTGTTTGTCCCCCTAGCATTGCTTGACAACCGATGCTGGTGTGTTTACGTCCCCGTCACTTAGCGGTTTGGCAAAAGAGACCGATAAAATAAGTACTGGGCTTACAAAAGAATAAGTCCTGGGGTCGAGTTGCTTGATTAAAGGCGGTGCTCCAGCATGGCCGCAGTCAAATGACTGAAACAAGTAAAAGAGATAAAAGAGAAATATGTTCATATTCTGAGTTCTATCTTATATGCGCAGGAGTGGCTGTGTGGTAAGTAGCTTGCTCGCCGACCACATGGTTCCAGGTTCAGTCCCACTGCATGGCACTTTGGGCAAGTGTCTTCTACTATAATCTCAGGTGGAGTAAAGCTTTGTGAGTGGATTTGGTAGATGGAAACTGAAAGAACCATGTAGTACATATACATATATATGTATGTATATGTATGTGTGTTTGTGTTTTTTCCCCCAACATTGCTTGACAAACAATGCTGGTGTGTTTACATCCTTATAACTTAGCAATTTGGCAAAAGATGCTGATACAATAAGTACTAGGTTTACAAAGAATGTAATCTGGGGTCAATTTGCTCGACTAAAGGCAGTGCTCCAGTATGGCTACAGTCAAATGACTGAAAAGAATAAAAGAATAAAAGAATAACAATCAGGATAGTCTAATAAATTCAAAGCATAATAATGTCAAACAGAATAAAGGAACTCAGATAATAGGAAATGCTAAGAAATTAAATTTCATTTAAAGAGAAAAAACCCAATTCAACATAAATAATAATATCAAATCGAATAAAATTTCAGCTTGAAATAGAACAATGATAAAGATATCTAAAGGACTAAATAGAAAAAAAGAACTTGGTGGAAATTAATTTAATTCTTTAATGAATGATGAAATTGAAACTAAATCTGAGGGAAATATGAAAAGCTATCTTTGCAATTGTTCAAGTGGCAAATAAGTGTAAAACTAAAAATGTTATATAAAGATGTATGGTTACATCTGAGGGTAAGGAATTTTGTTACATCTGTGGGACATCATTAATTTTCAAGAGGAGACAGGCAAATCATTTGAGTTCATTTAAAGACAAAAAAACAATAAATAAATAAAAGGCATAAGAGTGGCTGTGTGGTAAGTAGCTTGCTTACAAACCACATGTTTCCAGGTTCAGTCTCACTGCGTGGCACCTTGGGTAAGTGTCTTCTTCTATAGCCTCGGGCTGACCAAAGCCTTGTGAGTGGATTTGGTACATGGAAACTGAAAGAAGCCTGTCATATATATGTATATGTATATATATATGTGTGTATATATGTATGTGTGTGTATATGTTTGTGTGTTTGTGTTTGTCCCCCACCCCTAACATCGCTTCATAATCGATACTGGTGTGTTTACATCCCCGTAACTTAGTGGTTCGGTAAAAGAAACCGATAGAATTAGTACTAGGCTTACAAAGAATAAGTCTTGGGGTCGATTTGCTCGATTAAAGGGGGTGCTCTAGCATGGCCACAGTCACATGACTGAAACAAGTATGCAAGTAAAAGAGTAAAAGGTTCCAAATGAGTTTTAGCAAATTAATCTGGTCTTTTAGGGACAGTAATAAGAACTATATGATTAATTGGTAGTTAATTTGTACAGCAAAACCATACAAACCTGGATCAATAGATGTAACCTATGTTTAGGAAGTATTATACAGGATTTTCACATCCAAGGGTGATGTAATAAATTCTAGACAGGAGAAAGCACTAAGATGCTTGCACATGAGGAAATTCACATTTGCCAAGTATAAATGAATAATTATCGTTCAAACTATACAAAGTTTTGAACTGATGGACTGAAAATGATTATCCAGTAAGAACTTGAAATAGAGATTGTTCATGTCTGACTTAATAGACAGCTCTAAATTATACATCACAGAGTTTATAAAAGAAAATCATTAAACAACCATACCAAGTGATATCGTGTTAGACCCTGAAGAGACTGCACCATTTTATAGTAGGGCTGCAACTTCAATGATTACTAATCAGTGCAATTGAAACATCTATTGGTATTAAAAGGCAGAATATAATTAAAGGATTAAAAGTAATGCTGTTGCTACTTCAGAGTAATCCTTATTTTTAATATTATTAATATATATATATATATATATATATATATAATATATATATATATATATATATGGGATGACCCAATATATATATATATATAAAATATGAAATAGAGATAAAACCACTATTATGCAACTCAAACAGTGATAGACATAAACCAATACATAAATAACAAATAATATATATATATAGAGAGATTTTTATTTATTTGTTTTTTATGCATTGGTTTATGTCTATCACTGTTTGAGTTGCATAATAGTGGCTTTATCTCTAATTCATATTTTATATTTTATATACTGTGAAATTTGATTTAATACTAAATTGAATTTTTCCCTGTAAGTTTGGAGTTATATGCCCTAATATTATTATTATTATTATTATTATTATTATTTTATTATTATTATTATTATTATCATTATATATATCATCATCATCATTATCATCATCATCATTTAACGTCCGTTTTCCATGCTAGCATGCGATGGATGATTTGACTGAGGGCTGGTGAACCAAATGGCTGCACCAGCTCCAATCTGATCTGGCAGAGTTTCTACAGCTGGATGCCCTTCCTAACGCCAACCACTCTGAGAGTGTAGTGGGTGCTTTTATGTGCCACCAGCACAAGGGCCAGTCAGGCAGTAGTGGCAATGGCCATGCTCAAATAATGCTTTTTATGTGCCACCTGCACAGGAATCAGTCCAGCGGCACTGGCAACGACCTTGCTCAAAAGTTTTTTCACATGCCACCAGCACAAGTGCCAGTAAGGTGACACAGATAATGATCACGCTGGAATGGTGCTTTTTATGTGCCAGCGGCATGGAAGCCAGTTTGTTGCTCTGGCAAAGACCACACTCGGATGGTACTCTTAGAGCTCTACTTGCATGGATACCAGTCGGCGAATTTGATTTCGATTTTGATTACATACATACATACATACATACATACATACATACATACATACATATATATATATATATATATATATATATATATATATATATAGATATATATATAGATATGTATATACATATATATATGTGTGTGTAGGTGTATATGTATAAATGTATATACAAAATTATTTAGTTAGTGGTTATGCAACTGTCTAAGGGACAAATATACACATAGACACTACTGGTATATTACCTAACTATATATAGGCCTTGCTATATGTTAACAGTAATTGGTAATTTAAATGGTAAAACCATGGTTTAATATATTGAGATAAGAAAAGAAATGGAGATCAATTAGCAATTAGAAGTTGATCATTGGTATTAAAAGGTCATAGTTTAATTTTAGTTGAAATAACTATATGTATAAAAGTATATACATGCATACATTCATATATGCATATATCACATGCAAAAATATGTCTATAGATTGAGGGAAGGATTTGAATATGTTATGCATATTTTTATAATGGACTAGCAGTATCGCCCGGCGTTGCTCGGGTTTGTAAGGGAAATAACTATATAAGCATTTTTAGAGTTATAGTCAAAAGATAGCAAAAAATGCATTAAAAATGGAAAAAAAATGATGGTAAATAAATTTTTTTTTAAATCGTTGACTCATCGTAGACATTTTTAGAGAGTTACTTCCCTTATATGATAGCGAAAAAAATGTATTAAAATGGAAAAAAATGATGGTAAATAATTTTTTAAATCGTAGACTCATCGTAGACACGCGCTAATACCCAGAAGGGCTCGATATGAATCACGACTATAAGATACCCAGTTTTGGTTAAACTGCACCGCAAAATGTGGGAGTAGTTAGGAATCTAAATCGTAGGAGACAGACACACAACTTCACTTTTATATATAAAGATGTCATAGTAGCTGCAGGAAACTAGAACGAAGCTTATTGAGTACTTGGTGAAAAATGAATGATATTAAATAAAAATGAAGAATAAGTGCAGAACGTATAACATAATTATAAATACCGCACTGACTACCAGTCTTCTTGAAATTTAGTGTAATAATAAAACCATTAGTATTATTGGAGCGGTTACCTAATCTGTTCTTTTTTGAAATACATCATATATAGAGTAATATGATGTTTAAGATATTAGATATGTGATATGAGATATTATCACATGTATGCATGTGTATGTTTGTCAGTGTGTGTGTGTATGTGTAATTTTTATTACATAGTCTTGAAGGTATTTATGTATGTGTGTGTGTGTGTGTGTGTGTGTGTGTGTTTGTGCACATCTGGTTTCTGTCTTTAACTTTAGATATATTATTGTATATTATTAATTTTTGATTCATTGCTGCTGGAGTCGTATGAAGATACTATCTGCTAATACATTAGAATATCCATTATTTATGAGATTTTATGTGTGTGTCCTTTTTAATGTGTTACTTGACATGTGGTATAAGGAATACTAGACATATTCTTCTTTGCAGAATGCATGACTGTGTGTGTGTGTGTGTGCATGTGTGTATGCATACACAAACACACAAGCACACCCACACACACATACATATATATATATATACAAACATGTGTATATATGTTTATGTGTATATATATACAAATGTTTGTATATATATATATATATATATATATACACACACATATATATACATATATATATATGTAATATATATATATACATACATATATATGTTATATATATATATGTATATATATTATATATATATATATACATACATATATATGTATATATATATATATATATATATATATATATATATACATATATATATGTGTGTATATATATATATTTCTATACATAGATATATATTTATATATATATGTGTGTATGTGTGTATGCATCTAAGTATGTATGTGCATGTGTGTGTGTGCGCATGTGAGAGGGAGACGGTGAAAGAGAGAGAGAAAGAGGAAGTGTGGGTGAGCGAGTGTGTGTGTGTGCATGTGTGCGTATGTGCATGTGTGTGTGGCAGGTATAAGTGCAAGATTTGAGATCTGAAATGTAACACTGTTTTACACCGGATGAAATTGCGGATGGCGTGATCTAAGTATGAAAACATTAATATTCCTTTTCTAGTTAGTTTTGATATTTCATCCTTTTTTTCCCCCTAGTATTTACAATGGAAGTCTTTGTGTTACAAGGAACATTTATCTCATGTAATATATAGTATGCAATCAATCCCCCAAGGTACTGATACTCTCCTGCATTGGCAACAATTTATCTAATTAGTTTAGAAGAGTTTAGTAAGTTTAATAGCTATGAGGAACAAAGAATCTAATACTTTACTCTTGACGTTCATCATTTGCTAGCTCATAACCAAAGCAATGGTGCTTTCTGTATCTTCTTCACTCTCAGACAAAGGGCAAGAACCCAAGAACTTCAGGGTGTTCAAGAACCTAATAAACATTTCTATGATCTCTTAGATGTAATGGGAAGATTGATATAATGATTCATTGTTATTCTCGAAGACAGCAAGCTGGTGGAAGTGTTTCCATGCTAGAGGAAATGGTAGAATTTCTTCTGGTACTTTACATTTGGAGTTCAAATGCTTACAAGGTCGACTTTGCCTTTCATCTTTTTGGGGTGCATAAAATAAGTAGCGGTTGAGTACAGGGGTTGATGTAATCAGTTAGCCTTCACCAAAATTTCTGAGTGAATGGATTTGGTAGACGGAAACTAAAAGAAACCCGTCAGTACCGCCTGACTGGCCCTCATGCTGGTGGCACGTAAAAGCACCCACTACACTCTTGGAGTGGTTGGCATTAGGAAGGGCATCGAGCTGTAGAAACTCTGGCATATCAGATTGGAGCCAGTGCAGCCATCTGGCTCGCCAGTCTTCAGGCAAACCATCCAACTCATGCCAGCATGGAAAGCGGACATTAAATGATGATGATGATATATGTGTGTGTGTGTGTGTGTGTGTGTTTGTGTGTCTGTATTTGTTCCCCAACATCATTTCACAAGCGATGCTGGTGTGTTTACATCCCTGTAACTTAGCGATTCAGCAAAAAAGACTGATTGAATAAGCAGTCACAAAGAATAAGTCTTGGGCTCAATTTGCTTGACTAAATGCAGTGCCCCAGCATGGCCACAGTCAAATGACTGAAACAAGTAAAAGAATAAAAGAATAGTAGAAAGGATTGCTGTTCTGGAAAGCAGCAAGCTGGCAGAATTGGTTGACAAAATACTTAGCAGTATTTCTTTTTGGCTCTTTGCATTTTGAGTTCAAATCCCACCAAAGTTGATTTTGCTTTTCATCCTATTGGGATTGATAAAATAAGTACTAGTTAAGCATTAGGGTCAATGTAATTGACTAACATCCTTCTCTTACCATTGCAAGCCCTATGCAAAAATATGAAACCATTATTATTCTGTCCTTGAACTCTTTTGCATCCACTTTTCCATGCTAGGAAGTGTAGAAATTTTTTTCTTCCACAACTATAATTTTATGATAGAAATATTACATAAATATCTCAGAGAGATATTTAGAAATGTAATATTTCTATTTTTGTAATCAGCGGATTTATTTCACTAGAATTATTATATGTTTACGAGGCCTAGACAAGCATCTGCAGCTAGCAAGCCATGCTACTCCAGACTGATGATGAGCAAGACTCAGAAACTAGTCTCTGAGTGCAGGCTTAGCTGGGTAGGGCTGCTTGTCTCCCCCTTGTAAACATAAGGACACAGGAAATGTGTCAAGGCCAACAGGAAGCGTTGATGCTTCCTAGGGCTAAATAGCAGTGGTGTGATTCCTTTCAAGGGACTGTCACATTAAATTGACAGTATACAACTACTCTAAATTTTTATGACAAAATTTCCATTCTACGAATATCCATTATACTATGAAATTGAAGAATAACATGTCTTATTAATGAAGCAATTGAATGCAAGCAGAGCAGTGTCTTGAATAAGAGTACAAAACCATAGCACTTAATAGTTAAATTTGAACTGTTATCTCAGTTTGATGCTGTGAGTCAATTTTCTTTCATATCTTTTAAAGAATCCAGGAAAGAGCAAATCAAAATGTTTAATTACAAGAATGTTTATTAATTTCAGAATATTTCCAAATTATTCATAAAAGAAGATATCTTAATATAATTGTATTTTTGGGATTCTAGAAAGCTAAAATTTCCTTTTTCCAGTTGTGAGCAATTAGAGATGATTTGGAATAAATGATTAATTATCTACAGGAAAAAAATTCTGTTTTAGAAAGTGAACTCGAGAGAAATATAACCAGAAAGAAACATCTTAGGCATCGCATACAAAGCTAATTAATTAGAAATATAATAAAGTCAATGCATAGTAACACAGGATCGCTTGTTTTATTAATTAACAAATACCTTATAATTAAAATGATGTCACTGTTATTTTAGTGTTATTTTGACATTTATGAATTTTACCGTTTATTGAAAACACACAGTGGGTTATCAGCCTTGTCATTATCATCATCACCATCATCATCATCATCGTCGTTGTCATCGTCATCATGAACATCATCATCATTATCAACATTGTTGTCGTCGTCGTCATCATCAGCATTATCATCATCATCACCATCATCATCATCAACATCAGCAGCAGCAGCAGCAGCAGCATTTGATGTCTGTTTTCCATGCTGGCATGGGTTGGATGGCTTGACAGGAGCTGGCAAGGCTGAAAAGCTGCACCAGGCTCCAGTCATCTGTTTTGCCATGTTTTCTATAGCTGGACACCCTTCCTAATGCCAACCACTTTACAAAGTATACTGGATGCTTTACACAGGATGTCAACATACGTGCTTTTTATGTGACACCAGTGTGGGATGTAGTGTAAATACATACATACATACATACAAACATACATACATACATACATACAACATATATACATACATATATACAGGGTGTCCCAAAAAAATGTATACACACCTTAAATAATTGTAAATTTGTTATTCTTTGTAAGCCTAGTACTTATTCTATTGTTCTCTTTTGCCGAACCACTATGTGTATACATTTTTTTGGGACACCCTGTATATGTTTTCGGTACAAATGGTTTTTTTATACAGTGCCGAGTTTACAATCCTGTATATAGTAATAATATGAAGGCTTTCCTCCCATGTGGATAGGAAAGCCTTCATATTTTCGAGGGCTTATATGCCCCTTTATTAGACTACTTTCCTTAGTCATTGCACGGTGATCGCCATAAGATTTAAGCTTATATAAAAGTATCATTATATGTGTGTGTATATGTATGTACATATATGTATATGTATGCAGATATGTATATATCAATCTATCTATTTCTCTCCCTCTACCTATATATATATACATGCATGTGTATACATATATATAATATATATATACATACATATATATATATATTATATATATATATATACATATATACATATATACATATGTATATATATATATATATATATATATATATATATATATATATATATATATAGTTAATCCAAACAAGAAAGCACAAAAAAACACAACAATGCAAGGATGTGGAACAAATATAGTATTATTGGACACTCAGGAAAGAAGGAAAGAAGGAGAGTTTAACGTTTTGAGTGGAGCTCTTCATCGGAAACATAGAAGGAAAGATCCAGAGAAGGGAAGACAGAGGAAAAAAAATCGCCAACGGTGCACACGTGGTCACATTTTGAATGACCAGGAGGAAAGGTTCAATAGAATCTAGGTATATCAACACACAGGATGCCAGAAATGGCTAAGCACAATAGCATAGAGTTCATTGTATGATAAACAACAATGAAGGCACCAAGAGTTGGTAGGATACTATAGTTATGTATGTAGCAAGTCCTATTTATACTGTTCATCTGACTCTAGGTGTGGCATAAATATAAAACAAGAACACAAATGGGATTTAAAATCATATATATGTGTGTGAGTGTATGTGTGTGTGTGTATGTGTGTGTGTATATATATATATATATATATACACAAAATAGGTAGGATAGGTAAGTATTATGGATTTATGTAGGATTGCACCTAAGGACTTATGGACTTATTTCTACAAGATCAGGAGGTTGAACTGTGAACTTTTATGCCTCTTTTTTCTTCACTTTTTTCATCTCCCTATTCCTCTATGTTGTTATTTCATTAATCTATGCCCTTTTCATTTTCCCTATTTGTCTCTGATGACGGAATATCTCATACTCTGGGACATCCCAGAAACAGCTGTAAGACTTTGAATCTTTTTTTCCAGTATTAATAATGTTTATGACTTGAGATGTTTGCCTTGCTTTAATGTCTGTTGTCGTCTTTAACAATTATATATATATATGTATGTATGTATTATGTATGAATAGCAGACAAATAGGAATGGACAATTGAAAACATCACTACACACATTTCAACAACATAGTTATTTATTTAAATATATATAATACATTACAGAATATTAGATAATTCCGCATTATTTGGATCATTAGACAACTGTTTAACTATGTATGGACTATTATTCAGAGCAATTGAATGAACTGGGATGTCTAATTATTCTTTTGAAGTAAATGGTTTGCATAATATACATGTAGGTACTTTTAAATAAATTTGCCAAGACATTTTGGATTTCCATTACATTATATAGATGTATGTATATATATATATATCTTTTACTCTTTTACTTGTTTCAGTTAATTGACTGTGGCCATGCTGGATCACTACCTTTAGTCAAGCAAATTGACCCCAAGACCTATTCTTTATAAGCCTAGTACTTGTTCTATCAGCCTCTTTTGCTGAACTGCTAAGTTATGAGGATGTAAACACACCAGCATCGGTTGTCAAGCGATGTTGGGGGGACAAACACAGACACACAAACATACACAAATGTATATACATATACATATATACGACAGGCTTCTTTCAGTTTCCATCTACCAAATCCACCCACAAGGCTTTGGTCAGCGCGAGGCTATAGTAGAAGACTCTTGCCCAAAGTACCATGCAGTGGGACTGAACCTGGAACCATGTGGTTAGTAAGAAAGCTACTTACCACACAGCCACTCATGCATCTTATTGTGGAACAATTTTTTCCACAGTTTTTCTCAGGTGCATTCAATATATCAGACCTCCAAACTCGCCACAAGCCACTTTTGCCAGAAAATAAAGTTGGGAGGGGTGGTAGGGACCTCGAAGTTTCCCACCAAGGGAGTTTTGTTTCATGGGTCTTTTTCTTCTTTTCCAGATTATTTTGCCTGCTTTCAACGAACGTGACATCAAAATCACTTGTAAAAAGGAAAGATTTGGCTGTTATTTCTAGCATACCCTGCTACCACGTAACAGCTATTTGCATTCACACTCTTTACTTTTTTTACTCTTTTACTTGTTTCAGTCATTTGACTGCGGCCATGCTGGAGCACCGCCTTTAATCGAGCAACTCGACCCCGGGACTTATTCTTTTGTAAGCCCAGTACTTATTCTATCGGTCTCTTTTGCCGAACCGCTAAGTAACGGGGACACAAACACACCAGCATCGATTGTCAAGCAATGCTAGGGGGACAAACACAGACACACAAACACACACACGCATATATATACATATATACGACGGGCTTCTTTCAGTTTCCGTCTACCAAATCCACTCACAAGGCTTTGGTCGGCCCGAGGCTATAGTAGAAGACACTTGCCCAAGGTGCCACGCAGTGGGACTGAACCCGGAACCATGTGGTTGGTAAACAAGCTACTTAGACATTTGTCAACTTTTGTCCTTCCATTTATTTTTCTCCCTTTATGGAAGTCAAAATTTTCTCAGTTGATTTTTGTTTTTCTCCCAGTTCTGTGTTTTCTGGAAGAAAAGCCTCACATTATCTCAAAGCTACGAGAATTCACTAACGTGATTTGTTTATTATTTTAAAAGATTTCATAGCGGAATTAGATACAATGGGTTTTGGCCAGTTTAAACACTAAAGGGTTAAAAAGTGCCAAAACTATAAAATCAGCTTTTTTGGCCTTTTTGAGGGCTTTTGAACCAAAAAACTATAGGTTTTTTTTTTATGTTGTTTTGCTTAGAGATAAAAAATGCTGATTTTATAGATTTAAATTTCAAAGGGCCTAAAAAAGAATAATAATGATAATAATGAAATTATTGTATACAGTGCTCAGGTGCACCACAACTTGTCAGAAAGTGCATATAAAGTACATGCAGTAATGTAGAAATGTCTGGAAAGTGAACATGCTTGTGTGTGTATGGAGGGGAGAAAATCAAGTGTAGTGTTGGCGAATCTCAGGAAGCATGGAAATCTTGAAGGATGCAGTGCTCCGACAACTAACAACCGATGCCGGCAGTTTGTTCCACGCTTCAGCAACTCTCAGCGTGAAAAAATGTTTCCTGAAGTCATGGGAGCTGTGCTGTTTTCTTACTTTGTAAATATGTCCACGGGTGTTAGATGGGTGGAGTTTGAAGAGGTGCTCAGAGTTATTGTTTGTGCGATGGTTGATAATTTTATGGGTGTCTGCCAAGTCAGCTGCCAGACGTCGGAGTTTCAATGTGTCCATGCCCAGGGAATGATTTCATAGTTTTGGCCCTTTTTTTTTAGGTTCTTAAAGGCTTTTAGAGCCAGAAAAGGGTAAAAAATACTCAAATGAAACATAATATTAGTATTAAACTAAAAAATGTTTATTGATAATGTGACTAAAAAGATTTTTTTTTTAAATAAAAAACACGATATTTTTTTATTCTCTTATTCTTTTACTCGTTTCAGTCATTTGACTGCAGCTGTGCTGGAGCACTGCTTTTAGCCGAGTGCATCGACCCCAGGACTTATTCTTCGTAAGCCTAGTACTTATTCTATCAGTTTCTTTTGCCAAACCGCTAAGTTACAGGGATGTAAACACACCAGCATTGGTTGTCAAGTGATGTTGAAGAGATAGACACACATACACAAATATATACACACACATACATACATACATATATATATCTATACATATATATCTATATCTATTTATCTATCTATCTATCTATCTATCTATCTATCTATATATATATATATATATATATTATATATATATATATATATATATATATATATATATATAATGGGAAGCTTTATGAAAATAAACAAAAGACGAAGGCAGGTGGAATACAAATAAACAATTGTATTAGTATGGCGCTCAGGAATATAAATAAAACAAGTCTTTTACGTTTCGAGCCTACGCTCTTCAACAGAAAGATACACAGAAAAGAAACATGGAAAGAAACAAGGAGAGAAAAAAAATGCGTGCAGAAGCTAGCAAATCAACATGGCGATCTATATAAGTTCAGTAAAATTTAGATTCAGTTGAATATGGTACTTAAGTTAAAGGCACCAGAATTTAGTGCCTTTAATCACCCCATTTTGAATTATATGGATAATACCATAGTATTATCCATATAATTCAAAATGGGGTGATTACCATCAAAATAAGCAACAAGGATATCCAGAGGTAATGCAGTACGATCGTTTTTCATGCGACTCCATTTAATTGAACAATGCAAATATTACATCAGTTTTAAAATGTAGAGCAATCTTCAGCTGCATAAAAATACAGAATTTAGTTAAATTCAAAGGATTCATTTGTATAGTTTTCTTATTATCCAAAATCACAAAGAGGATAAGTAGATAGACAAAGAACATGTTTCATCAACAACATCATAGTTGTAACTGATATTTTTTCACAAGAAGACACTGCTTATCATTGATTTTAATTTGCTATTCAGATCTACTATTGGGGGGGGGGTTAGTTCCAATTTATAGACTAGTTTATTAAGTCTAATGGAAACTAGAATCTATCTTTTATTGATAGGGTAAAAAGACAGTTTAAGTGGCAGAGTCATAAATCAAGATTTCTTTGAAGTAAAAACCATTTGGTTCAGTAAGAATATATTTCAGCCAAATTTACAGGCTAAAGGTGATGGGGTAGGGAGAGTAGAAACTTATAATACTTAACTATTTGACAACCATAAACTCAGTGTTAATTTGATATAGATATGTACATTTTAGAGAGTTTTTTCCCCCACACAAAAAAATCAGAATAATTTCAGTATTTTACACAATAGAGGGATGGAAAATATAGACATAATTTCATATTTATATAATTTCTATTACTAACTTAACATATATTTATAGTTAATTATGAAATAGTAATTTTTTTGTATTAATAAGTTAAATTAAAGGAATATGTTAAAAATTTATATATTTTTTATATACTCTTTACTCTCTCTTTTACTTGTTTCAGTCATTTGACTGCGGCCATGCTGGAGCACCGCCTTTAGTCGAGCACATCGACCCCAGAACTTATTCTTTGTAAGCCTAGTGCTTATTCTATCGGTCTCTTTTGCTGAACTGCAAAGTTACAGGAATGTAAACACACCAGCATCAGTTATCAAGTGATGTTGGGAGGACAAACACAGACACAAACACACACACACACACACACATATATATACATATATACGACAGGCTTCTTTCAGTTTCCGTCTACCAAATCCACTCACAAGGCTTTGGTCGGCCCGAGGCTATAGTAGAAGACACTTGCCCAAGGTGCCATGCAGTGGGACTGAACCCGGAACCATGTGGTTCGTAAGCAAACTACTTACCACACAGCCACTCCTGCGCCTGTTAATAATTATGTTAATAATCTTAGAACATATTTCTTGTATTATAAAATACATAGTGAAATATATCAGTATGGTTCTGTATAGGTTGAGTGTGAAATCTATAGAAATATATTATAAATAAAATGATATAGCGAGTAAATAAGTAAGAAAAATTGGTTTAAAATTAAAATAAAGAAATGTAAATGAGTATAATGAAAAATAAATATAAATTCCAGTAGAATATTATAGACAAGAGGTAAAACAGATTTGTGCTATAAAAACTTATTATAAAATATACCTAGCTTATTTATATTAATAGGTAAGGTAAGTTGTTAGAAGAAATTCTCTTATAATTTTATAATTTTTAGACTAAAATTTATATTTACTTACCATGAGAATATTCATATATGACTAGTGTTTAATACTGGGTAAAGATGTGATCAAGTTATTGGGCAAAAATTATATTATTACTAAAACTTATATAAAATTTTGGGTTTTATTAGAGATTTAAGAAAATGCTATTATTATTTCTTATATGATAATTTATAATTATTATTGATACTTATAAAATGTTATTTACTTATTTATTTATAATCTATTTAAGCTTTCTAATACATACAAAGATCATGAGGCTAGAGTTGTTTTAGAGAAATAGAAACCAAGTAACTTCGATATTATTCTATTCTTTTATCAGGTTTTAAATATTAATTAAGGAGATTTAGAAAATCTTTTTATGGGGAGATTCTCAGTAAATAAGGCATTAATTGACTCACATACCAAAATCTTTAAAATACTATGAAAGGGAGTTAACCAAAATGTAACTTTTAAAAAATGAAAATAGAATTATTTATTTATATGGAAATCTTATATTTTGTATTAAGAGTGAAGCATGGTTATAGGCTTATTAGAGGTAATATTTATAATATCGAAAAGGATTAGGTGGAGTAGAATTCTCGCAGAAATAGATATGAAAATTACCAAATCTTTAAAACTTATTGTGGAGTAAGTATACAACTTAATAACTTCATTAGATATATAGAATCTATGTAATAATTTTAGAAATTAAAAAAAATGTTATTCAACTTTGTTCAACTTGCTTATGTTATTAAATTAAATTTCATAATAACTATTGTTGATTAAATAATAAAATATAGTAGGGTATGCTATATATATATATATATATATATATATATGACAGGCTTCTTTCAGTTTCTGTCTAGCAAATTCACTAACAAGGCTTTGGTCGGCCTGAGGCTATAGTAGAAGACACTTGCCCAAGATACCACGCAGTGGGACTGAACCTGGGACCATGTGGTTGGTAAGCATATTACTTATGACACAGCCAATCTTGTGCCTACATAATTTAATTTTTCCTCTTCTTCTTCTCCATTTTGTTGATGAGATTCATGTTGCTCTTCATGAAAATTAACATACTAATATTTTTCATCAGACAAGGACTATCTCTTGGCACCCAAGATGTCCTTGCCCAGTAGAAAATAAACATTCAGTTGCAACACTGGAAGGGATGGCTGTGTTGAACTTGAACAAGTTCACCAAAACTTGCTCATACAAGCAAGCAGAATCTATCAGTAGACCTTTGGAGTTGGTCTCCAAATAGGTCTTTACTAAATTCTGGTCCTTGTCCTTCAGCGACCTGTGGTTTCTGCTCTCTTTTTGATGGGTGACACCATTGAAGAAGTCATCCTCCACATCTTTGTTGTTCCTTCCTTTACTGTTGCGGCTCACTTCCTCAGACTGCTGTTTCATGGCCTCCTTGACTTTATCCTCCATGCTTCTCCTCACCTTGGTAAACTTGGTGCTATCATACCTATCCAACCAGTTGAGGCGAAACCTGGGGTGGAAGGACCAAGGGACCAAAGCTGTGTTGACCAAAGGGCTGCAGTAGAAAAGTTAAAGGACTTGAGTTAATGGAAGTTAAATGTAACGGAAGTTAATTAGTCCAATAATGATTATCAAAGTTAACTTAAAAGTTAAATCATTAGCAAAAATGTTAACTTCATTAATTAACAATTAACGGATTAACAGATGCTCAGCTCTGTATATACGTATATATATATGATGACAATATATATATATATATAATATATATATATATATATATATAATATATATATATATATATATATATATATATATGTAGGTCCCGGGTTGATTCGGGGTTAACCACAGTAAATAAGGTACTCAATACATAGCAGAGTAAAATTAATTTATTATATAGAAGGAGCTTCTACAGGACTAGAACTGTTTCATTCAAGAGAAATCTTCAGGAAGCTAGTTAACAAGAATTGTATTGGCATTTATACATTTAGGCAGGTTTAAAGGGGTGGTGGTGGGGGACTTTTTTGGGGGTAGGCATAGCGCAAAAAAATCATACTTGGGGGAGTGGTCAAGGAGTCAGTGGTAAATTAGATAGAAGAATAAATAAAAGAATAAAAAAAGGGGGAGAATAAAAAAATATATATAGAAGAATAGAGTTTTAGGTAAATAAGGAAAATCTCACTTATACCTATACACATATGTATACATATATACACACACACACACACATATACATACTCACATACATACACACACACCCATATATATATATATATATACACACACACATACATATACATACATATATCTACACATACATATATATATATATACATATATATATATATCTACATATACATACACATATACATGCATATACATATACACACACACATGTATATATACACACACACACACGACCACACATACACATATACACAAAAAAATATATACATACACACACATACACATATGTATGTATATATATTTTTTTTGTGTATATGTGTATGTGTGGTCGTGTGTGTGGTGTATATATACATGTGTGTGTGTATATGTATATGCATGTATATGTGTATGTATATGTAGATATATATATATGTATATATATATATATATGTATGTGTAGATATATGTATGTATATGTATGTGTGTAGGTATATATATATATATATATGTATGTGAGTATGTATATGTGTGTGTGTGTGTGTATATATGTATACATATGTGTATAGGTATAAGTGAGATTTTCCTTACTTACCTAAAACTCTATTCTTCTATATATTTTTTATTCCCCTTTATTTATTTTTTTATTCTTTTTTTTTTTCTTTTATTTATTCTTCTATCTAATTTACCACTGACTCCTTGACCACTCCCCCAAGTATGATTTTTTTGCGCTATGCCTACCCCCAAAAAAGTCCCCCACCACCACCCCTTTAAACCTGCCTAAATGTATAAATGCCAATACAATTCTTGTTAACTAGCTTCCTGAAGATTTCTCTTGAATGAAACAGTTCTAGTCCTGTAGAAGCTCCTTCTATATAATAAATAAAAATATATATATATATATATATATATATATAATGTTTTAAACATGCTTTTCTACTTCTCAATCAAAATTTTTTCCCATTGATAAACAAAAAATATTGTTGAAATTAATATGGTATGCATGTAAATAAAATTCATTTAAAAACAATTACAAGTTTTTTCAAATTCAGGTGTATATATATATATATATTATATATATATATATATATATATACACCTGAATTTGAAAAAACTTGTAATTGTTTTTAAATGAATTTTATTTACATGTATACCATATTAATTTCAACAATATTTTTTGTTTATCAATGGGAAAAAATTTTGATTGAGAAGTAGAAAAGCATGTTTAAAACATTCAATAATATCAAATATGATGGCATTCGCCATGATAGATCGCCAACCACTACACATTCTTTATTTTCTCTCCTTGTTTCTTTCTGTGGAAGAGCGTAGGCTCAAAACATTAAAGACTTTTTCACTTCCTGAGAGTTATACTAATACATCTATTTGTTGTCTACACCTCTTGTCTTCATCTTTTGTTTTTTTGTGAATTCTCCCTATATATATATATATATATATATATATATAATATATATATATATATATATATATATATATATATATATATACATACATACATACTTACATACATACATACTATATATATCATATTTACCCAGACACCCGCACATATATATATATATATATTTATAAATAAGGATAATATCGATATTTAAATATCGATATTATCAAGTGGCCAGCATGGAAAAAATACCATACAAAGGTAATAATTTTTTACAACTAAAAATAAGGGGATATGAGAGACGCCAACATGCCGAAATAGCAGTCAAATCCCTGACTCTACAAACCACGTTAAATGTTCATATCGCACCATGAGATAAGACAGAGGGACAAAATAGACTAGCAAAAAATATTACTGAATGACTGCTATTTTGGCATGGTGATGTCTCTCAGACACCCTTATTTTTAGTTGTATATATATATATATATATATATATATATAAACATACATACATATATAAAACAGCATTGCCATCACATCATTGTTTTAATGTTCACATTTCCATGTTTGCATGAGTGGGACAGATTTTGTTGGGGCAGATTTTGTGAGGAAGGGTATAGTTGCTTACATTAACCCCATTGCTCTACTGGTACGCTTTTCTTCGACCCCATAAAGATAAAAAGCCAAGTGGACCTCAGCAGGATTTGAACTCAGAAAATGAAAATGGTCAAAATGTCACTCCACCTTGGATAAGGTGGAGGTAATAATAATGATGATAATATAATAATACAATAATATAATAATAATAATAATAATAATAATAATAATAATATAATAATAATATTAATAATAATATAAGTAATAATAATAATAATACTAATAATAATAATAACAATAAAAATAACAATAATATAATAATATAATAATATAATAATAAAAGTAATAATATAATAATAACAATAACAATAACTAAATAAAATAATATAATAATAATAATATAATAATAATAATAAAAGTAATAACAATAATAATAATAATAATAAATAATAATACTAATAAAAGTAATAATATAATAATAATAATAACAATAACAATAACAATATAATGATAATAAAAATAATAATAAAATAATAATAATAATAATACTATAATAATAATAACAATAACAATAACAATAATAATAATAATAATAATAATAATAATAATAAAATTAATATAATAATAATAATACAATAACAATAACAATAACAATAATAATAATAATACAATAATAATATAATAATAATAATAAAAGTAATAATAATAATAATAATAATAATAATAATAATAAATAATAATAAAAGTAATAATAATAATAATAATAATAACAATAACAATAACAATAATAATGATAATAATAATAATAATAATAATAATAATAATAATAATATTAATAATAATAATAAAAGTAATAATAATAATAATAATAATAATAATAATAATAATAATAATAATGGCTGACGATATGTGCATCTCTGATCACGAGCAGAAGTAGTGGGGGAGCATCATAGCCATGTGTTGAGAGGGATTCTTTGGGGTTTGAATAATTCACCTCTGGAGACATGGGTGGTTTTTTCAACATCCTTAAACAACCCTTATTCAGGGACTGTTTGAGCGGGATGGGCTACTCAACCTGAAGAAAATTCTAACTGGGCCCCACCTGCAAGGTCATGTGCAGTTTATCTTGATATGAGATCACCATGTCGCGCACATATGGTTGTGATGCATGTGCCTGGTGTGCCCTTATGAGACGGGTAGTCATGATGGATATATTGGGCTTCGTATATTTTACCCCAGTGTCACTTTGATGGCATGAACTGCTCTCTCACTCAATAATAATAATAACAATACTAATACTAATAATAATAAAAATAATAATAATTGTTTCTACCATAGGCACAAGGCCTGAAATTTTGAAGAAGGTGACTAGTTGATTACATCAAACTCAGTACTCATCTGGTCCTTATTCCATCGACCCCGAAAGGATGAAAGGCAAAGGTGACTTCGGCTGAATTTGAACTCAGAATATAAAGTCTGATGAAATGCCACTTAGCATTGTGCCAGCAAGCTAACGATTTTACCATCTTGCCACCTTAATAATAATAATAAATCTTTCTGTTTTAGGAACAACATCTGAAATTTAGAGAAAAGTGCAAAGTTCTTTACAGTGAACGCAGTAATCCTATTTTATCGATCCTGATTGGATGAATCGCAAAGTCAGTTGTGCCAAGGTTGACTTTGTCTTATTATTACCAAGGCAGCACACTGATATAATCGTTAGCATGCCGAGCAAAATTCTTTGCAACATTTCATCTATCTTTATGTTCTGAGCTCAAATTCTGCTGAGGCAGAACTTTGCGTTTCGTCCTTTTGGGATTGCTAAAAGAAGAACCATTTGAGCACTGGGGTTCATGCAATTGACTTAACCCTTTCTTTGAGCCAAAATTTGGAATCATTATTGCCTCTGCCTTCACTAAGGTGGAGATATTGTTTTCAGTTGTGTTTTTTTGTTTGTTTGTCTGTGGACAAGATATCTCAAGAACTGCTGGATGGATTCAGATGAAACGTTCAGGGATGTTTGGCCTCATGACTGGAATGAACTGATTAGATTTTGGGATCGATCTGGTACCGGACAAAGATTCTGGATTATTTTTCCTGTTTTTTACATAACTTTTGAAAGCGGTCAGGTTCATTTTTAGTATTCTTGTTTATGCGAGCAGTCGAATTAATTTCAGATATTCTCATTTTAAAAATCATCTCTGGCTAATTGGCTAATCATTGAAAGGACGTTGGTGTTGCCTTGGTGGAGGTTTGCACTCTCTGAGTGCTCTTGTTATTATTATTATTATCATTATTATTATTATCATTATTATTATTATTATTATTATTATTATTATTATTATTATTATTATTATTATTATTATTATTATTAAGCAAAGTCATAACCATATGTATTAAGTCTCATTGTGAAATTAAGCTCATGGGGGCATTTACAGCTGTTTGGGACCAGAACCATGCTGACTGGTTTCACTACTATTACAACTCATCGAGGCTCACACACATATCTTTCCCAGTATGTTGAAATAAAATAGCAGGAAGCTATCAATTAAAATGTTAACGACATTCTGACAGGCATAATTCATTTCTGTAAGAGAACGAAAGTTGATTAATAATCACTACAGTACCATAATTACTAGAGCACAACATCAAAATGTTTATACAAACTATTTAGTTTTTTCTGGCATTTCAATACTATTAATGTCATCTTTTGAGTTGAAGCATTTCATTTTTAATTTTGATATCCAATTAATTAAAACTTCTAAATTTCCTCTTTTAGATTTATATAAGATCTTTAAAATTCCAATTGTTCTTATTTTGCATTGTTAAGGTTTGTGTATGTATTGTGAGACCATAGTTTAGCACCTAAAAAGTTTCTCACCAGGAGATAATGCTGGTTAAAGACATTACCATACTGGGCGGTTGTGTAGGGTTCTCACATCTGTAGGAGCCCAACTCTGTTCTATGCTTCAGGTTGCTTGCTGACAAATTTTTTTTAAATAAATAAATAAATAATATAAAATAAAAAGAACTATAGGGCACCATACATTGATTTTGCCTGAGGACCTAAAATGCTGCTAAGCTGGTTCCTGATCTGTGTAACTTCTTTTGGTTCTTTTCTGAAGGGGTAACCAGTAGTCCTTCATACAGCAAGTCTGTATGCCATTATCATTATTCAATGAAAGCGTGATCATTGCCAGAGCAGCCAACTGGCTTCTGTGCCAGTGGCACGTAAAAGGGCACCATTCGCGCGTGATTATTACCAACGTCGTCTTACTGGCACCTGTGCTGGTGGCATGTGTAAAAAGATTCGAGCGAGGTCATTGCCAGTACCGCCTGACTGGCCCCCATGCAGTGGCATGTAAAAGGGCACCATTTGAGCGTGATTGTTACCAACATCGCCTTACTGGCACCTGTGCTGGTGGCATGTGTAGAAAGATTCGAGCGAGGTCATTGCCAGTACCGCCTGACTGGCCCCCATGCAGTGGCATGTAAAAGGGCACCATTTGAGCGTGATTGTTACTAACATCGCCTTACTGGCACCTGTGCTGGTGGCATGTGTAAAAAGATTTGAGCAAAGTCCTTGCCAGTACCGCGTGACTGGCCCCGTGCCAGTGGCATGTAAAAAGCACCCACTACACTCTCAAAGTGGTTGGCGTTAGGAAGGGCATCCAGCTGTAGAAACTCTGCCAAATCAAGATTGGAGCCTGGTGCAGCCATCTGGTTCACCAGTCCTCAGTCAAAATCGTCCAACCCATGCTAGCATGGAAAGCGAACGTTAAACGATGATGATGATGATTGATGATGATGATGATGCATGCATGCATATATATGCACATGAACTGTAACAATTGTATTTAGACTGCAAAATTTTTTATTCATCTTCTTACCTTTTACTGTTTGACTTTTATAAATGGAGCATGTTTAAATATCATTTGCATAGAGTAATATCTAAAGAATACATTTTAATTAGATATGTAATAGAAAGTTAGTACTATGTGTGGTGTTGCTAATACACAAAATGTGGTCAAGTGTTAATACTATCCAATGGTCATCAACAATCTCACTGTTATTTTCAGTTAATTATGTTCAACTCCCAGAATAACATAGAAAGTAAAATCAGGCATGTTACAGAATTGTTATAACATAGGTGCCAGGATGTATGCTTATAAGCAGTGAGATGTCTAGATGAAGTGGTCAGTCACATTATATAGAAATGTGTGTGGAGGCATTGCAGAATATCAAGAACAGAGAAGTGAACAGCTAATATAATTAAGCTAGTTAGAGTGCTTGATAAGATTATAATGTCCTGGAGTCAGACTTTATCTGCAGATAAAAGTAATATCTAGTATGAGTTAAATACAGGACTGGAACACAGAATGAATGGAATAAATGAAAGGACCTATTGGACATTATTTCTTCAATGAAAATCACGACATGATTAGAAACTAAGGTTTAATGAACCTAATAAAGTTGGAAACTAACTCTACATAAGAAATAATTCTATCTATAATGTCTGATAGGAAGAACAATCTTACATATCATTACAAAAATTGCTTGTCTGATTATGCATATTTCAAGTATACTAACTGAAACTTAATTATGCCTTTTCTAATTCTTATTTCTTTATTGCCCACAAGGGGCTAAACATAAAGGAGAAAAACAAGGACAGACAAATGGATTAAGTTGATCATGTCCGACCCCAGTGCGTAACTGGTACTTAATTTATCGACCCCGTAAGGATGAAAGGCTAAGTCAACCTTGGCGGAATTTGAACTCAGAACATAACGGCAGATGAAATACCTATTTCTTTACTACGTACAAGGGGCTAAACAAAGAAGGGACAAACAAGGACGGACAAATGGATTAAGTCGATTACATCAACCCCAGTGCATAACTGGTACTTAATTTATCATCCCCGAAAGGATGAAAGGCAAAGTCGACCTCGGCGGAATTTGAACTCAGAATATAATGGCAGACGAAAAACGGCTACACATTTCGCCCGGCGTGCTAACAGTTCTGCCAGCTCGCCACCTTTTCTAATTCTTTTAAGAACAAACTGTAGTGACTCTGCATTAAAGAGCCTCGGATGGCCAAATTTCTTTTGTAAATCCTGATCAGCCAAAGCTTTGTGAATGAATTTGATAGAAAGAAACACATCATGTGTATGTGTGTGTGTGTATGCAGCACTGGATTGCTGAGACCCCCTTCGGTCATGACTGACCATTGGATTGCACCTAGAAAGTTACCCTCTCATGCACAAGTCCGGGCAAGGTTGTTTATTGAAGACCAGCAGTCGCTCATGCATACCGGCCTCTCCTCTCCACGCCACCAGTGTTATCCAAGGGAAAGGCAAAGGCTGATACAGCTTGGCACCAGTGACGTTGCAACTCATTTCTACAGCTGAGTGAACAGGAGCAAAGTGAAATAAAGTGTCTTGCTCAAGAACACAACACACAGCCTGGTCTGGGGTTCGTACCCACAACCTCACGATTGTAAGCTCGACGCTCTAACCACTGAACCATGCGCCTTCACAGCACTGGATTAGCCCTTAAGCAAAATAAGCACCTGCTTAGGGCGTCGAGGGAAGGAGGGGCCACCACAGAGATGGTAAATAATTTACAGCACAATTGTTTTAAACTTGCTCAATAAACATCATTGAGTGTGTCTTTCCAAATGCAGTTGAAACGTTCCCACTACCAGATTACCATCATCCCTTCCTTCCTTATTCATCTATACCCTTTTTCTCTTTTACTTGTTTCAGTCATTTGACTGCGGCGATGCTGGAGCACCGCCTTTAGTCAAGCAAATCAACCCCGGGACTTATTCTTTGTAAGCCTAGTACTTATTTTATCGGTCTCTTTTGCTGAACCGCTAAGTGATGGGGACATAAACACATCAGCATCGGTTGTCAAGCAATGCTAGGGGGACAAACACAGACACACAAACGCACTCACATACATATATATATATACGACAGGCTTCTTTCAGTTTCCGTCTACCAAATCCACTCACAAGGCATTGGTCGGCCCGGGGCTATAGCAGAAGACACTTGCCCAAGATGCCACGCAGTGGGACTGAACCCGGAACCATGTGGTTGGTTAGCAAGCTACTTACCACACAGCCACTCCTGCGCCTATCACCCCTTCCTTTCTCATTCATATGTTGTGACAGAGAAAAACACAAGAGTATTATTATACTAGAAGATGATCCAGAAAAATTGATTTGAAATCAGTTTCTTTTGAAAAGTGTAAGTGATATCAGGACCATGACTAAGAAGTCTTGTAATTAACTGACGAGAGCTATTTATGAGAAAAGACTGAGTTGAATAATTTTTATCTCACTGGTGTTGATTTTACTCTTCATCCTTCTGGGTTGTTGATAAAATAAGTCTCAATTACTCAAGGTCGATTGCATCAACCATACTTCCATACTTTACCCTCAATATGTGGTTTTGTACCTTAGTTAGAAACAATTATTAATTACTGGTACAAAGTGAATGGTTGAACAGAAATGAATAAAATATTTGTTGAGAATAGCAAACATTATCTATAATTGATGTTTAAACTTAATATATGGAACTGGTTGTGGACGATGGTTTTGCTGTAACTTTTGACTTTGATATTTTGATATTAGATTGAAGAATTTACTTTCGATAGCATAGCAAATTTTCTAGTTCAATATCTGGGTATTTGTTTAGTATGTGAGAAGCATAATGGTATCAGAGACATGATTATCTTTAAAGTGTGGCAGAGTCAACTGAATGCTTTCTTTGAAGATTTTTTTCCCAATATTTTGGAAGCATTATTTATTGCTTTGTGGAGAATATACAATTTCATTCCAATTTTACAAATGTGATGCCAGAGCTTTGATTCAACTATCATCTTCAAAGTGTTGCCATTGATTTCTGTATGAATTTCAATACACTGATTTGAAGAATGAAGTTTTCTGATAGAATTTGCTATATTGTTACTGTTACTTAGGAATATTTCACATATTGCTATAAATCTTTTTAATATTTTGCATAGGAATCAGAGAAAAGTTTAAATTATTTAATTTTTATCTAAGCGCATGTCAAAATATATCATCTACCTTGATAAATCATTTCACTCACCTCCACTGTGTAATCTTATGTAGGTTTCCATGAAATTCTTCCCTACCTTGGCATCTACTTTGTTAAGTATGATTTTTAAAAATGGAGTGGCGAAAATAGTTTGTACGAATTTAATGTCTGGGAGAGACTGGAGAAAAAAAAAATTAAGTGAAGCATTCTTAAGTATTTATATATTTCTCTCATTGAATCTTTAATGAGTTAAAACCAATGTGAACTATATCTTCAACATGTTTTATATAGCACTGAAACCTAATACTGTAAACAGCCAAAATCAATATTTTATCAGTGATACATCAATTTGCTGAATATGTTCCTTGTTTTTCAGTTGTAAAATATTGTAAACCATAACATCATTAACTTTGATTTGATATGCTAGCTGACAAACATGGGTGGTTTTGCCGTACTAATATAAAAGCATTTTATTGAAGCCTTCTTATGAAAGTTTATCTAAAATACGGTGTTATTAATATTTTGTACAAAAGAAAAATGTATTTGAAAATTGCATTGCCTATCTATGTAAAACAAAGAAAGTAAATTTATTTTGTGGAATATGAAGATAAAATTTGATTTGTATGTCGATTTGCTTATTTCTTTTTCTTTTAAATATTTTTTTCATTAAAAACCCCCCCAAAATATGTAATAATTTTAGGATTTGCCATGTTAACACAAAAATACTATTTTCTTGATGATTAAATATCAAAGAAATATGAGAAATAGAGATAAACATATTGAATTACTTAGATGTCTTTTAAAAAAACAAGATTTCGGAAAGTAGATCAATATTTTCTATATTTCATTCTCTTTAAGAACCAAGCTGGCAACAACAATAACTGTTCTGTTTAATGTAATATGGTTAACAAAACTGAACAATGGTAAAAACCAAACAATGTCAAAAAAAAAATATATTGATTCCAGTTTCGATAGACAGCAGTCGAAAAATGATAAACAATAGTTTCTTCTTGAGTTAGATCAACTGTTTTGATGATAGGATTAACAGCTTAATGAACTGCACTGACCAGATGTAGAATTAATTCATAGATTAATAAAGAATAAATGACTGATTGTTGATGGATAAATATCGTCTCCTTGAAATTACATCTTGTATACAATCTTTTTTTATCCTCCATATATAAGGCACAGGAGTGGCTATGTGGTAAGTAACTTGCTTACCAACCACATGGTTCTGGGTTCAGTCCCACTGCATGGTATTTTGGGCAAGTATCTTCTACTCTAGCCTCGGGCTGACCAAAGCCTTGTGAGAGGATTTCATAGATGGAAACTGAAAGAAGCCCGTCGTATATATGTATATATATATGTAAGTGTGTGTGTATATGTTTGTGTGTCTGTGCTTGTCTCCCCAACATCACTTGACAACTGATGCTGGTGTGGTTATGTCCCCATAACTTAGCGGTTTGGCAAAAGAGACTGATAGAATAAGTACTAGGCTTACAAAGAATAAGTCCTGGGGTCGATTTGCTCGACTAAAGGCGGTGCTCCAGCATGGCCACAGTCAAATGACTGAAACAAGTAAAAGCATAAGCGTATATCTTTATATGATATTCCTATTGTATTAGACTGCACTGACTCTACTGCTCTGATCCCAAATAGGTTTCAAAATATAGTCTTACGGTGATCAATGTGTGGAAACCCTTTTTACATATCTCCCACCAATTTTACAATCTCTTAAAGTGAATGATATATCAGAATCTCTTCAGAATCAGAAATTACTTCGTCTCAGAACAGATCCTGTTCTGAACTAGACATGCAATCTTATTCGACTGCTAAACTAGCCTCACAGGCTCAGAAAAGTGAACCTGTAATAACCAAACTAATGTAAGTTGTTACAGGAATTTTCAGTGGTAGATGGATAGCAGAATCAGGGTTCTTCTTCTTCTTCTTCTTCTTCTTCTTCTTCTTCTTCTCTTCTTCTTCTTCCTCTTCTTCTTCCTCTTCTTCTTCTTCTTCCTCTTCCCTCCTCGTCCTCTTCTCTTCCCTCCTCGTCCCCTTCTCTTCCCTCCTCGTCCTCTTCTCTTCCCTCCTCGTCCTCTTCTCTTCCCTCCTCGTCCTCTTCTCTTCCCTCCTCGTCCTCTTTACTTCCACCCCATCGTCCTCCTCCCCTCTTCTTTCTGCCCCCACTTTCTCCCCCTTCTCTCCCCTCCTCTTTCTCTACCCAACCCCCAGCATTGGCCACAGTACAAGAATAAATGGGTTGTTATTTTTCCCCAGACCAAAATACAGAGCCACCCTATCTTCAGATACCAAGACTTTAGTGATGCACTTATACTATGTCTTACATATGGCATAGCATATACAAATGATATTCTATATAACGTCTTCATTATTTTACTTTTCTTTCTTACCAGGTTAAACAACCATATGTAATGATGTTCTATAAATTTTCAGATTACTGTATCTAACTCATTTGATAAGGAAACCTATTGAGATACAATTTTCTATTTAATCTTTTCTTCTCTGTTGCTGTCAAATTTTTCACATGTAAAAATATGCCAAAGAAATTTATAGTGATAAGAAAAGAGAATAAAAAGTTTATTTTGAAATGTTCTATAATAGAAGCGTTTTTTGTTTTTTTCTAAGCTAGTAAACTTTTAAAAAATACTTATGCAATCAGCTTGTTATGTTATTTTTTAAAGATTAATTTCAAATAAAATTTTGTTCTTGTTCAGCAGTTAACTATTTACAAAATTTTCTTGAAAGCCGAGTAAATGGTCAATGAATAGTAAAGAGAAGCAAAAGCAAATGGAGAACTGCAGAAGAATGAAGAGAAAAACCAGTCATATTTGTAGTGTGAGGTTATGCACAAAATGTTTTCACACCCACCTTGTTTACAATAATTAGAGAGATGGTATTTTAAAGCATGTTGGTTGCTATTAACAACAACCAAGGAATTCTTCACAGTTTTGATTGAGCAGACATACAACCAAAGAATAATCAAATTGTGACCACTCCTTCTTTATTCAAAACACAGAGTATCAAGGACTATATTCTTTTCTACTCTCAGCACAAGGACTGAAACTGGTACTTAATTTATTGACCCCAAAAGGATGAAAGGCAAAGTTGACTTCAGAGGAATTTGACCTCAGAACATAAAGACAGATGAAATACCGCAAAGCATTTCGCTGGTGTACTAACATTTCTTATTTCTTTATTGCCCACAAGGGGCTAAACATAGAGGGGACAAACAAAGACAGACAAATGGATTAAGTCGATTAGATCGACCCCAGTGCGTAAGTGGTACTTAATTTATCGACCCCGAAAGGATGAAAGGCAAAGTCGACCTCGGTGGAATTTGAACTCAGAATGTAGCAGCAGATGAAATATGGCTATGCATTTTG
>NC_042998.1:24274271-24371771 GCF_006345805.1 Octopus sinensis
GATGGTGACAACGATGTGGAAACAAAACAGCAAAATGTTTAAGTTCATCCATCCATAAAAATACAAGAGAAATAAGATGTCTGGCGCAAGTATTGAGAGAAAGCATGATTTTTATATTGTAGAAAGATCACATAATTTTTGAAAGAAATATCATTGGAGTTTATTATAAAGTGAGGCAACCAATATCTATGTTATTTAATGTAAGAAATGTCAAACTAAATTTGTTTTGAATTTACATGTTTGTGGTACAGACATGATGCAAGGAAACTGAAGCATTGCATACCATGAAAATGGTTGTAATTGGTTGATTAAAGCATGACCAATCACGTTTGCTTTGTTAGTTACTGTTATGACCTTTTCTTGGATAAATGTTACAAAATTCCATAGTGTGAAAGCAAAAATTCCAGATAAGAAACAAAAAAACTTGCTGCTCATTTCCTTAACTAAGTTTGTATTGTAAGAAAAGCCTAATTAAGAGAGATGAAAATGAATGAAAAATGCAAAAACAATAAAGTTCTCTCTTTGCATAGAACATAATATAACATAATCCACAAATATTCAAAATATTTCAACAATGAAGTTAATCAATATAGTAAATAAAATTATGATTTAATTATAGGAAAAAAAAAATAATTAAATTATAAAAATTCTCAGTCAAAAGAAGTCTTTGAATATCATTGAAACTCTGAAATATTCTTTGATGTTTGCTTCTGTATTCACTTTATTGAAATCAATGAGAAACAATAGTCTGATACTTTGAGAAGTTCCATCTATTTATTTTGATCATTTTTGGCATTTATCCACTTATTATCAAAGTAATAATTATTCTTATAGAAAGAGATTCGCAGTAATTATTTCATTTTTCTGTCATTCACACCACGAATATCATATTTTTCATTTTATTTTCTTTTAATTACTTTATCATAGCTATGTTAATGCAGTCATGATTACAATTCCGTGTAATTATTTTCTCTTGTGATAAATATTAATGTTGTTTTCTGCTGTTATTGCTGTATTTACTCTTATATCATTTCTATTTTGTTGGTAGTGATTTAACACCAGCTTCCTCTCTCATCAGGCATTGGTTGAATGCATCTTCTGCTGTACAGTGTACCATCAATCTTTCAACACCTCTTCTATGAGGCCCAACATCCTCACATCAAACTTCACTTTTTCTTTAATGCATCTTTCTTCGTTTTCAGTTCCTTTATTATTGGTTTCAAAAGTTTTGACAAAAGGCCAGCAATTTCAGGAAAGGGGGTAACTCAGTTGCATTGACCCTGAAAAGATAAAAGGTAAAGTTGTTCTTGGTGGAATTTGAACTCAGAACATAAAGACAAATGAAATACTACTAAGCATTTTGCCCAGCATGCTAACGATTCTGCCAGCATGTCACCTTCAGCTCCTTAATTATTTTTACAATTATTATTGCATTAAGACTGCATTAAATTATCATTATTATTATTATTATTATTATTATTACTTTTTTTTTCTTCTTTCAAATTTGCTTCCATTTCTTGCTGAGTGTCTTCCTGACTCCTAGGGCAAAGAAACTCATAGTATTCATTGGTAGGCCATTAAACTAAACTCAATAGTTCGTTCATTAAAAAAATTTTTTTTTAAGTTAAATTAAAATACATGGGTAGTAATAATTCTCACATCGACAATGCTCTTCTCAATACGTGTGATGTACCAGTTAAGACAATCTTTTGCACTTCTTGCAGGGATGGTAAGCCAGGGATCATTCTCATATAATTTTCGGTTCCCTTCTTGATCATTCCTAGTGCTCCTACGATCACTGGTATTGTAACCGCCTGGAAATGCCACATTTTCTCAATTTCAATGAGTAGGTCTTTATATTTTCTGAGCTTGTCAAACTCTTTCACTGAGATATTATGATCACAGGGGGTGCTCATGTCAATCAATAAGCAAGCTTTATTGTTTTGGTCTTTCACAACAATATCTGGTTTATTGGCCTTGATGGTTCGGTCTGTATGTACTGGAAAGTCCCACAGAATAGTTACATTTTCTCCTTCAGTTACAGCCTCAGGGTGGTGATTATACCACTTGTCGGCAGTTTTGATATTGTAATGCCGACTTATTAGCCAGTGTAGATATTGGCCAACTCTGTCATGTCTTAATTTATACTCCACTGGTGCTAAGACTTTACATCCAGAGATTAGGTGGTCCACAGTTTCAATCATGTCGTTGCAGAATCGGCATTTTGGGTCTGCTCCATTTTTCATCATATTGGCCTGGTAGTTCCGGGTTAATAGGCTTTGATCTTGAGCAGCCAGGATGAAACCTTCGCTCTCTGCTTTTAGCCCTGAGCTCCGTAGCCACTGATGGGTTTGCTTCTGGTCAACATCAGCTTGTTTGCTGCGGGCTACATATTTGCCGTGCAGAGGTTTCTCCTCCCACCTATCAGCCAATTGCTCATGCGCTTTTTCGTTGCCATTATTTTCTATTATTATTATTATTATTATTATTATTATTATTATTATTATTAAAGAAGTGAGCTGGCTGAGTCATTAGCATGCTGGGTAAAATGCTTAGATGTATTTTGTCTGTTGCTACACACCGAGTTCAAATTTCCCTGACGTCGACTTTACCTTCCATCCTTCTGGGGTCGATAAACTAAGTATCACTGGGGTCGGTGCAAGTGACTAGTTCCCTCCCCCAAAATTTCAGGCCTTGTGCCTTTAGTAGAAAGGATTATTATTATCATTTTATTGTTTTTGCACAGCTTTTAATGCTGGAGATGTACTACAGTGTCAGCTGTTCACTACCAGTGAACTAAGTTAACACCCCTTATTTTTCGAGCACCTTCCAGAGTATTCGAGTGGTTCCAAGCAGTGCTCTTTTCTGTTAGTACTCCACCCTTATTTGTTCTACGTACTTATTTGTTCTGTTAGTACTCCACCTAATTTGTTCTACGTACTTCTCAAGATTTGTATTCACTGTTCTCAGAGCTCCAACAATTATTGGTACTACTACCACCTTTTTCAGTGACCACAGCTGCTTAACCTCCCAAGCTAACCTGTCATATCTATCGACTTTTCATTATTTTCATTATTATTATTATTATTTTTATTATTATTATTATCATCAACATCATCATCATTATTATCACCACCACCACCACCACCACCACCACCACCATCATCATCATCATTAAGGCAGTGCATTGGCAGATTCATTATCATGCTGGGAAAAATGCTTAGCAGCATTTCGTCTGTCTTTACATTCTGAGTTCAAATTCTGCCGAGGTCAACTCTGCCCGTCATCCTTTTGGGCATGATAAAATAAGAACCAATTTGAGCACTGGGGTCAACTTTCCCAAATTATTGGTCTTGTGCCAAAATTTGAAGCCATTATTATTATAAGGCAGCAAGCTGGTAGAATCGTTAGCACACTGGATGAAATGCTTAGCAGTATTTTGTCTGTCTTTATATTCTGAGTTCAAATTGCACCAAGGTCGACTTTGCCTTTCATCCTTTCGGGATCGATTAAATAAGTAACAGTTACATACTGGGGTCAATGTAATTAATTTAATCCTCTCCCCCAAGCTGCCCTAGTGGCAAAAATCTGAAATCGTTTTTATTATTATTATTATTATTATTATTATTATTATTATTATTATTAATACTACTACTAATATTATTATTATTATCATCATCATCATCATTATTATTATTATTATTATTATTATTATTATTATTATTATTGTTATTATTGAGTGAAAGAGCAGCACAAATCATAATAATCATCATAATAATAATAATAATTATAATAATGATAATAATGATGATGATGATGATAATAATAATAATGATAATAATAATAATAATAATAATAATAATGATAATAATGATAATAATAACTGCAACAATAGCATTAATAATATTATCAGTAATAATAAACTTTTGTTACATTTGTTTTGATCCACTTAGAAAATATTTCTCTTGGAGTGGTCTACTGATATTTCAATGACATTTTCTTCAGCTCAAGATGACAAACAACACTGTTAATCAAAACTGTTATGACAAAAGCCTTTGCAAAAAAGAAAAAAAAACGAAAAAAAAAGGAAAATTACAAAAGCAAAAATACAACAACAATTGCATATTATTTATTATCTGATCCTAATTGATTTACATGTATAAACTTGACAACTAAAGAAGAGAATTGACCTTTTAATAATTCATATTTTTGTTTATCATAAAGTTTAAATATGTATATATATGTAGGATTGGGCATCGCCATGTGGTAAGAATTTTGCTTCTCAGCCACATGGTTCCAGTTTCAGACGCTCTGGATGGTGCCCAGTTATCTACTAGAGTCCTGATCCAACCAAATTTTGAGAAGATGTCAGTCACTGTACAACTCATGGTTTAACAACTAAAGTTGTTAAAATGTAGGCGTAGGAGTGGCTGTGTGGTAAGTAGATTGCTTACCAGCCACATGGCTCCAGGTTCAGTCCCACTGCATGATATCTTGGGCAAGTGTCTTCTACTATAGCCTCGGGCCAACCAAAGCCTTGTGAGTGGATTTGGTAGACAGAAACTGAAAGAAGCCCATTGTATATATGTATATATATATATATATATATATATATAACGGAAAGGTTTATGAAAATAAACAAAAGACAAAGGCAGGCGGAGTACAAACAGACAAATGTATTAGTATGGTGCTCAGGAATAGAAATAGAACAAGTCTTTTACGTTTTGAGCCTATGCTCTTCGACAGAAAGATACACAGAAAAAATCAAGGAGAGAAACAAGGAGAGAAAAAAAATGCGTGTAGGAGCTAACGATCTATCGTGGCAAAATATATACGTGTATGTGTGTCTGTGTTTGTTCCCCTAACATCACTTGACAACTGATGCTGGTGTATTTACGTCCCTGTAACTTAGCAGTTCAGCAAAAGAGACCGGTAGAATAAGTACTAGGTTTACAAAGAATAAGTCCTGGGGTCGATTTGCTCGACGAAAGGCGATGCTCCAGCATGGACACAGTCAAATGACTGAAACAAGTAAAAGAGTAAAAAGGTGAATTAAAACCATTCTTTACATTCCTGGATATATACATACATATTCCCAGGTCTATTCTCCATTTTTTTAGGAGGGGCTAGCCACAACAAGAAACACACCAAGTATTCCATTCATTTCCCAGCTCAAAGAGGCAAGACCCGTTCTATGCTCAGGTCAAGGCATAGAATGCAACCCCAAATATCTCCAGCGGGGCCTGACAGCATATGAATATTGACTTTTATCAGATACTTCGTATATTTATAGATAAATATATAAATATACTATAAATAAGACCCCAAAGTACAATATGTAGATGCATATAATGCTGTAGAGTTATACCTAATTGATTTGGAAATTTGTTTTCCCAAATTATTTATGTGTGTGTGTGTATGTACATGTATATGGTGGCTGCCCCCTCGTTATCGAGTATGGCCATTGCACGAAGCTTAATCAATGTTGTTATCGTGCAATGCCTGTGCAAGAAGATATTTTTTTAAGTGAGGAAAGGCTGTGCACTGAGTCAATCCTACTCACTAAGCAACAGCAGCCATAATCTGAAAAGAAGAATAAGTCAACATCATCGGTAACCACTGAGCCGCAGGTTTTATGCCGGAGTTATCCCAGTTACCTGAGTTGCCTTCTCCTAGAAGGATGCCCTGACAAAGGCTAGGAGTCCTTCACTCCCAATGGTTTAACAGCATGATCGGGTATTCAATCCGATTGTTTCTATGTCCCCCCCGCATGATACAGCCTTAAGACATTTATTGGATGGCCATTGACTCTCAAGAGTTCCTGCGCCCTTTGACGGGTTTTGTTTTTCATCCTGCAGGGTGACCAATAAACACCCTCCTCACCAAGCGAGCTTGGTGGGGTTGCCGGTTTAGTCGCCGACAGCCCAACCATGCAACAGGTAGTACTGGGTTACAGTATGTATATGTATATACACTTATATATACATATACATTATAATGCAGCATTAGAGAGGTCTGGCTTTCAGAATAGAATAATCTATAATTTAACCAAATGTAGGGATGCCAAGAAGACACACATATATATATATATATCAATAGATTTATTGCAGGAACTTCGTAGTGGCTGTTGGGGTAATAGTATTAATAAAATAGGAGATGGAATGTGTAATAGACTTTATTAGGTACAACACATATTTCGACCTGTTCTGGGTCTCTTCAGGTACATCAAAAAAAGTCTCACTGGAGCTTTTTGAGTCAGCTTATGTACTGCTATATATCCTTCAAATTCGAGAATGAGTAAAATCAGAGAAAAATTATTGAAACGCAAAAAAATTCAAATATGAACATGGAAAGTGTACATTCAAGTTTAGAGAAAATGATGTAATCAGCTTTCGCTGTTGTAACTGTTAAGAGAAAGAAACTGAAGTAGAAGTTGAAAGGAAGATAATACTTAGACGAAAATGTATACATGCATATACATATATATATATGCACTGATATTTTTTCCTATCTTGTCTGTAATAGATTTGTGACTATTCGGTGATACAGAAGTATTTTTTGACTTCTATCATTAGTGATATTGGTACTCACGTAGTACCCTTGTGTATATATGTACATATCTAATATTGTATATATATTTTATTAATTTGCCTGTACGGCTGATAATTCGCTTACCACTTGTGATGGTATTTTAATAATACCATCCCTATATTTATTTATACATATATATATATATATATATATAAAGGGAAAGTTTACAAAAATAAACAAAAGACGAAGGCAGGTGCAGTACAAACAAACAAATATATTAGTATAGCACTCAGGAATAGAAATAGAAAAAGTTTTGAGCCTACGCTCTTCGACAGAAAGATACACAGAAAAAAAACCAGGAGAGAAACAAGGAGCAGTGTGTGTGTGTGTGTGTGTGTGTGTGTGTGTGTGTGTATATATATACATATAAAACTTACTTGGAAAAGGATGCATGGCATTCGATCATATGATAATATAAATATATGCATATATACATACATATATGTACATACCTACATATATATGTATATATACATGCATATATGGGTACAGGACATATATACATATATATATATGTATGTATGTTTGCATGTATGTTTGTATGTATGTATGTATGCATGTATGTATGTATGTGTATTTGTTTGTATGTATGTACGTATGTATTTATGTATGTATGTATGTGTATTTGTATGTATGTATGTGTGTATGTATGTAGAGAGAAAGCGAGATTGTCATCCCAAGCTACTTTTGTCTTATTTCCTCATGTGCAGCTTCAATGCGTTCTGTTTTACAAGTTGTTTGTTGCTTGGATAGAAAAACAGCTGAATGAATTCTTTATGCCGTTTTTCCTTTAAGTATGTGATTTTTAAGTAAGAGGTAAGGAAATCCGATTTTCAGCAATTGTCATTGTTACTCAACTATTTAAATGATAAAACTATGTCTTTGAGCAAACTCTTCTTATACCAGCACAAAATAATATGTAAATTCAGAAAGAACATTTTCAATTTCATTTTTATATATCACAAATCTGAGATCATGTCCGTCAAAAATATTCATGAAATAATTTTTGTTCCCTGAAGTCTATTTTTCAAAATTAATGATAATTCTTTGCTTTTCTTTAAAGAATTTTATATTTGGCTTCAGCTAAAATAATTATTGCATTTTGCTTGAATTTACTCTTTTGTTACCACGTGCTAGTAGGGTGCTAATCTGAGCATGATCGATGCCAGAGCAGCCAACTGGATTCCGTACCCATGGCATGTAAAAGGGCACCATTCGAGTGTGATCATTACCAACGTCTCTTCACTGGCACCTGTGCCGGTGGCACGTGTAAAAAAGATTTGAGCGAGGTCATTGCCAGTACCGCCTGACTGGCGCCCGTGCTGGTGGCACATAAAAAGCACCCACTACACTCTCAGAGCGGTTGGCATTAGGAAGGGCATCCAGCTGTAAAAACTCTGCCAGATCAAGATTGGAGCCTGGTGCAGCCATCTGGTTCACCAGCCCTCAGTCAAAATCGTCCAACCCATGCTAGCATGGAAAACGGACGTTAAACGATGATGATGATGATGATGATGATGATGATGATGATTTCCTTTGAAATACATCACTGTTTAAATTAATTTTGAAAATAATGCAGAATTTAGTAAAATGCCTGTTGTTATTACGCTGATGTTGGGAACATAATTAACATGAAATTTTGATGAAAAGTTTTAATTTAGATCAATATAAAAAAGGAAGTTTGTATCACAGAACCAGTAGGGAGGTGTATAATAGAACCAGGGGGCTTTTATAATAGAATTGGTTTGTATCACAGAGCAAGTCTCAGTGGGGTTAGTATCAAAAGGCTTAGAATGATTCCCATCCATTTTATTTGAATTATAGATATTTTGTTTCCAATTCTTTAACGTTTGTATGAATGTAAGAACGACAGTTCTGTATGCTACTTTATTTTTTAAAATGATAATTTTGAAAATACATCAAAGCTTTTTAAAAATGTCTTTCATCTAAAGATTCTTAGTTTTCATCCTATAAAAATCAAATAGAAATTGTAGTTGTGATACCTGTGCCGGTGGCATGTAAAAAGCACCCACTACACTCATGGAGTGATTGGTGTTAGGAAGGGCATCCAGCTGTAGAAACACTGCCAGATCAGACTGGAGCTTAGTGCAGCCTCCTAGCTTCCCAGACCCCAGTTGAACCGTCCAACCCATGCTAGCATGGAAAATGGACGTTAAACGATGATGATGATGATGAATTCAATTTTCCCTCACCTTCTTTATAATGTTCATTTCTTGATAATTAAAAAGTGCTATAGCTATAACTAATCATTATAACTTTGTATGTTTTCCTAATGACTTTGGTTAGTCAAGTAAAGGATAAATTTCTATCTATTTGCGGCTTTTAAATTGGTGATTTAAAATATACAAACATTTAATTAAAATACCAGGATGATTGCAAAATCGTGTATGTGTGTTTGTTTCTTTTCTTTTGAAAATTTTGACCATGAAGTGAACATTGCCAATACAGGAACTGAAGATGAATGGGGCTGACTATGACAGAATGCAAGAAGATATGAAAAATTCAAGAACCAAAAAATGAAAAAAAAAAGCAAAGTGATTTTATGGTGTATCTTCTTTAACACGCCTAGTCTTTCATCAGCTATAACTGCATCAGAAATGATTGCAGACCAACCAGCCAGTGTATCAGAAGGTGAATTCAGTGCTTTCAAGAACTGAAAGTCTCTTTCAAAAAATAGGAAATAATAAAACTTTGTGTGTTGAAAAACAGGAAAACACATCACAGACTATATGGTCTATGTTTCTTAGAGTTTGATAACAAATCAACAAATGCAATTTTATCAGATGCCTTGCAGACACAAGTGATTTCATTGGGATAAAGTTCTTTTTTTTTTTTCAAAATAATAAAGGGCCATTTGTTCCTACATAAAACTGATCAATGGCTTAAAAGAACTTTTGAAAATGGATATGGTGAAGATATTTGATGCTAATGGCATGTTTATTCTCGTGAGAATAAAATGGCTTTTGGTTGTTGTTCTGTCTAATGTTTACAAAATCTGTGGTGCTGCCACGTAACTGAATGGTCTAATCAAGCTCAAAATAGTGATGTTGCTAACTACCAACTATTCACAAGACAGACAACTGCCCTGCTCTACCTGTGCTGATAGCATTGACTACAAACATAGAACGCACACCTTCTATTGGGTCCTCATAACTCACAAAAACTGTATCAACTTTGTAAGTCGACTACAATCACTTCAGCCAATAGTGTTATCATTTTGCAATCCTTACTCATGTGAACTTCACAGACATCATTCTGAATATGTGCTTAAGTCAGCTACACAAACCATGAAGGAAATACATAAAAACCATTCACAAATTGTAGAATAGCCAAGCTCAGGGCAAAACTGGTCTGGCGCAAGGTCTTCGAAAACTATTCCAAATCCATGGATACATTGCATGTTTACTTGTATTTAGGACATGAAATATCTTCTACAAAGTTGAAGTAATACAGTTCTCTGTATTTTTTTTTCAAGAAGGGTGATGTTCTTGTAGTAACTGTTTGTGCATCTGTTTGAATCCAGTCAGAATATTCTATGTCATTCTATTGCAGAGATTTCAACACTAGCATCACCAAGACATTTAACCAAATGAATGTAGTTTTAAGCAGAGCCAAGGTAGCAGAGATTAAATTTAGACTTTGAGAATGGTTCAGAACATTTTTTTTAAACGGAACACGTTTTCTTAAATTTTGTGACAACCTTTGATTTTATCAATCAAAGCACATTCTGGGATAACATGAATGCAGATGGATTGCTTGTAAAGCTGCTAAATCTAACAGAAAGATGCTACAACTCTACATGGGTCTGGTAAGGCTGTGCTTCATCTCCAAAGTTCTTCAACTATATCATTGGCTGAAACACACTGTTTGCTCTGGAGGATTTTCTGAGTCTCACTTTGGAATGAGATCTCATTGTCACTGTCCATGACCTTGCAAATCATTTTGTGACTAATGGTGCTATGACCAGTCAACTACTGAATTCTTCAGTGCTAAAATGTCATGTATTGGTAGGAAAGTCAGTCTACTAAAACACAGATTGTAAGACTGTAATTGCTGGTTTCTCATTTTCTGGATGGTGCTTTTTACGTGCCACTAGCACAGGAACCAGTTGAGGAGACAGGGGTGTGGCATAGGCCACATTTGGATGGTGCTTTTATGTGCTACTGGCACAGGAACCAGTTGAGGTGAGGTTCTGGCATCGACCACATTTGGATGGTGCTTTTTACGTGCTACAAGCATAGGAACCAGTTGGTGCAGGGGTCTAGCATTGTCCATGTTTGGATGGTGCTTTTAATGTGCTACCAGCACAGAAACCAGTTGAGGCAGGGGTCTAGCGTCGACCATGTTCGGATGGTGTTTTTTACATGCCACTGGCATGGATGTGCCATCTAAGTAATGTGGAAAAGAATCTTAGGCAATGAATGTATTCAAATGATGACTAAATAGTTGTTCACAAGACCAAATACTTTGACCTCATGTTTGATTTCACTCCAAACCAAGAATATGGAGAGCAAGTAACCAGAACTGTCCATTCTATTGATATTCATTCAAAGGAAAAAACAATTTTATAAGAGAGTTTTTTCATGAATTAATCCAATAAAAATGAAAGGAGGCAAAAAGCAGTTGGAAATTTTGGAACAACTTATAAAATATGAAATACTGTTAGAAGACAATGTTGTGGTTATGGCAGGTTATAAAAGATAGCATTCATCGGAGGATTAATGAAAAGAATTATGCAAAGTTTTTTTTTTGTAAATTCTGACAATCATTCACTCAAATTGCAGTGTTAACAATAATGTATCTATGGTAACTTTTTTGATATAATTTAGTTGCTTTATTCATTCTTTTCTCACTCAGTTTTGTTTGTAAAAGCTAAAAGGGGCCAAGTGATATAGTTGTCAGATCTGATTCTGAAACTCGGTGGAATTCCAGAACAGAGACCATGAAACCAATTCATGAACACTTTGATATTATAGCAGGAATTATGCAACGGATGGTTAATGATCAAAATCAAACAGTTGATACAAGAGATGTTGCAAAGCCAGTGCTGAAGCACAATTTGACATTTAATTTCTCAGCTTTGTTAATGAGCTAGCTGGTAGAACTGCTAGCTCATTGGACAAAAATGCTTAGTGGCATTTTGACCAAATTCACGACCTGGGTTCAAATTCTGTTATGATCAAATTTTCATCTTTGCATGGTTGAGAAATTAAGTACCAGCTAAGCACTGGGGCCTCGTGCCAAAATTAGAAAGAATTTCTTGTTTCTGTTTGTAGTTTGAAATAAGATATTTATGTAGCGATGCACAAGAAGCTTGTCCCATTTTGTACAAGATTTCACCTGTAGCCATTACCATGTCTGAGACAAGAGCAAGATCTTGCCTGCAATCCATTTGCCATGAACTAGACGACAGCGAGACTCTCATCGGCAACAACTATTTAAGCAGGAGAATTAAGACATTCTCTCTCTCTCTCTCTCTCTCTCTCTCTCTTCCTTCTCATTTACGCTGAGAAACAGTGTGAAGCTGGCAGCTCAAAGTGGACTCCTATCCTGTTCTAACTTCGCCTGTTGTCTCCAGAGGTAACAAACTTCATGTGAACAGAGCTATAACGAACCATGTGCTGCCATAAAAATGGTCACTGGGAGTGAGCCACATGAACGAAAACTAAAAATAAACAACTATTGAATTGCACTCCACTTGTAAGCTTCTTCTTCATGTTCCAGATCCTTAAGACTACAGAAATAATTGTAATGGTAGAAGGAGATACTCCACAGGTATCACAAGCCTTCAGTTCCATTATCATCATCATCATCATCGTTTAATGTCCGTTTTCCATGCTAGCACGGCCTGGATTGTTCGACCGGGGTTTGGGAAGCCAGAAGGCTGCACCAGGCTCCAGTCTGATCAGGCAGTGTTTCTAGAGCTGGATGCCCTTCCTAACACAAACCACTCTGTGAGTGTAGTGGGTGCTTTTTATGTGCCACTGGCACAGGTGCCTGGCGAGGCTGGCAATGGCCATGATCGGTTGGTGCTTTTTACGTGTCACCGGCACGGAGGCCAGTTGAGGTGGCGCTGGCAACAGCTACGTTTGGTTCTTTTATGTGCCACCGGCACTGGTATCACAACTACAATTTCCATTGATTTTTGATCGATTTCGATTTCACTTGCCTCATTAGGTCTTTGCAGTTCTCACAGAGACTCAGCATAAGACAGAATGTGACATGGTTGGCCCCTTTGAATTACAAGTGTAGTAGCTCTGTGTTTGATATCGGCTTACATGCAAATATTTCTTCATTTCAAAGTTGGCTCAGTCGACTTTGTGTGGTTGCACCTTTTGTGTCGTTGTCTGTGATTGGTTAGAATGGACTGTTTCCTTCTGCTTCCAGTTTGGCATTTGTATAAAGCATGACAGTTGCCATTTCTCACAAGAGAGTTTTCCTTCCTTCACTTTAGAACTCTCTCGGTACATAGTTCTTTCACTCATATCAATGCTGCCTGCTCAGCAAGTTCTCTCGATGAGCCAGTGGACAGAACAAACAATGTGGCCTTCATGGAGGCATTCTTGCGCACACTACTAGCATTGTTGTCACCTCCATGTTGTTTCGTTTTTGACCAACCAGCCAACCAACCAACCAATTGTTCATACTGGAGGAAGATTTAATTTAGCCAAGTGTCGCAGGTTCAACTACCAGACACACTTACAGACTACTAAAAGTGGTGACCATTTGGCTTAAACAGGTAAAACCCAGATTCATCAGCTGAGTGGACTGAAGCAATGTGAAATAAAGCGTCTTGCTCAAGGACACGATGCACCATTGGAAAGTGAACTCACAATCTAATGATCATGAGTCAAATACCTCAAACACTGAGCCACGTACCTTTAAGGTTTGACTCAAACGACCATCAGCATTCATAACATGAATATCTTAAGGAGAATAGCTTCAGACTCAGACAGTTCTATTGGTTCTGTTGGTTACACTGACAGACAGTTCTATAGCATTATTGTAGGCGGATTTGAGCTTTATGAAAGAATCTAGAATTGTAAGATCATAAGATCATCATCACCATCATCATCATCATAATTAACATCATCATCATCATCGTTGTCGTTGTCATCATCATCATCATCATCATTATTGTCATCATCGTCACCGTCATTTTCATCATCATATTGTTGTTGTTGTTATTATTATTCAGGTCACTGCCTGGAATTGAACTCGGAATCTTGGGGTTAGTAGCCTGTGCTCTTAACCACTATGCCATATGCCTGTGGGCATATAGAACCGTATCTCTATTAAGTGTTACTGCTTCACACACTTTAGTTACTCCAATAAATGGCGATTCTTTCCATTAAGTCATGTTTATCTTCTGTCTATGCTTCAGACCACTCCCAACTTTCTTATTTGTTCAAATGTATTGTCAATGTATTATTGTTAATTATGAGACAGTATTGACTGTAATAATCAAATCACTTTTAATTTAAAATTGATTTAGTATCATAGGTTATTTGGTACACTGTTACAAGTAGCAACAAAAACAGTTGCAGTTTGGAGGTTCATTGGTTTACACTGCTAAATTCAATCAGTCTCTCCTCAGTTGAGGGTGTAGAAACTTACCTGTAATAATCTTATATACCATCCAAGAGATTATCTATTCATCATCTTCTTGACATTATAGAATTAATCCAGAAATGGATTAGTGGTCAGGGTATTGGCTCATGATCAAAAGGTTGTGAGTTCAATTCCAGGTGACACATGTCCTTGAGCAAGACACTTTATTTCACATTGCTCCACTCTGCTGGTAAAAATGAGTCGTACCTGTCGAGTGTGGCTGATACCAATCCACCTGACTGGCACCCGTGCCAATGGCATATAAAATGCACCATTCAAGCATCACCAATGCTAGTACTGCCTGATTGGCACCCATGCTCGTGGCACATAAAACGCACTATTCGAGTGTGGCCAATGCCAGTGTTGTCTGACTGGCACCCATGCTGGTGGCATGTAAAGAGCACCATTCGAGTGTGGTCAATGCCAGTGCCACCTGACTGACACCTGTGTCAGTGGCATTTAAAAAGTACTATTCAAGTGTGGTTGATGCTAGTGCCACCTGACTGGTTCCCATACTGGTGGCATGTAAAAAGCACCCACTACATTCTTGGAGTGGTTGGCATTAGGAAAGGCATCCGGCTGTAGAAACCTTGCCAAATCAGATTGGAGCCTTGTGCAGCCTCCTGGCTTACCACTTCCCAGTCAAACCGTCCAACCCATGCCAGTATTGATAGTAGACATTAAGCGACAACGACGATGACAATGATGATGATGATATTACATATATTAGGAAATTATGCCACAAATATTTTTGCCACAGGAAAATTCTCTGCAAAAAATTTCATTTTAAATGACCTCATCACATTTTTCAATGTTTGATGCTGGATAAAGTCTTATCTATTTAATGTTTTTATAAAAACCTTTTATAATTTTTTTTTATATTTAAAAAAAATGCTGATATGATACACCTTATCATTGTCCATGCAGCAAATTTGTCTTACAGCAAATTTTTCTATATTCTCTTATTCTTTTGCTTGTTTTAGCCATTTGACTGCAGCCATGCTGGAGCACTGTCTTAAAGGGTTTTCTAGTTGAACAAACCAACTCCAGGACTTATTCATTGTAAGCCTAGTAGTTAATATATCAGTCACTTTTGCTGAACCGCTAAGTTGCAGGAATGTAAACACAACAACATTGGTTGTCAAGTGATGGTGGGTGACAAACGCAGACACAAAGACACACACACACACACACACACAAACAATAACACACACACACACACACACACATATATACATATATGGCAAATGAAAGACCATGCTTTACCAGTAAGCTACCAGGTGTAAACCATTTGTGGCTTCCGTGCCAGTGACATGTAAAAAGCTCTATTTGAGCATGATTGTTACCAGTGTCGCCCTACTGGTACTTGTGCCAGCGGCACATGAAAAAATATTCGAGCGAGGTTGTTGCCAGTGCTGCTGAACTGGCTCCTGTGCAGGTGGCATGTAAAAAATACCATTTGAGCATGGCCATTGCCAGTACCGCCTGACTGGCCCTCGTGCCAGTGGCACGTAAAAGCACCCACTACACTCTCGGAGTGGTTGGCATTAGGAAGGACATCCAGCTGTAGAAAATCTGCCAGATCAGATTGGAGCCTGGTGCAGCCATCTGGTTCACCAGTCCTCAGTCAAATCATCCAACCCATGCCAGCATGGAAAGTGGACATTAAACAATGATGATGATGATGATATATATGATGGGCTTCTTTCAGTTTCCATGTACCAAATCAACTCACAAGGCTTTGGTTGGCCTGATGAGGCTATAGTAGAAGACACTTGCCCAAGGTGCCATGCAGTGGAACTGAACCCAGAACCATGTGGTTGAAAAACAAGCTTTTTACCACACAGCCATGTCTGAATTTCTTACAACGAATTTTCTGAACACCGTATATTTTGCCTTGTTTCAATCATTCAGATCTATTTCAGAATTCTTCTTATGCATTACGTAGAATTTTTGCTGAGTGGTATATTTGATTATGGGAAGTGGATGGTGAGTGACTTCACTCATTACTTCTGTGTTGACATCCCTCTAATGGTAAGCCATGAATCACAAGTTTCGTTGGCTATGGATAAGAGCATCTAGAAAAGGCCTTCATGGATTTCTATTCTAAACTTTGAAATTGTAAGTTGATATCCTCTTTAACTGGTCACAGATTCATGTTGAGAAAGGAAGAAGGATAAGCACAAAGGCAACAACTTTGCCTTCACTATTCAAACATTAACAGGAATGATGAGTAATTTCACTTCCTGATACTCTACAGGATATGGGAAGTACCAAAACTGAGTCAAGGGTGCATTTAATTGAAGAAACCCTACCACATTCCTGACATTTGTTTAAGTATTCTTGAAGACACTAAACGCAGAGTCACTCAAGACGAATTTGAGTTCAGAACATAAAGAAAAGGACACGATGGAATAGTGTAAGGAATTTAGTGTAGTTCTCTGTCGTTTGTGCAAATTAACAACCTGTAATACTGTTATTTTGTGATGCGATGGTGTGTACGAGAATGTCAGAGGTGTCATTCAGTCAGCCACTTGAAGGAGAATTGTACCGAAAAAAAAAAATCAATTATTTGTGCACATCTCTCCTGGCATGCTTCTGCATACATGCAAATGCACATGCACATTTACAGGTGTGCACATGCACACACACACATGCACATAGACATTAGAATTCTTTCATGGTTCCATATGTGTAAATTTTGTAATCATTTAGTTGTTATGTTTGATATTCCTCAATGTTCTGAAGCCTTCAAGTCTTTCTCCTTTATCTTTGATAAATATACACTCTTACGTTAGAAACATTCCTTTGTAATTCTTAGATTTCTGAAATACTTTTCCTTTTTTTTTTCCCTCATTTTATTCTATTTATTTTCTTCGTTCTCAGTTATGCTTTACTCTTGCTGATTTACACTCAAATTCTTATCTGTTTTTCTGTTTTTTTTTTATACTTCTTTTATTTCCTGATTTATTATTTATTCATTCAACTTCTTATATTGATTCCTAACTTTACTTTTCCTCAACTTCCATTAATTCCTTTTGAAATCATTATTCTATACATCAGTATATTTCTTTCCTGTCTTTTAATTCTCATTTCTTTTATATTATATTAAGAGATTATAGCATATACAAGTCACCATCTTTTCATATCTGCAGCTTTTTCAATTTTTCATACTGTCTCTCATCTAGTGAATCATGATGCTCAGTACAGCAACGAATGTATAGCTAATTGATGCTGTTAGCTGAAAGGTAATTTATTTTGATAGATATGACCTCTAACATTTCACTAAATCATGTATTTGAAGAATAGGTGAACATTATTACATTCTGCTATTTGATCATAAGTTTCAATCATTGAAGACAGTGAATCATTTCTATTTATTTAATTTTAGTAGCTTTAGTATTCGTACTTGATATATTTTTGATTAACAAATTTACACAATACACAATTCATTCGATATAACTTCTCCATTCTTTTTTCTTTTTTTTTCAGTTGTACAAAAGAATTTTCACATTTTTAAAAGATTCTTTAAAAGTCGATGTAAAAGCATGAGGGTTCTAGAAATGTTATACCTTCTTATGGTACTTTAATTTAAATATGTTCTCTTGTTTCTCTTCAGCTATTCCTTTGAATATAAGGTAATTTCATAATCTTCTTTTGATGTTTTTGTTCAGTAGAATTTCTAATATCTATATATTAATTTCTTTAGAACATACTTTTCAAACACAGAGAATTTTAAACTATATGTTGGTAATTTACTTTGTACGTCTGACACAACAGTGAGAAATGGCTATGCTTCATGTAGCAGCTTGCAAACTTATAGAATGGACAATTGAGTGCTTATGTACACACATACATACATACACACATATGTATGTGTATGTATGTATGGATGTATATGTATACACACACACATGCACACACACACACACAAATGTATATAAATATACATACAGATATACATATGTACATACATATATAAATACATACATACATACATAAATATATATATGTATATATATATATACTCAATCTAAACAAGAACAGACAAGAAAAACAACATGAGGACGTGGAATAAGTACTATATATACATACATACATACATACATATATATATATATATATATATATATATATATATAAATATTTGTGCCAAACACATTTGTACAATCTGCCAAAGGACCTATTTGCCTTAGAGAGTCTGCTTTCAATTTCTTTCTCAATCCTTGCATCAAATGAGATGATGCAGCCAAGGTATGTAAACTGCCGAGTTGATTTCAGTTCGGTACTGCAGATAGTGATATGGGGTGGGCGGTATTCCTCTTGGGGTGTAGGTTTGTGAAGTACCTCCGTCTTCTTGAGGCTGACCTACATGATATATATATATGCAAGCACACATACATACACATATACAAATATATGTACAAATACATACACGTATACATATATGTATAGATATACCTAACAGGAATGATGAGTAATTTCCCTTCCTGATACTCTACAGGATATGGGAAGAACCAAAACTGAGTCATGGGTGCATTTAATTGAAGAAACCCTACCACATTCCTGATATTTGTTTAAGCAATCTTGAAGACTCTAAACGCAGAGTCACTCGAGATGAATTTGAGTTCAGAACATAAAGAAAAGGACACGATGGAATAGTGTAAGGAATTTAGTGTAGTTCTCTGTCGTTTGTGCAAATTAACAACCTGTAACACTGTTATTTTGTGATGCGATGGTGTGTACGAGAATTCAATGTATTTATGCATACGTACGAAGGTGCTGTGAACAAAGATACAGTAACCGGAGAATATCGCACTTGATTTTGAAACTTAGGAAAATATAGTAGTCAGAGCTCTCCTTCTACAACAAGACAATATCCCATGATGCATTTGTAGTGCTAATGTTAATTCCAGTTTTTGGTAAATGTGACTAGTCTGTAGAGGACATCCACTCCTTAGACATTAAAACCCACAAGATCCTGATAACAGCTGGAAAATTCCACAAAAACTGTAATATAGCCAGGCTCTACCTCAGAAGAGCTGGAGTGGGTAGAGGCTTGAGATCAGCGCAGACAACCTTCAAATACATTATTTACATTATTTATATTTGACGAATATTTGTCCTCATCTTGTTTGCCGTTAACACAAAGTTTCAGCTGATAGACAACAAACAAGATGAGGACAAATATCTGTCAAATGTAAATAATGTACATAATGTACATAATTCCTCATCTCTTAAATATAGAACTGTATAACCTTCAAATGTTTTGTAGTATCTCTTAAACAGAACCTGCTAAATAACAGCAGCAAAAATAAATAGGTAAAACTAGTGCTGAAAAGCAACGAGAATAATTGGTAGTGAGTTCTTCAAGAAGTATTCTCTTTTTTAATGACCTTCCATATAACCTCAAAACAGCTGGACTAATTACATTTCAAAGAAGACAGTGATGTGTAACATCATCATCAACATCATCATCATCATTATCATCATCATCGTTGTCGTCGTCATCATCGTTGTTTAACGTCTGTTTTCCATGCTGGCATGAGTTGGACGGTTTGACTGAGGTCAGGAGAGCCAGCGGCTGCACCAAGCTCCAATAGGATCTGGCAATGTTTCGACAGCTGGATGCCCTTCCTAATGCCAACCACTCCGAGAGTGTAGTGGGTGCTTTTAACGTGCCACTGGCACAGGAGACAGTCAGGCAGGCCTAGCATCGATGACGGTCGGATAGTGCTTTTTACATGCCACCAGTGCAAGAGCCAGTCAGGGGTACTGGAATTGGCCACATTCAGATGGCGCTTTTTATGTGCCACCAGTACAAATATTATACATGTTTCTTGAAAGCTTGAGGATGATATTAATATCAACATGAAGTGCAGCATTTCTTGAACCACTAGAGAGCATCACAATTTAAAAGCTATGTGTTTGCAATCCAAGTGCAAGAGATTGTTACAAACCACTTAACGAGGAAAAGAGACAGCAAAGCCCTTGGAGGTTCAAGATGCAACTGAAAATATAAATTAAGTTACGTCTTTGTGGAAGACATCACATGTAATCAACAACTGCTAAAAATATCCTTTTCTACTCTAGGCACAAGGTCTGAAATTTTGGTGGAGGGGGCCAGTTGATTAGATTGACCCCAGTATGCAACTGGTACTTAATTTATCCACCTTGAAAGGACGAAAGGCAAAGTCGACCTTGGTGGAATTTGAACTCAGAATGTAAAGACAGACGAAATACCACTAAGCGTTTTGCCTGGCGTGCTAACATTTCTACCAGCTCGCTGCCTTACAACTGTTAAAAATATTATCATCACACTACCTCCCAATATGACATGATGTTGGTAAAAATATTTATCCTGGGGTGCATTTAGAGAATCACTATTACTGAATACACACACACACACATATATATATATATATATTATATATATATATATATATAAATATCAACACATAGTGGGACTTGTCCATCAAAATATCTACCAAGAGCAAACTGGACAGGCCAGATAGAGTTGTTAGCATCAACCATATAATAGTATGTACCATCACTGTGGTTGGCATTTCTGCTAATGCTGAATATTGTTTTGAATTAATCACACATTATCTCATAGTTTTGAGGTTTCAATGATGTGATTGTTCATTTTTAGAATGTCTATGTAGGTTAGGTGTGAGAGGCTAGATATGGCTAGTTCAAATATAAAACATGTAGAATATTTGTGCCAGACATGGCTGGCTTAAACACTAAAGTTTTAACAAGAAAGAGCTTAGCTGTGGACAACTGCTTTGAAACCTTCAGGATTTATACTCAGATTATGAATTCACATTTAAATCAAAAATATTTGGTGTATTTGATTATGTTAGTAAATGCCTTAGTGACAATCTGAAAAAAAAAAAACGAGATTTTCGGAAAAGTATATCAACCAGCCAAGCTGCACATTACATTCACAATGTGTAAGAAGAACAGTAAAAATATGCGAGTCTCTTTTCAAGTTTAAAATGTGAATTTGTATTTGTTATCTCCATTCTGATGTTGGAGCTTTCTATCTTTGTTAGAAACCAACTCCTTCTTTGCCGGAAGAATTAGAAAAAGAAAAGTTAAAAATGGAAGAGAGCATATACACATGAATAAGTGCATCTTCCATTCCTGCAGGTTTGATATCAGATTAGGAATTTTGTTTAATATTATCATTAAAAAATAATACTAGTAATAATAATAATAAAAATTTACAATAACATGCCTTTAGCTGAAGTCATATGATTATAGTAACTTTCATATGAACTCGAGAAGCAACAAGAAGCTAGTCTGCTACATTTATTATGAGATACAATGATTAGTCTCAGTATGCTATGTTCAGAAACAGACATGTTTTTGAAAATTGAATAAAATAAAAACTACCATTACACTAATTGACTATCATGTGTGTAACCTAAGGAAAGCAGAAGATCAATTTCTGTTAGCATTTCGGTTTTCTTTTCCATGTTGCAGCAAAATGTGTATGCTTCCAATTAAGACACGATTCAGATTATTTACAGCTGATAACAGATCTAATGCATTAAAGATTCGATTGAACCTGTTTGAATTTTATTTTTTCAAATTTCTAATATATTTCGGAAATTAATTGAAGGATATTTTGGAATAGATTCAGAAAGACAAAAAAAAAAAGAAAGAAAAAAAGAGAAATTCAAGGCCAATAATAATGAATATGATGAAAGTCAATAATGGAAATATGAGAAAGTATAGAATCAAAATCCTTCAAATAAATTCTATTCATTCATTATCAGCTGAATTATAATCATTGCTATTATTATCTTAGCGTTTCCTCGTCTTATTAACATAAATAAGACTGATCAGGTTAACTGCAAATTTTTATGTCTTTCCATCATTTATTTCCCTATCAATAAATCATATTCTTTTGATCTTCCTGAATTCAGAGCAATTAATATAACGCACAATTTAAAATCATATTTCCTTTAATGAAGAAATACAGCCTAAAACACAACTGGCCATGTATCTAATTGGAATCCTTTTGGTCCTTCATACCCGATAGTATAATGAAAGTAGTTCTCTTATTTTCTGTTGTAGAAAATAATTACAAAAAGTATTACACGTTAGATGATTGTTGCCAGGGCGGCTAACTGGCTTCCATGCCGGTGGCATGTAGGTGGCACCATTCGAGCGGGATCGTTACCAGCATTGCCTTGACTGGCACCTGTGCCGTTGGCATGTGGTAAAAATTCGAGCGAGGTCGTTGCCAGTGTCACCTGACTGGTCCCCGTGCCGTTGGCATGTAAAAGTACCCACTACACTCTCGAAGTGGTTGGCGTTAGGAAGGGCATCCAGCTGTAGAAACTCTGCCAGATCAAGACTGGAGCCTGATGCAGCCATCTGGTTCGCCAGCCCACAGTCAAACCGTCCAACCCATGCTAACATGGAAAGCGGACATTAAATGATGACGACGACGACGATGATGATGATGATATTAAGAGAGAGGGAATTCTGGAAGTAAAATAATCATAGCTCTCAGCACATTACTATCAAAACCCATCTATAAAGAAAACATTTCTGAAATGAAACAGAAATGATATACTGTTATAATATTGAAAACTCTAAGAAGATTTTTACAGTGATACAATTTATGTAATTGAAAAGCAAAGATTAATCTTTCTTTCTTTCCCCTGGATTTGTTTTCTATAAATCATTTTAGCGACAAACATAATTTCTCTCATATTCATTTTAGTGAAATGAAATATTTTTCCCTTTTCAAAGTGTAAATGCTTACCATGTATCACACATGCAAACGTTTAATGTTATGACATTAAGAAGACATTTTGAAATAACTAAATAACTTAAGCTGTAGCAATCGTGTAATGCTACACTGTAAAATCTATCGTAATGTTCAATTTAGGAGGGAAGCACAACAGCTGATCTCATTGTGAATGTCATATAAGGAGAATAATAAATTTACTTTTGTAATTCAGTATTCAATAACCTGGTTGTATTGCTCTCCAGATTGGACATATATTGATGCAGTCTGTGAAGGTGGCTTTGATTACTTCTGCTACAGTTTGCTATTCTGTTTTGGTTTCTTCAAAACTAAACTTCTTAATTTAACAATTTTATATTGAATACCTATCAGACAATGCTACTCTCCAATACATTTATCATATCATAGCATACTACATCACACGGTACCACTATCTGTTATACCGTAGCGTGTGCAATATATCACATTTTGTTATCTAATAAACAAACAAAATTTACTATTTCTACTATGACTTATTGTCGGAACAATCATAGCATACCATTTATAAGATACTATGGAAAGTCAAAAGAACACATCACCAAATTCCATAGCATTAAAACATTGAATTTTATATGATTACCATCATTCAATGGAGCATATCTATAAATAGAATAGCCTATCACATGGCATAGAATATCATACTATATGATATTGCGGCATATCACGCTGCTATTCACAAGTTATTTATCTGAAGCAACTGCCATATTTTATTTGAGAAAATTTTCTATGCAAACAAGTATGAAAGAAGTTAAGCAGTGCTTTGTAAGTGGTGTTCATAAATAAAGGATAAATATTTATTCATTCTGCACATGAATGTGATACAGTCAATTGCTTGACATTTCAAAGACCAACCACCAAACATTAAGCAATCTTCTGTCAAAATGCTGCAAGAAGATGAACTTTAAACCTCAGCACATCTAAAGGATAATTCTGGAACTTAAATCAAATAAAGCTATTATTTCTGATTAAGTTACAACTCAGGTATGTTGAATGTTGCACAGAAATTGCCAACCCTCCATATCTTCTATTTCACTTACATTTATCTTGTGAAATTTTTCCACACCAGTAGAAAATTACCTCTGTGATAGCAAAACAAGCATTCTAGTGCTGCTCTTTCAAAATACCAATATTCTTGGTATTATGGGAACTTCAAGCTTACATGCCCAAAATCGATACACAACTGAAAGGCTAACTATTAAAAAAGAAGAGTACCAATATCATAGTTTGTGCTCATGTAAGGGAGCTTTCAAGGAGTAAACAATGTGCTAGATATAGTAACCAAATCGGCCTCAAATCAGATTCTATCATCATTAAAAAAAGCACACATTGGATCATATAATCTTAGATATTTGAATATTTATTTTTTTTATAGCTCACACAGAGTTAAACATAAAGGGGACAAACAAGGACAGACAAAGGGATTAAGTTGACTTGCTCGACCCCAGTGTTTCACTGGTTCTAATTTTATCAACCCTGAATTAATACTAAGTGTGGTCAGAACCAAATTTGAGACTGAATTGATATCTACTTGGACTTGTCTCCCTACTGTGTTATTTATATATATGTATATATGTACGTATATGATAAACAACATTAATATATGAGTGTGTGTATATATATATATATATATATATATATATATCGATAAAATTTGCTTGGAAGAGGATGCGGGGCATTCAATCATATACTCTTTTACTCGTTTCAATCATTTGACTGCGGCCATGCTGGAGCACCGCCTTTTAGTCAAGCAAATCGATCCCAGGACTTATTCTCTGGAAGCCTAGTACTTATTCTGTCAGTCTCTTTTGCTGAACTACTAAGTTATGGGGACGTAAACACACCAGCATCAGTTGTCAAGCAATGTTGGGGGGACAAAAACAGACACACAAACATATACACACACATACATACATCATCATCATCATCATCATCATTTAGCGTCCGTTTTCCATGCTAGCATGGTTTGGACGGTTCAACTGGGGTCTGGGGAGCCCGAAGGCTGCACCAGGCCAGTCAGATATGGCAGTGTTTCTACAGCTGGATGCCCTTCCTAACGCCAACCACTCCGAGAGTGTAGTGGGTGATTTTATGTGCCACCGACACAGGTGCCAGACGAGGCTGGCGAACGGCCACGCTCGGATGGTGTTTTTATGTGCCACCGACACAGGTGCCAGATGAGGCTGGCGGACGGCCACGATCGGATGGTGTTTTGTTACGTCCCCAAAGCACGGAGGCCAGTCTATGCGGTACTGGCTACGGCCACGTTCGGATGATTTTCTTGTGTGCCACCGGCACTGGACACAAAGATACAAATTCCATGATGTTCATCTATTTTGATTGTTTGATTGATTTTCACTTGCCTCAACAGGTCTTCACAAGTGTCACAAAGAGGAAGGTATGCACAGGTGGACTGACTACGTCCCAGGTAGGGGCCACGGGTTATGGCCTGACTAGTCTTGCCGGGTCTTCGGATGGTGTTTTTATGTGCCACCGACACAGTGCCAGATGAGGCTGCGAACGGCCACGATCGGATGGTGTTTGTTATGTGCCCACAGCACGGAGGCCAGTCGATGCGGTAATGGCTACGGCCACGTTCGGATGGTTTTCTTGTGTGCCACCGGCACTGGTACCACAAAGATACAAATTCCATTGAGTTCATCTATTTTGATTTGATTGATTTGATTTCACTTGCCTCAACAGGTCTTCACAGGCCTTCACAAGGTCACAGGAAGGAAGGAAGTATGCACTATATATATAGATATATATATGCATATATGGGCACAGGAGATCACGAAATGTGTACAACAAAAAAATACAAAGTATGAGTACATGGAACATGAACGAAAGACACAAATGGAAAACAAAACAACCAACATAAAGAACGACTCATCATCAGTTGTTGGTTGTTTTTCTAGTCTCGTATTTTGAGCATTTAACAATAATGTATGTTTTTGATAAAACAGTTGCTCCAACAAAGCAAATTGAATAGAGTTTGAGATTTTGCAGAGGGTTTGTGTTAGCAATTTTGACCACCTGCAAAATCCTGAATTTTATTTAATTTGTTTTGTGGGAGCAACTGTTTTATCGAAAGCGTATATTGTTGTTAAATGCTCGAAATACGAGACTAGAAAAACAGCCAACAACTGACGAAGGGTCGTTCTTTATGTTGTTTCTCTTGTTTTCCATTTGCGTCTTTCGTTGTTCAAAAGAATAGTTCATGTTTCATGCACTCGTGCTTCATATTTTTTTGTTGTACACATCTTGTGATGTTCTGTGCCCATATATGCATATATATATATATATAAATATAATTAATCAATATAGGGTGGTGAAAAAAATTTTGTAGAATTCTTTTTGCCACCAGCGGCCTAGTGGGAAAAATTAAATAGTCGTAGACCATTTTTAAGTTCAACATCAACAATCAAGGAACGGCCATAATAGGCCATTCACCCACTAGAAATAACAGCCAAAGCTTCAACCGCAAATAAAGATCAATCCGTAAACAGGAGAAAATTTAAAAAAACATTTACCCTGTAATTTCTTGTACGATGCACCGTTTCTTTTTGTATGCTGTTTAATGGTAAACTAACCTGATTAAATTAAATCAAGCCAATCTTCCATAGGCCCTCAGATTCTTCAGCAAGAAATAGCCAAGTCGGAACAGATATTTTCACGAGGCATTTCCGACCCTGCCAAGGCAATATCTGACCTAAAATTCAAATCGTCGCACTCGCGCCAAATTTATCGGCAGCAAATAAATATAAGCGTCGATTCCATTACGGAATTAACCAGAAAATTCATAATTAATCAATATAGGGTGGTGAAAAAAATTTTGTAGAATTCTTTTTGCCACCAGCGGCCTAGTGGGAAAAATTTAATAGTCGTAGACCATTTTTAAGTTCAACATCAACAATCAAGGAACGGCCATAATAGGCCATTCACCCACTAGAAATAACAGCCAAAGCTTCAACCGCAAATAAAGATCAATTCCGTAAACAGGAGAAAATTTAAAAAAACATTTACCCTGTAATTTCTTGTACGATGCACCGTTTCGTCTGCTATTTAATGGTAAACTAACCTGATTAAATTAAATCAAGCCAATCTTCATAGGCCCTCAGATTCTTCAGCAAGAATAGCCAAGTCGGAACAGATATTTTCACGAGGCATTTCCGACCCTACCAAGGCAATATCTGACCTAAAATTTTCAAATCGTCGCACTCGCGCCCAAATTATCGGCAGCAAATAAATATAAGCCGTCGATTCCATTACGGAATTAACCAGAAAATTCATAATTAATCATATAGGGTGGTGAAAAAATTTTGTAGAATTCTTTTTGCCACCAGCGGCGGAATTGATCTTTATTTGCGGTTGAAGCTTTGGCTGTTATTTCTAGTGGGTGAATGGCCTATATATAAATATATATATATGTGGAGGTGCAATGGCCCAGTGGTTAGGGCAGTGGACTCACTGTCGTAGGATTGCAGTTTCGATTCGCAGACCAGGCGTTTGGGTGTTTATTGAGAGAAAACACCTAAAGCTTCACCAGGCTCCAGCAGGGGGTGGTGGCAATCCCTGCTGTATTCTTTTGCCACAACTTTCTCTCACTCTTTCTTCTGTGGCCTGCTCACTTAGCCAGCAGGGTCGCGTCACTTGAAGGCTAAAACAATGCAAAGCGCATTGTGACCAGCGATGTGTAGCAACATCTGATAGCCTGGTCAGTCACGTGATCACGTGATATATATATATATATATATATATATATATATATACGTATAGATGTATGTACATAAATGTATGAATATATGCATCATCATCATCATCATCATCATTGTTTAACGTCCGCTTTCCATGCTATATTTGTATTATATATATTTGTATGCGTGTGTGTATGTATGTATATATATAATAAATAATATTAAATTAAGCATATGTATAGCTTACTTTTTGAACCACAAATATATATATATACAATTTCAGAATAGTTTATGATTTCTGATTGAAAACTTCCTCAACTACAATATTTAATTGGAAATGTCAATCTGAAAAATAAGTTATTTCTCATTTATTCTCTGTCGTCTAAAAGGAAAGATGAACAATTTGACAGCTGGTTTCTGTTATACTATCCATTTGTCAATTATAGTATTAATTAAGTCAAGAAAAACACACCTGTCTACACACATATGCATGTAAGTATACATATATTTATATGCGTGTGTGCATGTGTGCATATAAATATATGAAAATATATACATGCAAACACACACACACATACTAATATATAAATCCCTTTACATACACATATATGTATGGATACACAGACACACACATACACACATACAAACTCCTATATACATAGAGAGAGAAAGAGAGACAGCTGCACCGACACATGTACAGACAAACTGAGAAAACTGGTAGAGCATCAAAGAGATTAATTTTGTGATATCTATGCTGATTCCCTGCACATATATATATATGCATATATATATAAATTATTAGAGAGTTATCCACTATGTGGATAACTCTAGTGCTAAAAATAGCTCCGAAGCAACCACAGAAGATCTGTTTCCAACTAGAATCAACATACATTTAACGTAAGGAAAGTGAAAACAACGAATAAAATAGATTGACTCTATACAATTGTTTCATTACTAATGTAATATGTAGTTTTACTTACACTTACATCTATAAATCTTCGGTAGAGTTTGTCAGAAATGCAATTAATTAGATCGATTCGAGCGTCAAAAACACGAGCGGTCCAACCAATTACATTTTTAGTTATGTCTCAAATTCCGCGCCAAAAGCATGCCTAGACTCCATTGGAAACGTATGCCGCATCAAATAAAATATTGACTGCCGCGTAGTTAAATTATAAAAATTATAAATGAGGGTGAAAAATCGATATTAATTTACTAATACCATTAATTAACACCAAGTGGCTTAGCACAAAAACTCGGAGAAAATACAAATTTATACATAAATTATTAGAGAGTTATCCACTAGTGTGGATAACTCTAGTGCTAAAAATAGCTCCGAAGCAACCACAGAAGATCTGTTTCCAACTAGAATCAACATACATTTAACGTAAGGAAAGTGAAATACAACGAATAAATAGATTACTCTATACAATTGTGTTCATTACTAATGTAATATGTAGTTTTACTTACACTTACATCTATAAATCTTCGGTAGAGTTTGTCAGAAATGCAATAATTAGATCGATTCGAGCGTCAAAAACACGAGCGGTCCAACCAATTACATTTTTAGTTATGTCTCAAATTCCGCGCCAAAAGCATGCCTAGCTCCTTGGAAACGTATGCCGCATCAAATAAAATATTGACTGCCGCGTAGTTAAATTTATAAAATTATAAATGAGGGTGAAAAATCGATATTAATTTACTAATACCATTAATTTAACACCAAGTGGCTTAGCACAAAAAACTACGGAGAAAATACAAATTTATACATTTTATTTGATGCGGCATACGTTCCATGGAGTCTAGGCATGCTTTTGGCGGAATTTGAGACATAACTAAAAATGTAATTGGTTGGACCGCTGTGTTTTTGACGCTCGAATCGATCTAATTAATGCATTTCTGACAAACTCTACCGAAGATTTATAGATGTAAGTGTAAGTAAAACTACATATTACATTAGTAATGAAACAATTGTATAGAGTCAATCTATTTTATTCGTTGTATTTCACTTCCTTACGTTAAATGTATGTTGATTCTAGTTGGAAACAGATCTTCTGTGGTTGCTTCGGAGCTATTTTTAGCACTAGAGTTATTCACATAGTGGATAACTCTCTAATAATTTATGTATAAATTTGTATTTTCTCCGTAGTTTTTGTGTGCTAAGCCACTTGGTGTTAAATTAATGGTATTAGTAAATTAATATCGATTTTTTCACCCCATTTATAATTTTATAAATTTAACTACGCGGCAGTCAATATTTTATTTGATGCGGCATACGTTTCCAATGGAGTCTAGGCATGCTTTTGGCGCGGAATTTGAGACATAACTAAAAATGTAATTGGTTGGACCGCTCGTGTTTTTGACGCTCGAATCGATCTAATTAATTGCATTTCTGACAAACTCTACCGAAGATTTATAGATGTAAGTGTAAGTAAAACTACATATTACATTAGTAATGAAACAATTGTATAGAGTCAATCTATTTTATTCGTTGTATTTCACTTTCCTTACGTTAAATGTATGTTGATTCTAGTTGGAAACAGATCTTCTGTGGTTGCTTCGGAGCTATTTTTAGCACTAGAGTTATCCACATAGTGGATAACTCTCTAATAATTATGTATAAATTTGTATTTTCTCCGTATTTTTTGTGCTAAGCCACTTGTGTTTTAAATTAATGGTATTAGTAAATTAATATCGATTTTTCACCCTCATTTATATTTTTTATAAATTTAACTACGCGGCAGTCAATATTTTATTTGATGCGGCATACGTTTCCAATGGAGTCTAGGCATGCTTTTGGCGCGGAATTTGAGACATAACTAAAAATGTAATTGGTTGGACCGCTCGTGTTTTTGACGCTCGAATCGATCTAATTAATTGCATTTCTGACAAACTCTACCGAAGATTTAAGATGTAAGTGTAAGTAAAACTACATATTACATTAGTAATGAAACAATTGTATAGAGTCAATCTTTTTATTCGTTGTATTTCACTTTCCTTACGTTAAATGTATGTTGATTCTAGTTGGAAACAGATCTTCTGTGGTTGCTTCGGAGCTATTTTTAGCACTAGAGTTATCCACATAGTGGATAACTCTCTAATAATTTATGTATAAATTTGTATTTTCTCCGTAGTTTTTTGTGCTAAGCCACTTGGTGTTAAATTAATGGTATTAGTAATTAATATCGATTTTTCACCCTCATTTATAATAATATGCATATATTACATATTATATATATATATATATTATAATATATTATATATATTATATTATATATTATGCTGAGGTGAACTTTGCTCTCCCTCATTTAGGGTTGAAAAAAAGACACCATTCCACTGCAGTGGAATGGCAAACTATTATTATTGTGATACTTATTTTGTTTGTTCCTTCTCGAGCCAAGCATGGCTCATAAGGGCCAGTTTTTCGGTTTCCTTGGCGTATAGGTTCCCCACCTGGACAGGACGCCGGTCCATCACAGGTGAGGTGCTAGATGCAGGAGGAAAGAGTGAGAGAAAGTTGTGGTGAAAGAGTCAGTAGAAGTTCACCATTACCTTCTGCCAGAGCCACGTGGAGCTTAGGTGTTTCGCTCATAAACACGCACATCGCCCGGTCTGAGATTCAAACTCGCGATCCCTCGACTGTGAGTCTGCTGCTCTAACCACTAGGCCATGTGCCTCCACAATTGTGGTACTTTGTAAAATCTCTACTGATTCTTTGCATTCTGGCAGTCATGATTGTGATAAGCTGCATTAGTACTTAACTTTTTATTGGATTACATCAATAGCATCAGGGGAGAAGACGTGTACAAACTTGCATATGTATGTGTCCAATTGCAGCTTTTCTATAGAAATTTCAAAAAGGCTTGTGCTTTATGATAATCAGTACATGTGTGGAACTGATGTCTCATGTGACATACAGAGACCATAATGCATGCATACATACATACATACATACATACATACATACATACATACATACATACATACATACAAACATACTCTGTTGTTGATATTGAAAATCCAATGAAGGAACCTTGGATCTAGGTTAGAAACCAGTTCTTTCTCTATTGGCAAGAAATCTTGAAATCAACTGAATAATGACAAACATACATACATACATACGTACATACGAGGGTGAGTCAAAAAGTAATGCCATTTTGCTTAGGACAGGTAAAATAACCAACACCGGAACAGGTATCATACACCAAAATGAAGCTGTCCTCTTTGGATCACATCCCTACTTCTCAACATAGTCATTAAGCATTTCGCCTGGCATGCTAACGATTGTTCCAGCTCGCTGCCTTCAGGAATGTTTGATATAACAGATCGGATAAAACAGCGACAACGAGAAGTTGTACGTCATATGAAAAACAAATATAAAGTGCTTGTGTTTATTTGGCAAAAAAAAAACCACAAAAAAATGACCATCACAAAATATAACAATACATGTGACGAAAGATTTCTGGACAATGGACATCAGTTAAAAGAAGAACAGTTATATCCTAATAATATCTTTATATATAAAAGTGAGGATGTGTGGTGTCTGTCTCCTACGATTTAGATTCCTAACTACTCCCACATTTTGCGATGCAGTTTAACCAAAACCGGGTATCTTATAGTCGTGATTCATATCGAGCCCTTCTGGGTATTAGCGCGCATCTACTATGAGTCTACGATTTAAAAAAAAATTTACCATAATTTTTCCGCATTTTTAATGCATTTTTTCACTATTATATAAGGGAAGTAACTCTTTAAAAATGTCTACGATGAGTCAACGCTTTAAAAAAAAATTTACCGTCATTTTTTTTCCACTTTTAATGCATTTTTTTGCTATTTTTTGGCTATAATTCTCTAAAAATGCTTATATAGTTATTTCCCTTACAAACCCGAGCAACGCCGGGCGATACTGCTGGTTTAGTTATAAAAATATAAAGGGATTTTTTTAAACATTGAATTGCTTGGAGTGGAAGCGGAAGCACTCCGTCGGTTACGACGACGAGGGTTCCGGTTGATCCGATCAACGGAACAGCCAGCTCGTGAAATTAACGTGTAAGTGGCTGAGCACTCCACAGACACGTGTACCCTTAACGTAGTTCTCCGGGATATTTAGCGTGACACAGAGAGTGACAAGGCCGGCCCTTTGAAATACAGGTACAACAGAAACAGGAAGTAAGAGTGAGAGAAAGTTGTGGTGAAAGAGTACAGCAGGGATCACCACCATCCCCTGCCGGAGCCTCGTGGAGCTTTAGGTGTTTTCGCTCAATAAACACTCAGAACGCCCGGTCTGGGAATCGAAACCGCGATCCTACGACCGCGAGTCCGCTGCCCTAACCACTGGGCCATTGCGCCTCCACATTGCCAGGAGTTTTTTATGTTTGAGTAAAACAGGAACCAAAGCTGTCCATAGTTATAAAATGGTTGAGAAGCATGGTGCTAAATGTTTATGGGTGTTAATCAGTTATTTCTTCATGCAATCCAAGAAACCTATTTTCATTCACCAACCCAACAATGCCCAACACCGATGCGGCAGCTATAACAGAAACTATAAATATGATACTAATAAGTGATATTAATGAATATAATTAATAGTGATAGCAACAATAACAGCAATTAATTAACTTAACTGAACTTGCCTCGTTTTAGCCTCACAGAAGAGAGTGATGAGCTATTATTATGGTCGGCTCAAGAGCTTCCATTTTTATTATGATCACATCTAAAATGTCCTGTGTATAACGTAGCCGTAAATCTCTATCTCTGTAGAGACTGAGGTGAGTGGAAGAGAGAAAGAAGGAGAGAGAAAGAGGAGGACGGAGAGAATCAGAGAGAAAGAGAGAGAGTTTGAGAAAGTGAGAGAGAGAGAGGGAGGATGGAGAGAATCAGAGAGAAAGAGAGAGAGTTTGAGAAAGTGAGAGAGAGAGAGAGAGAGGGAGGATGGAGAGAATCAGAGAGAAAGAGAGAGAGTTTGAGAAAGTGAGAGAGAGAGAGAGAGAGAGAGGGAGGATGGAGAGAATCAGAGAGAAAGAGAGAGAGTTTGAGAAAGTGAGAGAGAGAGCGAGGATGGAGAGAATCAGAGAGAAAGAGAGAGAGTTTGAGAAAGCGAGAGAGAGAGAGGGAGGATGGAGAGAATCAGAGAGATAGAGAGAGAGTTTGAGGAAGTGAGAGACAGAGGGAGGATGGAGAGAATCAGAGAGAAAGAGAGAGAGTTTGAGGAAGTGAGAGAGAGAGAGAGGGAGGATGGAGAGAATCAGAGAGAAAGAAAGAGAGTTTGAGGAAGTGAGAGACAGAGGGAGGATGGAGAGAATCAGAGAGATAGAGAGAGAGTTTGAGGAAGTGAGAGAGAGAGAGAGGGAGGATGGAGAGAATCAGAGAGAAAGAGAGAGAGTTTAAGAAATTGTGAGAAAGAGAGTTTGAGGAAGTGAGAGAGAGAGAGAGAGAGAGAGAAAGAGAGAGAGTTTGAGAAAGTGAGAGAGAGAGAGAGGGAGGATGGAGAGAATCAGAGAGATAGAGAGAGAGTTTGAGAAATAGAGAGAGAGAGAGAGAGAGAGAGAGAGAGAGAGAGAGAGAGACAGACAGACAGATAGACAGACAGACAGAAGTGATGTAATAAAGAGGTTGTGAGAGAAATACAGCTAAACAGCAGATGTGGATGCTGAGGGAAGAAAGAGCGAGGAAGTAAAAGCAACAGAGATGGAATCATAGCAGAGATGAGGATGCTGAGGGGAGATGGAGAGAGATGGAGAGAAAGAAATAGATTTAGGCAGGGAGACAGAAATATTTATAGAACCAAGAGAAAGAAAAGGTTATGGAGAGAGTAGGGGGGGACATTCACATGTTAAAGGTAAAAGTTTACAGGCAAAAACAGACCCTGATGCTGTATTGCTGAATCACAAGGGATATTAATAAATATGAGTAATAATAATAATAATAATGATTCCTTTCTACTGTAGGCAGGTGGGGGGATAGGTGATTACATCGACCCCGGTACTCAACTGGTATTAATTTTATTGACCTCACAAGGATAAAAGGTAAAAGCCAACCTCAGCAGAATTTGAACTGCAAATATAAAGACGAATGAAAATGTCTGCAAGCGTTTCGTCTGAAGTGCTAATCATTCTACCAGTTGACCACCTTAATAATAGTAATGATGAGGATGATGATGATAATAATAATAATAATAATAATGATAATAATAATAATGAGAATGATAATGATAATGATAATAATAATGATAATGATAATAATAATAATAATAATATTGATAATAATAATAATAATAATAAATAATATAATGATAATGATAATGATAATAATAATAATAATAATAATATAATAATACTAATATAATAATAATACTAATAATAATATGATAATATTAATAATAATGATAATAATAATAATAATAATAATAATAATATATAATAACTAATAATAATAATAATGATAATAATAATAATGATAATGATAATAATAATAATAATAAAATGATAATAATAATAATAATAATAATAATAATAATGATGATTTAATAATAATAATAATGATAATAATAATAATAATAATAATAAAATAATAATAATTAAATAATAATATAATAAAAATGATAATAATAATATAATAATAATAATAATAATAATAATAATGATAATGATATATATAATGATAATAATATAATGATAATAATAATAATAATAATAATAATAATAATAATAATAATAAATGCCTTGATGCAGTACCAGGCAGTGGCTCTCATGGCTTCTGATCTTAACTGATTGGAAATGTTATCATGTACTTTGTCTTGGTATAAAAGATGGGCTACAGCAAATATTCTGCTCAATACCACAGATTTGCTTGTCAGTTGTTTGACCGTAACCAGTTGAGCATGTCCCTTAGTGGCTGACGATATGTGCATCTCTGATCACGAGCAGAAGTAGTGGGGGAGCATCATAGCCATGTGTTGAGAGGGATTCTTTGGGGGTTTGAATGATTCACCTCTGGAGGCATGGGTGGTTCTTTCAACATCCTTAAACAACCCTTGTTCAGGGACCTTTTGAGCGGGATGGGCTACTCAACCTGAAGAAAATTCTAACTGGGCCCCACCTGCAAGGTCATGTGCTGTTTACCTTGGTGTGAGATCACCACGTCGCGCACATATGGTTGTGATGCATGGGCCTGGTGTACCCTTATCAGACGGGTAGTCATGATGGGTATATTGGGCTTCGAATATTTTACCCCAGTGTCACTTTGATGGCATGAACTGCTCTCTCACTCAATAATAATAATAATAATAATAATAATAATAATGCCCTGATGCAGTACCAGGCAGGGGCTCTCATGGCTTCTGATCTTAACTGATTGGAAGTGTTATCATGTACATTGTTTTGTCTTGGTATAAAAGATGGGCTACAGAAAATATTCTGCTCAATACTACAGATTTGCTTGTCAGTTGTTTGACCGTAACCAAATGAACATGTCCCTTGGTGGCTGACGATATGTGCATCCCTGATCATGAGGAGAAGTAGTGGGAGAGCATCATAGCCATGTGTTGAGAGGGATTCTTAGGGGTTTGAATAATTCACCTCTGGAAACATGGGTGTTTCGTTCATCATCCTGAAACAAACCTTATTCAAGGACCTTTTGAGCAGCATGGGCTACCCGACCTAAATAAAATTCTAACTGGACCCCACCTGCAAGGTCGTGCACTGTTTATCTCGATATGTCTGTGTAGATGATCAGCTGGGGTTTTGTCAGTTCGTGTCCTAGCATAGCATAATACTGAATTCTTTTTGTGGTTTACCTTGATTTTTGTGAACCACTAGAAATTCTAACAACTGCAGCATTGCCTAATCTAGGTATACTTAATTCTTCAGTTGTCAAGTCTACTGGAATCAAATGCTATGGTGTTGCACCATTTGTTACTACCAAATAGCTATGAAGAGCACTATAAAATTGGCAGACAGCTCTTTTGTAGCCTTGCAGTGTTAAGATTAACTCCTCTCATAAGAAACAACCTGCAATAAACTGTCAACCTATCAAGGGAAAGATTGTTTCTCATTTGCTTAATGCTAGAGAAACTAGACATACATTCAGATTCAACTATTTGTCAACAAAAGCAGAGTTATTTCCTGTAGCATTGAATATATTTGTTACGAGACTCTCCAATCAAAGTTACTAACTTTGGGCTCCATACATCTCGTATCTCATGAATCAGAAGGATTTTTGTCATATTGCTACATTGAAGTGTGTGTCAACAAGGCATTCTGCAATACACATTCTGCTAAACTCTGTTGTACTTCAGATCTCTGGAAAGAATTATTAAATATGCTGTGCGTAAGAAGACCCGGCAAGCCAAATGAGACCATAATCTCGTGGCCTATGCCTGGGGCATAACCAGCCCACTTATGCATACCTTTTCCTTCTTTGGACACTAAAACTCTGCTTGCAAAGACCTGTTGAGGTAAGTGAAATCAAAATCAAATTCGATGACTGGCATCCGTGCTAGCAGGGTGCAAAGAGCACCATACGAGTGTGATCATTGCCAGAGCGGCTAACCAGCTTCCAGGCCAGTGGCACTTAAAAGGTACCATTCGAGTGTGATTGTTACCAGCGTCACACTACTGGCACTCGAGCCCCGTGCTAGTAGGGTATTAAGAGCACCATCAGAGCATGATCATTGCCAGAGCGGCTATCTGGCCTCCGTGCCGGTGGCACATAAACGACACCATTCAAGCGTAATCGTTACCAGCATCGCCTTACTGGCATGTGTAAAAGATTTGAGCATGGTCGTTGCCAGTACTGCCTGACTGGCCCCTGTGTTGGTGGCATCTAAAAAGCACCCACTGCACTCTCAGAGTAGTTGGTGTTAGGAAGGGCATCCAGCTGTAGAAACTCTGCCAGATCAAGATTGAAACCTGGTGCAGCCATCTTGTTCGCCAGTCCTCAGTCAAAATCGTCCAACCCATGCTAGCATGGAAAGCGGACGTTAAACGATGATGAGGATGATGATGATGATGATGATGACCATGTCATTGCCTGCAATAATCTGTTTAGTTATAGATAGTAGATAAGATAAAAGTGACTTTGGACAGACACTAAAGTTCTTATCAACCAACCAATCTACTGTGTTGTGCTCCTATGTTTTGACTTTTAATCACTTTATAAGTAACAGGTTTATCAATATGTTTGACTGTCTTTTGGTTGAACGTAAGTCTGTCACAAACTCCAATATTTACTCTATTTATGCCACATACATAACCAAAGTTATCTAATCAATCAAATAAATTAGCATTTAGATAATGGGTATTTTTCTAATTAAAGCATTGTATGTAATAATCTTTTAAGTTTGGTCAGTCATTAGATTTCTCTTGTGTGACAGCTCCCATTCATTCATATACAATGCTATTCCTCGTTTATTCTTTTACAGGTTTTGGTCATTAGACTGCTGCCATGCTGGGGCATCACCTTGATGAATTTTTAGTTGACCCAATACTTTTTTAAGCCCAGTACATATTCTAGCAAGTCTCTCTTTTGCTGAACAATTAAGTTATGGGAACATAAACACACCAACACCGGTTGTCAAGTGGTGGTAGTGCTGGAGACAAACATAGACACAACACCACACACACACACACATATATATATATATATATATATAGATATATATAACAGGCTTCTTTCAGTTTCCATCTACCAAATCCAGTCACAAGGCTTTGATCAACCTGAGGCTATAATAAAAGACACTTGCCTAAGGAACCACACAGAGGGACTGAACCTGGAACCATGTGGTTGGGAAGCAAACTTCTTACCACAAAGCCATGCCAGCACCTATTTATTTACCTTTTATTTTTATCACAGTTATATAGAATTAAGCTCCCGTGTAATATAACATGAGCCTGAGATGGCTTGGTGGTCAAAGCATTATTTATGTGACTTGGCTCCAAATTTGTTGTTAGTGCTTTGACGTATCTTCAATCACAATCATTTACACCATATTGCCCCATTTTAATTAGCTGTTGAACTTAACTATCAGATCATCTTACCTTTGATTCTGGACCTTAATTTAGATAAAACTCTCTAAGTGATGACTGGTGTCCAATGTCCAATATTTCAAATCTGGGTTTGTCCCCATTAACAGGGGTGGCCAGATCTACCTCACTCTTACAGCAACTGCTCTCACACCATCTCACCTGGTTTTGGGCGTCCTCCCTCCTCAATCTCCTTTCCTCAGGCTGTCCACCATCATAAGGCAAGTTATGCTTGTGAGACCCAGGATGAGTGTTTGCACCTTATTTTTTGAGGCAGGCAGGTGCAGCCCACCCTAATCTTTGGGCAGGCTGGTGCCCATGCTTCTTTGCCATTGACACGAGGCCTTTTTGGAGCTGGATTTTCTATGGGGAGCATGCTCTTGCTTATCCCCAACCTTTGTTTCTAGACATGCACAGTCCCGAGACCAAGGCCTCTACCATGATTTTTAAGAAATGTGGTGGAAAACTAGCTCAGGAAGGCAGGGATGCTACTCCTTGAGACCCCTTTCTGAGCAGCCATTACCATTAAGTGAAGACTGATGTGCAGTACCTAATTCCATGCTAAAGTCACCCTGTACACTAGTCTATAGCTACATCATCATCTTTATCCTCATTTACTGTCTTTTTTCCATGCTGGCATGGGTTGGACGGTTTGATAGAAGCTCGCAAGCCAGGAGGCTGCACCAGGCTCCAGTTTTCTATTTTGATATGATTTCTAAAGCTGGATGCCCTTCTTGATGCTAACCACTTTACAGAGTCTGTTGTGTGATTTTATGTGGCACTAGGATATAAAGGAACTACAATCGTTTTCTTATGTCCTTCATCTAATTATAATGTTTGGTAACTAATTATATCATTCAAATTGTTATTCTCTTATTAGTTGTCTATTAACTATATTAATGCATTTTCTTTTATTAATTAAATTGTTTGCTTATATCAGTAAATTGTTTATTAATTACATCAATCAAATAGTTTGCCTTTGTTAATGTTAGACAATTTTAAACCTATCAATAGATCAAATATACCAATAAATGAGCTAATGTTTGCAGAAACATTATAACGAATAAACTGTTGATTAACATGGATATCCAACGAATTCAAATATATTGTGGTAAGTAGCTTGCTTACCAACCACGTGGTTCTGGGTTCAGTCCCACTGTGTGGCACCTTGGGCAAGTGTCTTCTACCATAGCCTCGGGCCGACCAAAGCCTTGTGAGTGGATTTGGTAGACAGAAACTGAAAAAATCCTGTCGTATATATGAATATATATATGTATGTGTGTGTATATGTTTGTCCTCCCAACATCGCTTGACAACCGATGGTGGTGTGTTTGCATCCCCGTAGCCTAGCAGTTCGGCAAAAGAGACTGATAGAATAAGTACTAGGCTTACAAAGAATAAGTCTTGGGGTCGATTTGCTTGACTAAAGGCAGTGCTCCAGCATGGCTGTAGTCACATGACTGAAACAAGTAAAAGAGTAAAGGAATTTGTTCAGTCACAAATGCAAGAATGCAAATAATGATGAAAAACATTCCTCCGTTGTAGAACTGGAACTTAGAATGAAGAGTTCCCAAATCAAGGTATTAAATGAAGTAATCATCGATTGGTTGAAGGTATAACACACCCAGTGGCCAGCTGACAGAAACGTTAGCATGCTGGGCGAAATGCTTCCTGGTATTTCGTCTGCCGCTACGTTCTGAAATCAAATTCCGACTTTGCCTTTCATCCTTTCGGGGTCGATTAAATAAGTACCAGTTACGCATTGGGGTCGATATAATCGACTTAATCCGTTTGTCTGTCCTTGTTTGTCCTCTCTGTGTTTAGCTCCTTGTGGGTAGTAAAGAAATAGGTAGAACACGCTCATTTGAGAAATCACAGGGTTTGCAACTCAAAACAAAATGGTGAGGTAAATGCAGTTATGAAATCCATCTTGAATGAAACAGAAGTAGACCATACCTGACTGAATAATTTACTTTATGCTGTAGCTTCTATAACCATTGTGGTTTCTGATAGTTGAGTAAAGAGAAAGACAATGTATAAACAGGAAACTGTCATGGCAAGAGAGAATTAGATGAAAAAAATTAATGTATAAATAAACCACATTGAAATACTTTAGAACATCAAAAGCAAAGAAAATACAAAGGCAGCGAAAGCTAAAAAGCAGAAAAAAAATATGGCATAAAACAGTTAAGTGAAATCAATAAGGTAACTGAAAAAAAATCAAGCAAATTATAAAAACTAACTTAGCACTTTTAAGGAGCCTCAAGAAAAGATCAAACTTCATGTTCGGAAAGAATCCTAAAAGCTTCTAAAGAAAAACGGCAAAAGCTTGATATAACCATTAAAACTACACCAATTGAGAAGGAATTATGCAAGTTTTGGAAACCGATTTGGTTGAATCTCAAAGAAGACATGTGATATTCCTTGGATTTCTTGGTGAGTCAGCAACACTGAGCTTATTAAAGAAAAATAGGGAAATACATCTTTGTTGAAGATGTGAGGATTGCACTGTAGAAAAATCTAATAAGAGGAAATCACGTGGGAAAAATAAAACCCCAAACTTCTGGTTGAGTGGATTTTTCTGAGTCCCATGAAAGATTGATTCATTTGTATAATAATAGGAAAACCCCTCTCTTGTTGGTAAATGGAGTAACTAAACTAAAAGTGATGAATCTAATAACCCCATAAACTACCGATCAATTATATGTCTCATAACCATGTATAAAATACTAACATCCATCATTACTGAATATACATATACCTTCCAGTTTGAAAATATTCCCTAACAAACAAAAAAGGCCTAAATATGGCTTATATTTAGGCCAGGAGTGGCTGTGTGGTAAGTAGCTTGTTTACCAACCATGTGGTTCCGGGTTCAGTCCCACTGCGTGGCACCTTGGGCAAGTGTCTTCTACTATAGCCTCGGACCAACCAAAGCCTTGTGAGTGGATTTGGTAGACGGAAACTGAAAGAAGCCCGTCGTATATATATATATATATATATATATATATACTAAGCAATAAGGGTTTAGCAACGAGTTGCCTTACCACATACCGAATTTAGAAATAGCAGTCAAAGGGTTATAGCTATTTCTTCTACTAAAAAGGGAGATCTCAGTAAAAACAGCATTTGGAAGGCAGACACAAACAGGTAAGAGAGAATGAATTGACTGCAATCTATCATACCTTTTTTTAGTTATCCACGGACGTACGTTTCGAAATCAAGTTTTAAGGAAAGCATAAGAACTAAATATTAATATTAAATAATAAATAATTCTATCTTACCGAAACTTCTTTTCTCTTCAGCGTAGAATACTATAATCATAAATGATTATATATTGAATTTTGAGATATCTCAAAATTCAATATATAATCATTTATGATTATAGTATTCTACGCTGAAGAGAAAAGAAGTTTCGGTAAGATAGAATTATTTATTATTTAATATTTAATATTTAGTTCTTATGCTTTCCTTAAAACTTGATTTCGAAACGTACGTCCGTGGATAACTAAAAAAAGGTATGATAGATTGCAGTCAATTCATTCTCTCTTACCTGTTTGTGTCTGCCTTCCAAATGCTGTTTTTACTGAGATCTCCCTTTTTAGTAGAAGAAATAGCTATAACCCTTTGACTGCTATTTCTAAATTCGGTATGTGGTAAGGCAACTCGTTGCTAAACCCTTATTGCTTAGTATTACTTAAATTTTCCTCGAATGAGGCTTTTACATGCCGAAGACTACTTGGTGTAATTGATAATTTTTCCAAATTAATTAATTTCACCCTTCATTATTACGGATAACTATATATATATATATATATATATATATATATATGCGTGTGTGTGTTTGTGTGTCTGTGTTTGTCCCCCTAGCATTGCTTGACAACCGATGCTGGTGTGTTTATGTCCCCGTTACTTAGCGGTTCGGCAAAAGAGACCGATAGAATAAGTACTGGGCTTACAAAAAGAATAAGTCCCAGGGTCGAGTTGCTCGATTAAAGGCGGTGCTCTAGCATGGCCGCAGTAAAATGACTGAAACAAGTAAAAGAGTAAAAGAGTAAAGAGAGAGAGTATATGGGTGTAAAGACCAGCTTTTAATCTATAAAATTACTCTTGAGGACTACTATAGCGGACACAATTTTTTTTCTGTTGTATGGATTGATTAGAAAAGAAAAAATAAAATTGGTAGTTGTTACTCTTACTTGATTACGAAATGCTTGGAAAACCATTAAATCTTTCTGGTGTTTGGTAATTTTCTAACAAAAGCTATGGAAGACAATCCTAATACTGAATTCAGCAGCAGGTACTGTGATTGTATGACTCTCATTTCTCTAAATAAACTGTCAAATGACACAAGACATGAATGTAGAATATACGATAACTCATTCAATCACCTCCTTTACGTGGACGATCTAAAGCTTTTTGTGAAAGGTGATCAACAATTAGAAAAGCTTTTAACTACAATAAACCAATTTAGCGATGATAAATGTGCTAAAATCACATTCTTAAAGGTAAACTTTTGAAAATGTATAGTATACAGTTAGACAAGACCACCATAATTGAGGAATTAAACTACAAGTATTTAAGCATGTACAAAAGGAATGGCATCTACCATCCACAAATGTGCAAGAAAACAGAAAAAGAATGCTGTTGTAGGGTCAGATTTATCCTAAAAAAACAAACTTCGTTTGAAATCAGGATTGACATCAGCAGTACTCTGGCTATATACATTCATTTCATTTCTTTATTGCCCACAGGGGGCTAAACATAGAGGGGAAAAACAAGGACAGACAAAGGGATTAATACGATAACATCGACCCCAGTGCATTACTGGTACTATTTTTATCGACCCCAAAAGGATGAAACGTAAAGTCGGTCTCAGCGGAATTTGAACTCAGAACGGCAGACGAAATACTGCTAAGCACTTTGCCCGGCATGTTAATATTTCTACCAGCTTGCTGCCTTACTCTGGCTATAAACATTGAGGGCATAAAATAGCACTAATGCTACAAAATGGTCCATCAGTGTGATAAGCAAAATTGATAGAAATATACACGTTTCTCACTATGCACTGTATGCATGGTTAAAGATATGAATATTATTATTATTATTATTATTATTATTCAGTAGTTTTATTTTTATAGCGTGCTTTCACTTCACTACCGAGCGCAGCTCTGTGTGCCTTGGGTATGTGCTGTGATTTGTTGTGCTGCTCTGATGGTTACTGTATGGAAAGTGTTCTGCATAGCATGTATGCAGTGCCTAGTAGTGCAATTTTCTGTATGTTATATGTGTTTGTAAGTCCTGGGGTTTTTGTTATGTATTTGTCTGAATATTTTTTAATCATGCCTAATGCACCTACTATGATAGAAATTGTTTCTGTTTTTAGATTCCACATTCTGGTTACCTCTATTTCCAGGTCTTTGTATTTTGAGAGTTTCTCCATTTCTTTTAGAGACACGTTGTCATCTGCCAGTATTGATACATCAATTAGAAAGCATTTTTCTTTTATTATTATTATTATTATTATTATTATTATTATTATTATTATTATTATTATTATTATTATCATCATCATTATTATCATAAATTATTATTATCATAATAATAATAATAATAATAATAATAATTATTATTATTATTATTACTATTATTATTATTATAATTATTATTGTTACTATTATTATTATTATTACTATTAATATTATCATTATCATTACTATTATTATTTTTACTTTTCCTTTAGGGTCTTCTGCTCTTCTGCCCTGTACCATAAGCCAGACTGACCCTTTCTCCAATCACTCTACTGAGTATAACTCTGAGATCGACTTCTGAGTCTCAGGAATTCATCATGACCTGGATGTTAATGCAGAAACCTGACTATCATTCATCAATTTGCAAATCCCCACCTCTCTCATTACTTGTCTGTGGCATGCTGCAAAGTCGGTTGGGAACCAGGGGTAAACATTTGTATTCGTATCTTTAACCATAAATCTTATTTCTTTTGCTCATTTACAGTAGAATTGCCCTGCTATTTCAAGAGCAACTGAAAGCCTCAGTCATTTTTGGGGATGCACAAATCCGTAACTTTCATCCTTGCCAATTCTTGGATATTTAGGCAAGAGAAGCTATGGAATTTGACAGAATTTTGTCAGGTCATTGTGCTTTCTCTTCAGGTTTGGTTATGTCAGGTTTCTTTCTTTCACTGATAACATATGCAAAACTCCCATTCCCCAAAGTATTCATTTTGCTTGGTTCCACTTGTGTGTGTGTGTGTGAATATTACTTTGTCATTGCTATGAAATAAAAAAACACAAGCATTGTTCATATTAATGGCATTTTTAATGGAATTGACATTAATTTTCTTTTACATTTGTTTCATTTTTGCATTAACATTGTGTCTTGTACCTGATATTTTAAACCTTGTTTTGTTTGTTTCTGAGTGTGCTATTATATGTGTGACAGTCTTACTTTTGAATAACTTTTTGGTAGAGGAAGGGGCCATGCCAGGGAATTTTCATAACCATTTTGTGCATCTGAACGAAGTTAAGAAACTGTATAGTAATTCCATGCAGATGTATGAGGAAGATTCTGGTATAGCATTTTGCAAAAGCTTCCTAAGGGTTCTGTGAGAAGGAGTGAGATAAGCTAATGTTAATTTCATAATTGTAATATTACTACACATGCATAACATATTATTGGTTATTGTAATATAGACATCATCCTATCTAACCTATTTGTTATCAAAAAAATATAACAATCATATAGGGCGCAGGAGTGGCTGTGTGGTAAGTAGCTTGCTAACCAACCACATGGTTCCGGGTTCAGTCCCACTGCGTGGTATCTTGGGCAAGTGTCTTCTGCTATAGCCCTGGGCCGACCAATGCCTTGTGAGTGGATTTGGTAGACGGAAACTGAAAGAAGCCTGTCGTATATATGTATATATATGTGTGTGTGTTTGTTCCCCTAGCATTGCTTGACAACCGATGATGGTGAGTTTACGTCCCCGTCACTTAGCGGTTCGGCAAAAGAGTCCGATAGAATAAGTACTGGGCTTACAAAGAATAAGTTCCGGGGTCGACTTGCTCGACTAAAGGCGGTGCTCCAGCATGGCCACAGTCAAATGACTGAAACAAGTAAAAGAGTAAAAGAGCAATCATATGTATATATATATATATATATATATATATATATATAATATTAATTAGAGACAAAACCACTATTATGCAAATCAAACAAAGAAAGACTTAATCCAATACATAAAAAATTTTACATAAATTAAATATAATTAAGATATCCACTACGATCGTTTCTTGTCACTTCTAAGGACATTCATCAGGTGGTTTCAAGACCTTCTATGCAATTAAGAAACGATCGTAGTGGATATCTTAATTATATTTAATTTATATAAAATTTTTTATGTATTGGATTAAGTCTTTCTTTGTTTGATTTGCATAATAGTGGTTTTGTCTCTAATTAATATTATATTATATTTTACTATAAAATTGGATTCAATCCTAAATCTGATTTTTCCCTGTAAATTTGGATTTATTCCCTAATATTTATTAATATATATATATATATATATATAAAGGGTTACCGAAAATGGCAGCCAAATAGGTTACCATTTCTCCTACTAGTAAAAAAGTCTCCACAAACAATCAGAATTTGCAACCCGTATATGGCAAAGAGAAAGAAAATAACGAAATCACAGTATAATTAATCCAAACAGACTGTGATTTCGTTATTTTCTCTCTCTTTACCACATACGGGTTGCAAATTCTGATTGTTTGTGGAGACTTTTTTACTAGTTGGAGAAATGGTAACCTATTTGGCTGCCATTTCTAATATTTTCGGTATGTGGTTTTGAGCAACTTGTTGCAATTAACCCTTTATTATAATTAATATAATCCTTACCAAATATGGTCTTTTCCATACCAATAAAACTACTAGTTGAAATTTATTAGTTTTATTAAATTAATTATATTTCACCCTTTTTGTATATATATATATATTCCATTTTATTCCATTTTAATGCATAATTTTTCGTGTGTCGATGGCGGCGGAGTTGGCGTCCACGCTCAAACACCTGCACCTGTGTTTGCTTCTCCCCCTTCTTCCCTCCCTCGTGAAGCTGTGGGGAAGGGAGTTTAAGGAAACCAATGTTGTAATGCGTTGTCAAGGAGACCAGCGTTCTTTTAGAACAACGACTTCATGGCTTGAAGACACCAAAACAGAAATGGCTAAGAAAGCCCGAATTGGCATCTGTAAAGGAAGTAACTCTCTAAAAATGCTTATATAGTTATTTCCCTTACAAACCCGAGCAACGCCGGGCGATACTGCTAGTATATATATATATATATTATATATATATATAAACGATGATGATGATGATGATGATGATATATATATATATATATATTTACATATATATATAATATATATATATATATATATATAATATATATATATATATATATATACTAGCAGTATCGCCCGGCGTTGCTCGGGTTTGTAAGGGAAATAACTATATAAGCATTTTTAGAGAGTTACTTCCTTTATAGATGCCAATTCGGGCTTTCTTAGCCATTTCTGTTTTGGTGTCTTCAAGCATGAAGTCGTTGTTCTAAAAGAACGCTGGTCTCCTTGACAACGCATTACGACATTGATTTCCTTAAACTCCCTTCCCCACAGCTTCACGAGGGAGGGAAGAAGGGGGAGAAGCAAACACAGGTGCAGGTGTTTGAGCATGGACGCCAACTCCGCCGCCATCGACACACGAAAAATTATGCATTAAAATGGAATAAAAAATGATGGTAAATTATTTTCAAAATCGTAGACTCATCGTAGACACGTGCTAATACTCAGATGGGCTCGATATGAATCACGACTATAAGATACCCGAATTTGGTTAAACTGCACCGCAAAATGTGGGAGGAGTTAGGAATCTAAATCGTACTCACACAACTACAGTTTTATATATATAGATATATATATATATATATATACAATGGAAAAATTATACAAAACATATAAATAGATGATGAGTAAAGCACAGGCACAGTTTAGGTTACCCGAAGAGACCCAGAATGATGGGTCGAAACTTATGTTGTGCTCAATAAAATCTATTACACATTCCATCTTCTATCTTATTAATACTATATATATATATATATATATAGGAGATAAATAAAAACATATGCATACATACAAACATATATGTACGTACCTACATCTACATGTATATATACATGCATATATAAATAATTATACGGAAGTACAGGACATCACAATAAGACGTAGAAACAGAAAAAGCCAAAAAACAAAAAACAAGAAAACGGAAAACGAAAACCAAATACAGGACAGGTTACACAAGGACAAAACCCCCGTCATCAGCTGTCGCTAGAGGAGTCAGGCATGTTGGGTGGTTTGGCTTAATGGTTCAGAGCACTGCGACACGTAATCACGGAGGTGTGAGTTCAAGTCTCATAGGCTTACAAAGAATAAGTCTTGGGGTTGTTTCATTCAACTAAAGGCGGAGCTCCAGCATGGCTGCAGTCAAATGGCTGAAACAAGTAAAAGACTAAAAGAATAAAAGAATACTTTATATTTAAAAGGCGAACTGGCAGAATTGTTAACACGCAGGGCGAAAAGCATAGTGGTATTTTGATAGCTGCTACGTCCTGAGTGCAAATTCTGCTGGGGTTGACTTTGCCGTTCATACTTTTGGGGTCGATAAATTAAGTACCTGTTGTGTACTGGTGTCTATCTAATTGACTGCGCCCCACCTCCACCAACATTTCAGGCCTAGTTCCTAGAGTAGAAAAGAAGCATTAGCATGCCTGGCGAAATACTCAGTGGCATTTTGTCTGTTTTTATGTTCTGAGTTCAAATTCTGCTGAGATCGACTCTGTCTTTTATCCTTTCAGGTTGATAAAATAAGTACTAGTTGCATACTGGGGTCACCTCCCCCAAAATGTTGGTTTTGTTCCAAAATTTGAAATCAATATTTCATATCTAAAAAGTAATTCCTGTTGCTACAATATATATTAAAAAAAATAAAATAAATGCACCCTTTTTAAAGCCTAGCCAGGCTCATGGGCCTGGTTTCCCGGTTTCTTTGGTGTATGTGTTTCCCAGCTGGATGGGACACCAGTCCATTGCAGCATTAATCATTTTTGTCAGCTGAGTGGACTGGAGCAATGTGAAATGAAGTGTTTTGCTCAAGAACACAATGCGTCGCCCGGTCCAGGAATCGAAACCACAATCTTACGATCATGATGCTGACATCCTAACCACTAATCCACACGCCTCCACACAATACATATTGCACTGAAGAATTATTTCATTGTAGAGCAACATGTAAAATGCAGCAATACTCACTGTAAGAAAATTTCTTGTATTTTATTTTCTTGTTGAATAATTGCTCCTGATGAAATTTCACTGTAGCCTGATCAATTTCTGTTCCAACATCATCTCTATCATTAATGGCTGTTTATGATTGCAGTAGATCAAATGAAAAGCAATAATTGACTTGGTTTATTAAATATCAATGCAATAATTTAATATTTATATTTATATATGATTTTCTTATATAAATAAATATATATATATATTCACATAAACCCTCTCCTTATATAATTGTAAAATAAATATGAATATACAGTACAGATACACTAAAGTAAATTTAGAGTATAGATGTTATACAGAAATATGTGGTACAGATACACTAAAATCAGTACTTGTACAATATCATAGTAATTCAAGACTGCGAGCTGGCAGAAATGTTAGCACGCTGGGTGAAATGCTTAGCAGTATTTCGTCTGTCTTTACATTCTGAGTTCAAATTCTGCCGAGGTTGACTTTGCCTTTCATCCTTTCGGGGTCGATAAATTCAGTACCAGTTACGCACTGGGGTCAATGTAATTGACTTAATCCATTTGTATGTCCTTGTTTATCCCCTCTACGTTTAGCCCATTGTGGACAATAAAGAAATAAGAAATGTTAGCATGCTGGGCGAAATGCTTAGTGGTATTTTGTCTGTCTTTACGTGCTGAGTTCAAATTCTGTTGCGGTCAACTTTGCCTTTCATCCTTTCGGGGTTGATAAACTAAGTACCAGCTGTGTACTGTTCGATCTAATCGACTGGCCCTGCCTCGCCCAAAATTTGGGGCCTTGTGCCTAGAGTAGAAAAGAATATAATTAAAGGCTGTGAGCTGGCAGAAACGTTAGCACACCATGTGAAATGCTTAGTGGTATTTTGTCTGTCTTTAAATTATGAGTTCAAATTCTGGCCCCTGTGTTGGTGGCACGTAAAAAAGCACCCACTACACTCACGGAGTGGTTGGCGTTAGGAATGGCATCTAGCTGTAGAAACACTGTCAGATCAGATTGGAGCTTGGTGCAGCCTCCTGGCTTCCCAGACCCCAGTCAAACCGTCCAACCTATGCTAGCATGGAAAATGGACGTTAAATGACGACGAAGACGACGACGACGACGATGATGATGATGATGATGAGGATGATGATGAGGATGATAATGATGATGATACCTATCCTTTTATAAATGTTATTTGCATTATTCTGACTATAAATTCTTGTTACAGATAATTTGAAAAGTTGGTTACATTCTCTTCAAAAAAAAAAAAAAAATATGATAAAATATTAAAAAATTCAATTAATGATATAATATTTAAATTTTCTGAAATTATGGAAAAATTATCGAATTACAGTCTTGTAAATGTTTCACTGTTCAAGTTTTAAGAAAACAAAACTGGAAGCAGAAACAAAATAATTGTAGATTCAGCAATTTTTAATAATACTGCTTATGTAAGCAGTTATAGGAAAGTTAATTCTTCTGTTAAAAATATGCAGAAAAAAATTAATTGCATCAAGATATTAATTATAATTCTAGTAAATGCAATTTATTCTCATCTGCTTGTATTGCACTCGCTAGAATTTACATTATTTTTTTGCATGGAAAATTTTAAAAATTTGATAAAACCTGGAAATAAATATTTATAAGTCCAAAATGGCATCTTTTTTGTTTACAAGGCAAATCTAGTTACCCATTGATAGAAAATCAACATTTATAAACATGGCAATAATTGGATTCTTCACCAATCAAGCTTCATTATATGTCTGGACATGTATGTGAAGGTTTTTGGCAAAGAGTTTTGAGTTTACCACAAATGCAAGTCCCTTCTCTTTATGCCCTTGGTTTCATCCAAGAGAATAACTGCCAACTTGAACTCACACAACCAGGCAGCAGTGTTATCGTAGATGTAGCTGTCAGAATACAAAGAGCTAGAACAGATGCTACAAGGCATCTTTCCCAATGGTTCTAAGAAAAGGAGAAACGGCAAGGGTGACTTTGGTAGCATTTGAACCCAGGATGCAGTGAGCCAGGAAAAATGCCATGAGACATTTCAGCTGATACCTTAATGACTCTACATTCAAGACTAGTTCACCATCAATGATAAAAATGTATAGTACTTTATTTATATTATTTACATTTGATGGATATTTGTCCTCATCTTGTTTGTTGTTGACACAATATTTTGGCTGATGTACCCTCCAGCTTTTCATCCGGTGTCTTGGACAAATTTTGAACCTGGGAGATCTCATTCCTAAGGTATTTTTTCAATGTTATAATTATTATTAATATTATTATTATAAAAAAAGAAGAAAAAAATTTTCGTGGCCATTGCCAGTACTGCCTGACTGGCCCTCGTGCTGGTGGCACGTAAAAACACCCACTACATTCTCGGAGTGGTTGGCATTAGGAAGGGTATCCAGCTGTAGAAACTCTGCCAGATCAAAACTGGAGCCTGGTGAAGTCATCTGGTTCACCAGTCCTCAGTCAAATCGTCCAACCCATGCTAGCATGGAAAGTGAATGCTAAATGATGATGATAATGATGATGATAATGATGATGATGATGACTGCCTATCTTGCACTACATTATCCAGTGTGTCCCTAGCATTTTCAAGATGTTAGAGTAATGATTTGAAGAAGATTTGGCTGTTATTTACTGGATATCTGTTGAACAGGTAGAAATTCTTTTTGTTCCTTTACATTGTCTTTTTGAAACACTACATCAACAGCAATTACAGCAATTCTTTCCTATTTTCTAAAACTTAATCCGTATTTAAATTATAAATCTCTTTTGCTTGTTCTCTATACAATGATAAATACAATTAGATATGACAAAATAAACATTTCCAACAAAGCTACAATAACTCTAAGATTTATGTATTAAGACGGCTGACGATATTTTTTGCATGAAGATTAGTTTTTCATGCTCACTCTCTCTCCCTCCCTCCTTCCTTCTTTCCCTCTCTTTCCATGGATGTGTGTATTCTGTTATTCTTTTATTCTTCTATCTATTTATATCAGTCATTTGACTGCAGCCATGCTGGAGCACCGCCTTTAGTGGAACAAATCAACTGCAGGACTTATTCTTTGTAAACCTAGTACTTATTCTTATTTCTTTATTGCCCACAAGGGGTTAAACATAGAGGGGACAAACAAAGACAGACAAAGGGATTGGATCGACCCCAGTGCATAACTGGTACTTAATTTATCAACCCTGAAAGGATGAAAGGCAAAGTCGACCTCGGCAGAATTTGAACTCAGAACGTAATGGCAGACGAAATACCACTAAACATTTTGCCCGGCATCTAATGCTTCTGCCAGCTTGCTGCCTAGTACTTATTCAATCAGTCTCTTTTTGCCGAATTGCTAAGTTACAGGGACATCAACACACCAGCATTAATTGTCAAGTGATGAGGTGGGGGGACAAACACATATAGCAGTTTGCCACAAATGCAAGTCCCTTCTCTCTATGCCCTTGATTTCATCCAAGAGAATATATATATATATATATTATATATATATATATATATATATAATATATATATATATATATATATATACGACGGGCTTCTTTCAGTTTCCGTCTACCAAATCCACTCACAAGGCTTTGGTCAACCTGAGGCTGTAGCAGAAGACACCTGCCCAAGGAGCCAGGCAGTGGGACTGAACCCTGAACCATGTGGTTGGTAAGCAAACTACTTACCACACAGCCAAACTTTTATCTTTTATCTTTTACTTGTTCAGTTATTAGACTATGGCCATGCTGGAGCACTGCCTTGAAGAATTTTCAGTCAAAGGGATCAACCCCAGTATTTATTATGTTCTTTATGCCATTGGTCTATTTTAGCAAACTGTTTATTTACAGGAATGTAAACGCACCAACACCGATTGTCAAGTGGTGGTGGGGGATAAACAGAGACACAATGACATACACTTTTTATAAATAGATTTTCTTTATTTAAACGTTCTTGTACAGAAATTATTTCTTTGCACTGGTAGATATGGAAAACTGTGAAATTTGGTTGGAGATTTCCTCCACATCTCTCTATGTGTTCACCCAAAGGTGTTTGTCTATATTTTGGGAACTGGAGCTGTTTCTTATGTAGTGTGGTTCTCTGTCTAAGTGCCATACTTGTCTGTCCTATATAGTTATGTCCACAATCTGAACAAGTTGTAACATAAATCAAATTCTCGGATGCACAAGTGAAGTTGGTCTCAATTGTGAACCTCTCTCCTTGTTTAAATTGGAATTCCAAGCCTTCCAGTATGTCGAGGCACATTCCTTGGTTTTGGCGTCCACGTTTTTTAACCATTGGTTTTGCTTTTGTCACAAGTCTTATCAGCGATTTGGGTTCGTTTTTACATCTGATGAATTTATGTGTTTTCAGAATGTTGTTCACTTTTGGATCCCTAGTGAGCATTGGTAGATATTGTGCAATGGTGTTGAATGTCTCGTTGTTTCTAGGGTTGCGAGTTGATAAATATGGTAGTTTTTTGAGATGAAGTATAGTGTTTCGTTTTGTCTCCCTTAGTGTTTTAATGCCTATTTTCTTGGCCCATTTAATTCCATCATCTATAAGTGAGGGTGGATAGTGTCTCACAGTTAGTGTTGTCCTGAAGTCTTGAAGATGGAAGTCACAAGTATTTCCATCAGACACTATTGTGCAAATCCTTTTTGTTAAATTAAAGGGAATATTTCTTTTGATGTGTTTCAGTTGGCATGAGCTAAACAGGAGATATTGTTTCAAGTCCATTAGTTTATGTTAAATGTCAGTTACAATTTGGTTCTGACATTTTTTATCAGAATATCTAAGAAAGGGTGCTGTTCTTTGCTATATTCCATTGTAAATTTAATGTTAGTGCTTATATTATTTCATATTGATTTAGATTCCAAAAGTTTATCAATGGTCTCATTCCAAATGATAAAGCAGTCATCCAGGTATCTTTTCCAGTTCTCTCTTATATAATGGTGAAATGGATATCCATGTTTTTGCAGTGACACTTCATATATGGTGAATTCGAAATATCCCATTATTAGGATTGCAAGAACAGGGCTGCTTTTGTTCCCATCGCAGTTCTGCATTTTCAACTATAGTAGGTGTCATCAAATAGGAAATATTTGTTCTAAAATATAAGTTTTAATGTGTCAATAATAAAAACTCGGTTTATACATTCCAAAAGTTCTTCAGGGTACTTTTCCAGCCAGAATTTTATAGCCAGAATTTTATTGCTTCTATTCCATAGCCATGTGGAATGTTGGTGTAAAAATTAATAACATCAAAGGAAACCAATAATGTTTCTTCAATAGTTGTTTTTGGTAAGTGCTTAAGCATATCTAGATCATCTCTAATGAAACTTTTGATGTATTTCAGCAAGGGTTTCAGTAGGATGTCTAGAAAATTGCTTAGGCAGTGGGTTTCACAGGCCGGGCCATCTATAATGGGTCTTAACTTTAAGTCTTCTGGCGCTTGGATATTTATGTATTTGCCTGGTGATTGTTTGCAGGCTTCATTAACTATCTTGCTCTTGTGTATTTTAGGTAGGCCGTTAAAAAGACTAGGTTTACATTTGAAGTTCGTGATATAGTCTGTTTCTTTTTCTGTCAGGCCTTTTCCATGTAGAAGTATTAAGGATGTAAGATTTTTTATTGTTTTTTGCTGTTTATAGTTTACAATTTTTTTATAGAATGGATAATACTAGGTTTTTATAGTATTCTGTGTCCATCAGGACTACTACAATTCCTTTGTCTGCTTCTTTAATTGATAGGTATTTGTCGTTTGGCAGTTCAATTAGATTTTTCCATTCTAAATTGTTGAGGTTTGAATTAATTTTTCGCTTATGGAAAGTATTTGGGAAATTCTGGATATGGTCACAGAAGTCATCCAGTGTTTTATTCCTACATTTAGGTGGAAGATTCTTCTGTTTTTAACCAGTGATTCATCCTCGTTGTTGTAGTCAGTTAGTGCTTCTGTGAGTCATAGTTTACTGCAGAATTCCAAAATACTATCTTTAATTTTATTCTGGTTAGATCTTCATGGGGTTGTGGTAAATTTTAATCCTTTAGTTAGTATACTGATTTTCTCTCCACTCGGTCTAAAAAAGTTTACTGTAATTTGGTTGGTAAAAGTTAGTATTATTAATGTTATTAATTTTAACAGTATTATTATTGTTGGGGTTGGGGTAAATTTTAATCCTTTAGTTAGTATACTGAATTTTGCTGCAGAGAGAGTTTTCTTTGATAAATTTATTACTTTGGGTTTCTCCATTTTGTCTTGTTCCAACGTGTATCCCTGTTTCTCTCCACCCAGTCTACAAAAAAATCTCTGCCATTTCGTTGGTAGAAATTGTCAGTGTTATTAATTATATTTAGAAATGCTGGGAGGCTGGTTTTGCTGTCTGAGTAAATTGGTTGGAATTACAGGGTTCGAATTTCTTTGTTGATATAAATTGTCAGGGTTATTAATTATATTTGAGATGTTTTGCCGTCTGGAGAAATAGGTTGGAATTCTGTGTATATATATATGTATATATATATATATATATATATATATATATATATATATATATATATACATACATATATATATATACATACATATATATATATATATATATATATATATATATAATATATATATATATATATGTATGTATATATATATATACATATATATATATATATATATATATAGATATATATATATATATATCTATATATATATATATATATATAGATATATATATATACATATATATATATATATATATATATATATATATATATATATATATATATATATATATTTAGAATAATAAGGTACTCAGAATGTTGGATGATTATATACGTTTCTTTTATTTATTTACATCTTATTTACATCACTTCAAAAACTCTCTCTCTATATATATATATGTGTGTGTGTGCGTGTATATATATATATATGTGTGTAAATATGATCTGGGAATCAAGTATAGGAAATTTGTAAGCTTCAAGCAATGAGTGGCAGGTATAGAGAGCAAGTGGACAATATGTGATAACAAAAAATAATAATTTACTGGTATCAAGAGTCCCACACTTTTTCCCATATCTAAGTTGCAAGTAATTCAATAAGCTGATAGTTTCTATGTAGCTCACAGTTAGCAACTAGAGCTGCTATAAATGTAAATAAAAATCCAAATTGAAGGAGTAGAACAGATATAATGCAAGCTTCATATGTTTCTCAGCCAGCTGAAGCTTGTGATGTAATAATTATGCAACGAACATGCATCATAGATTGTTGTATAACTATTATATCATGGCTATATATATATAGTTCGTATTAGCCTGAGTTTCTGGATACGTTTTTATTCCTTTAAGAATATTGTAGAATAGAAACTTTTCACAGATTGGAATTTAAATCCTAATCTCTATAGAAATTCATTGTTTCAAGAAAACATTGAATTTGAATTACTTTTAGCTTTTACGATTATAGATAAAAACTCAGGCTGTAACTTCTGAGCCCAAGTCAGGGGCATGTAAGTATGGTGGATGTGGCATCGTTTCCCATTCAAACTGCTCCAGCCTTTGGAATGTCATCCTCGCTGTATGTAGTGGAGCACAATCCTGATGGAAGAGCACCTTCCATCCTGAAACCAAAGATGTAAGTGTCGATGAATGGTTGACTGACCAAATGTAAGCTTCTCTGCTAGTTCCTCAATAGTTACGATGGGATTTTATTCCACCAGGGTTTGCAAGACGTCCTTGCCGAGTTCTGCAGATCTTCCAAGATGCGGCTCATTTTCTAGGCTGTATTTTCTGGCTCAGAATTACTGGAACCACCGTTGACACTAGCTTATGCTTATTGTCTGATCCCCATATACTGCATTAATATTCCTCGCACTTTCTGTTGGGTTGTCACCTTTATTGAACTCAATAACAGTTAAATTCGAATTGCACTCTTCAAAACTCGCACTAAGAATAAGTACAAGGTAAAAGTAGTTCCTACATATATAACAAGTTGATGCTGGTAGTTTATTCTGTCCCCCTCAAACTTTTAGCTCGTACATTTGAAAAATCTGCATTATTTATGGGATGACCCAATATATATATAGGGGTATCTATAAAGCAGCGAGCTGGTAGAAATGTTAGCACGCCGGGTGAAATGCTTAGTGGTATTTCGTCTGTCATTACGTTCTGAGTTCAAATTCCATCAAGGTCGACTTTGTCTTTCATCCTCTCGAGATCGATAAATAAATTACCAGTTTCGCACTGGGTTGCTGCAATCAACTTAATGCCTTTGTCTGTTCTTGTTTGTCCCCTCTATGTTTAGCCCCTTGTGGATAGTAAAGAAATTATATATATATAGGAGTATCAATAATATACAATTTGGTGTGTTATGAAGTGTATATTTATGTATCAAGATGTGTGATCTGAGGTTTGTGAAAAAGTTTATATTTATGAATGTAAAGAGATCTAGGTAAAGAAGTATCTTGTTAAGTGTTTTATTCTTTTTCTTCTTCTTTTATTTGTATCAGCCATTTGACTGTGGCCATGCTGGAGCACTGCCTTTAGTTGAACAAATGGACCTCAGGACATATTCTTTGTAACCTGTACTTATTCTATCAGACTCTTTTGCTGAACCGCTAAGTTATAGGGACATAAACATACCAGCATCGGTTGTCAAGCAATGGTGGAGAGGACAAACACAGACACACAAACACAAAGGTTTAGTGGCTACACACAATATATATATATACACATATATATATATATATATAAGTGCAGGAGTGGCTGTGTGGTAAGAAGCTTGCCTCCCAACCACATGGCTCCGGGTTCAGTCCCACTGTGCGGCACCTTGGGCAGATATCTTCTACTAAAGGCTCAGGTTCACCAAAGCCTTGTGAGTGGATTTGGTAGATGGAAGCTGAAAGAAGCTTCTCGTATATATATATATATATATATATATATGTATGTATGTATGTGTGTATGTATTTGTATTGTGTTTGTCCCCCCCACCCCCATCGCTTGACAACTGATATTGGTGTGTTTACATCCCCGTAACCTTGTGGCTCGGCAAAAGAGACCGATAGAATAAGTACTAGGCTTACAAAGAATAAGTCCTGTGATTTGTTTGTTCGACTAAAGACAGTGTTCCAGCATGGCCACAGTCAAAGGACTGAAACAAGTACAAGAATATAAGAATATATATATGTGCCTCTCTCTCTGTCTCCCTATATATACATATATAAGGAGAGAGAATATATATATGTGTGTATATATATATATATATATATATGTATATATATATATTCATGTGTGCTTATCTATCTGTCTCTCTAACTGAACCATTTAAGGAATATTCAATTTTGCAAACATATGCAACTGCATTAAAAAGTGTTTGGTAAACATTATTAATGCTATTAGAATGTGTTTAGAAGCAATTAGAAACGGTTTGAGATTATACATATTTACTCATGAAACTTGGTAAATGTGCTGAACGACACAGCCACCTTATGTAATCTGCAACAGTTTAAATGAAAAGAAAGATATTCAGTAATTACGCCTCGCTTTCTCTCCTTACATTCACACTATTAAAAATAAATATCTATACAGTTATGTAGGTGAGTTTACAGAGCAACGTACCCTGTAAACATCTTTAAAATGTCTCTACTTTAGCTCTGTGTGTTTCTAAATTAATTGAGAGAAATGAATGAATTTTTAAAACTGCTTATATTCTTAAAAGCTAATGAATGTTGCGCAGTTCTTCATCAGTGGGAAATAGATAAGCTGACAACTGCAATAATGATTTGATTGATTTTTCGCTAGATGCAATGCTCATCTCACTCTCACACACCCTCTGACATGTAATCAGCTTGTCATTTCATGACCCACAGCAGTTTTAAGAGGAAATCAACGAAATTTTCATTAACAGCAGCATATATTCCCTTTAAACATTGTTGACCTCCAATCATATATCACTTTCCAACCACATTGCATCAGAATGTCATTTGCGACACTTCTGGCTCCATTGAGATAGCTTTAAATATTCATTGCTTGGATCTATTTATACGAACTAATATGTTTCTTATGCCTTTTAAAGCTCTGAATCATTATGCTAAATCAGAATTATTTCTTTCTTCAAAATGCTTAATTTTCTGTTACTTAAAATTTACTAATGATTTACATATAGGTGCAGGAGTGGCTGTGTGGTAAGTAGCTTACTTCCCAACCACATGGTTCCGGGTTCAGTCCCACTGCATGGCACCTTGGGAAAGTGTCTTCTACTATAGCCTCGGGCCGACTAAAGCCTTGTGAGTGGATTTGGTAGACGGAAACTGAAAGAAGCCTAACATATATATAATACACTCACACACACATATATACATATATACATATATACATATATATATATATATATCATATATATATATATATACATATATATATATATATATCATATATATATATATATATATAGATATATATATACATATATATATATAATATATATATATATATATATACTATATATATATATAATATATATATATATTATATATATATACATATATATATATAATATATATATATATATATATATATATATATATTATATATATATATATTTATATCTATGCATATACATATAAATTAGAAAAAACCCATCTTTTATCAATTCAATAATGAATAATTAAATTATATTATATTTTGTGAAATTTGATTTAGTATTTCTAAATTGAATTTTTCCCTGTCAGTTTGGAACAATGTTCCCACATATTATTATTATTATTATTATTATTATTATTATTATTATTATTATTATTATATATTCATAACTAACGTTTCTGAGAGGTTACCCTCATTATCATCGGTTATGGAACTTACAGGTAAAATAGAACCACTTTTTTGGAATTCATCTTTGAAGGATATTCCTATACCATCTAGAAAGGAATATATTTTATAATATGTAATTTTCTAGATGATATAATTTAATTATTCATTATTGAATTGATAAAAGGTGTTTTTTTTTCTAATTTATATATATATATATTATATTTTGTGAAATTTGATTTAGCATTTCTAAATTGAATTTTTCCCTGTAAGTTTGGAATAATATTCCCTCATATTATATATATATATATATATACATATAAGGATAAATCCTGGGGTTGATCTGTTTGACTAAAGGTAGTGCTCCACCATGGCCATAGTCAGATGAATGAAATAAAAGAATACATAAGAGCAGAGATGGATGTGTGCTATAGAAGTTTGCTTAGGTACTATGTGGTTCCCAGCTCAATTCCACCATGCGACAACTTGCTCAAGCAATTTATCTTCTATAGTCTCAGGCACTACACCCACACACTCACACATAACACAGTGTAGGTAAAAATGCTAGTGGCACATAAAAAGCACCATCCAAATGTGGCCAATGCCAGTGCCCTCTGACTGGTTCCTGTGCTGGTGGCATATAAAAAGCACCCACTACACTCTCGGAGTGGTTGGCATTAGGAAGGGCATCCAGCTGTAGAAACATTGCCAGATCAAATTGGGCCTGGTGCAGCCCCTTGGCTTGCCAGTCCCCAGTCAAACTATCCAACCCATGCCAGAAATGAAAATGGATGTCAAACGATGATGATGATAATATATATATACTTTCTTTACTCTCTTTTACCTGTTTCAGTCATTTGGCTGCGGCCATGCTGGAGCACTGCCTCTAATTGAGCAACTTGTCCCCGGGACTTATTCTTTGTAAGCCCAGTACTTTTTCTATCGGTCTCTTTTTGCCGGACGCTAAGTGACAGGGACATAAACACACCAGCATCGGTTGTCAAGCAATGCTAGGGGAACAAACACAGACACACAAACACACACACATACATATATATATACATATATACGACAGGCTTCTTTCAGTTTCCGTCTACCAAATTCACTCACAAGGCTTGGTCGGCCCGAGGCTATAGTAGAAGACACTTCAGTGGGGCTGAACCCGGAACCATGTGGTTGGTAAACAAGCTACTTACCACACAGCCACTCCTGCGCCTATATATATAAAACCTTTGATTCAAAAACACTGTGTATAGACTCGATATTTGGAATGACCAATTTCAAATACTGTTGGATTTTACTCATAAAGTATTGGAATCTTACTTGTATACCATTTTGCCTAAAAAATGGATCTACAAATTCAATATCCCTACGTATCTGACATCTATTTTCTTTCTTCCACCTCACTCTCAATTTTGTATCATATCTAAATTAACTATTACTTAACTATCCTCTCACACCATCTCTGATGAAGGGATATAATGAATATCCTGGAAACAGCTGTAAGACCTTCAATCTATAAATGTTCTAAAATCTACTCAGCCTTGGTTTCTTTTATCTCATTAAGAAAAAAATTTTACATACCTACATACATACATACATACTACATACATACATACATACATACATACATACATACATACATATATATATATATATATATATATATATATATATATATATATATATATATGCATGTATGCCTTTCAGTAAAGGATGTAATATTGGTGACAAACTAAAGATTCTTGAACAAAGTTGCAAAGTCCTTTACATGTAAGAAACCCCTTTTGAGTTAAAGACAGTTCTTTGTCACTCTTGCTGTCAGAAATAATACGAGCCAGTGATTTGCCTGTTGGAAAATTGTAACCAATGGAGCTGTTGTTTACTTCACAAATTGTGAAATGAAATATAAGATGAAATAAAATAAAATAATCAAGTATTATTTAATTCACACATTTCTTTAATTAATCACAAACTGTGTGATTCAGGTTTTGCATAATTCTTTCAAATTCGATTAATCATTTTATCTAAGACTGTATCACAAGACTCTCTTAGTTCAGTCATTTCTTTGTTTTTTTTTTATCCTTAGCTTTTGTGTTACTGTTGCTCTTTAGCCCTAGGTTGAATTTTATGTAGCAAACCCTAAGCATTCCTGTCATGTCCATACTACACACTCACACACATATACATACGCACACACACATGTACGAAGGGCTTCTTTTGGTTTTCATCCACCAAATCCACTCACAAGGCTTTGGTTTTTCGGTCAAGGCTGTGGGGTTAACAAACTTGCTTCGTGACCAGAAGGTTCCAGGTTCAGTCTCACTGTTTGGCACTCTGGGCAAGTGTTGTGTTCCCTTATAGCTCCTGACCAACCAATGCTTTGAGAGTATATTTGGTAGATGGGAACTGTGTGAAACCATTTTTTTGTGTGTTTGTGCATGTATGTTTGTTTGATTGTGTGTGTGGTGTGTGTGTGTGTGTGTGTCTGTCTGTCTGTTTGTCTCTACCACCTCTGCTTGACAACTGGCATTGGCTTCCCTGCATTTCCCATAACTTTACATTTTGGCAAAAGAGGTCGATACAATTAGTTCCAAATTAAGAAAAAAAAAAACAAGGAAGTACCAGGGTTGATCTGCTCATTATAAACCCCTCAAGACCTTGCCTCAGTATGGCCATAGTCTAAAGGAAAAGATAAAAGATTAAAAATACAGTTTATCTAAGACTGCATTATCTAATTAAATATAATGTGGCGAACTGGCAGATTCATTACCACATCTCTTTACTCTCTCTTTACTCTTATACTTGTTTCAGTCATTTGACTGCAGCCATGCTGGAGCACCGCCTTTAGTTGAGCAAATCGACCCCGGAACTTATTCTTTGTAAGCCCAGTACTTATTCTATCAGTCTCTTTTGCCGAACCGCTAAGTGACGGGGACGTAAACACACCAGCATCGGTTGTCAAGCAATGCTAGGGGGACAAACACAGACACACAAACATACATGCACACACACATATATATACATATATACGATGGGCTTCTTTCAGTTTCCGTCTACCAAATCCACTCACAAGGCATTGCTTGGCCCGGGGCCATAGCAGAAGACACTTGCCCAAGATGCCACGCAGTGGGACTGAACCCGGAACCATGTGGTTGGTAATCAAGCTACTTACCACACAGCCACTCCTGCGCCTAAATGCTTAGTGGTATTTCACCGGGCGAAATGCTTAGCGAAATGCTTAGCTTTGTGTCTGTGTTTGTCTCTCCCTCACTGCTTAGCTGGTGAAGGTGTGTTTACATTCCTGTAACTTAGCAGTTCAGTAAAGGAAACTAATAGAATAAGTGCCAGTACTTTTATAAGGTGAAAAGTGGGGTAGATACATTTGACTAAAAATTCTTCAAGGTGGTGCCCCAGAATGGCCACAGTCTAATGACTGAAACAAGTGAAAATAAAAGAAAAGACATCATGCATTTTTAAGATGGTAGGGTAGGATACGAGGGAGATTAGGTTGTTACTTCTTGCAGGTTCACTGATTACACTGAACAAAGTTGGTGAACCACAGGCATATGGTGTAGTGGTTAAGAGCGTGGGCTACTAACCCCAAGATTCCGAGGTTGATTCCAGGTAGTGACCTGAACAACAACAACAACAACAAATAATAATATAAAATCAAAACTGCTGACAATTGGTATAAACACCATCCTGATGCTGTGACTGAGGGAGAAAATGTGTCGATTCTATGGGACTTCTCTGTACATACTGACAAAACTATAAAAGCCAATAAACCAGATATTATTATAAAAGATCAGACAAAAAGGATGTGTTTATTAATTGACATGAGTATTCCTTGCGATCACAATATAGCAGTGAAAGAATTTGACAAGATCAGTAAATATAAGACTTGCTAATAGAAATTGAAAAAATGTGGCATCTCAAGGCAACTATAGTACCAGTGATTGTAGGATCTCTAGGAATGATAAAAAAAAGGTATCAAAACCTATTTGAAAATGATACCAGGCTTACCGTCCTTACAAGAAGTGCAAAAAATCGTGTTAACTGGAACGGCTCATGTACTGAGAAGAGCATTATCACTGTGAAAACAACATCCATTCATGAATTTATTTATTAATTAATTTTCTTAAATACATATTTTACTTGTGAATTTTCGTGTGTAATCTGGGAATGCATGCAACGAGCTTCTCTGCCCTAGGTGTACAAAAAACACTCGGCGAGAAATGGAAGAAAATTAGAAGAAAGGAAGAAAAAAAAATAATAATAATAATAATAATGACATCGAAATTTACCTTAGGAATGAGAACCCAGTAGAAGATGCTTACCCAAGATACCAGACAGAGGGACTGAACCTGCAACCATGTGGTTGGGAAGCAAACGTCTTGCCACATGGCCATGCCTGAGAAGAAGAATAACTCTTAAATTTTGCCAATTTATATGACTGCCACCTTTTAGAGACTTTGTCAGTAGGTCATTGACATCACTGTCCTCACCACCACCATGATCATCACCACCACCACCACCACCACCACCACCACCACTACCACCGCCACCACCACCACCACCATCCACTACCACCACCACTACCTCCACTACCACCACTACCACCGCCACCACCACCACCACCATCCACTACCACCACCACTACCACCACTACCACCACCACTACCACACCACCACCACCACCACCACTACACCACCACACCACCACCACCACCACCAACCACCACCACCACCACCACCAACCACCACCACCACCCACCACCACCACCACCACCACCACCGCCACTACCACTGCCGCCGCCGCCACCACCACCACCACTACCACCCCACTGCCACCGCTACCACCAATGAGTCTTCAGGAGCTGGATGTTCCTTGTGATGCCAGCCTTGCTTGTTATTAAGTGATGTACTTTATTCCACATCTTCACATGCTGCCAAGAACCGCCAAGACCTGCCAAGAATTGTCAAGATGCTGGACGTTTTTATTTTTGCAAGACATAAGCATTTTTATCCCTCTGTGTGTTGTGTTCTTGAGCAAAAGACACTGAGGCAAACACAAACACCCACCCCACATGTGCACACAAACACACACACACAAACACACACACACAAATTGACACACACACACACACACACACAAGTCTTTCTTACAGTTCTACCTATCAAATTTCATTCACAGAACATTATCGTTCAATCTGAGGCAATAGGAGGGGACAATTGCCCTTGGTACCACGCAGTAGAATTGAACCCAAAACCATGATGTTGCAAAAGGAATTTCTTAATCCCCCAACCCTATGGGTAAATGGGTAAAATTTCCTCTGGGGCTGAGGAGTTCCCAAATCCTTTGCTAAGATGTCTCAACATTTTTTTTTGTTATTTTTGTGGCTGAGTGGTTAGGTGTGTTGTAGTCTCAATCATGAGATTGTAGGTTCGATTCCCAGATCTGTTGTGCAATATGTTCTTGAGCAAAACGTTTCACTTTTCAAATGCTACAGTCCACTTAGCTGTAAACGGGTAACCCTGCGATCACCAGCCTTCCAACCAGAAGGAATTTTGACCTGCTTGTCTAGCCACTGATGTGACGTCATCCGAAAGCTAAAATGATGCAAAGTGTATTGTGACCAGCGATGTATAACAACATCTGATAGTCTGGTCGATCACATGATCACGTGATGTTTCACTAGTAACTGGAAAATATTCAATTATCAACAACAACCCAAAAAAATATTTCTATAATCATACTGAAACACGAATATAAGATCTGACGTACAAAATCTTGAAACCACATTACTTTTTCTCAGCATCCTAACTATAAATTAAATTTTCTTCTTAGCAAATGTTATTGTCTCTTCTCTATATACAATTATTACAGTTTTGAAATTTTTATATTCTATAAATTGTTGCAAAACAGGTTTTTTTTTTTCATTTTTATGCTGGGAGTGATATTTCCATGTCTACTTAAAATAAAATTACAAATTTTTTAAAAATGGTTAATTGTATTACCAGCTTTTTGTTTTCTATATGTAGAAATCAAAATAAATTTCTGTTGTTGTTTTTTTCTTCTTGTTTCTCTTTGTATGGTCTTCTCTCTAAATAAACGTCACACAATCAAGATAATTAAACAAGTTTTCAATCAAATGAAAAAGAAAAATTCGTGTACAGTTCCTCAGTCTGCTAAATTTTGAATCCGTGTGGAAGTGTCTCCACAATCAATCAATCTGTTCAAAGTAGCAATCCCTTCAAATATAAAAATAAAAAGGGTACATTACATCACTGTTTCTCAAGACCTGTTGAGTCAAGTGAAGTCATTGCCATGGCCAATGACAGTACCTATTTCTTTATTACCCACAAGGAGCTAAACATAGGGGGGACAAACAAGGACAGACATAGGTATTAAGTAGATTACATCGACCCCGGTGTGTAACTGGTATTTAATTTATCGACCCCGAAAGGATGAAAGGCAAAGTCAACCTCGGCGGAATTTGAACTCAGAACGTAGGGCCAGACGAACTACCGCTAAGCATTTTGCCTGGCATGCTAACGTTTCTGCCAGCTCACCACCATAAAATGACAGTACCGCCAAATTGGCACCTGTGCCGGTGACAAGTAAAAAGCACCATTCAAGTGTGGTCAATGCCAGTGCTGGCTGACTGGTCTGTGCCAGTGGCATGTAAAAAGCACCATTCAAACATGATCATTGCCAGCGCCACCTGACTGGCTCCCATGTTGGTGGCACGTAAAAAGCATCATCCAAGCGTGGTCAATGCGAGTGTTGGCTGACTGGTCCCGTGCCAGTGGCATGTAAAAAGCACCATTTGAACACGGTCGATGTCAGTACTGCTTGACTGGCCCTCATGCCAGTGGCACATAAAAAGCACCTGCTACACCCATAGAGTGGCTGGCATTAGGAAGGTCATCCAGCTGTAGAAACCTAGCCAGATCAGATTGGAGCCTGGTGCGGCCTTCTGGCTTGCCAGTCCTCAATCAAACCATCCAACCCATGCCAGCATGGAAGGGAACGTTAAATGATGACGATGACCCCTTTGATTTCTGTTTTTCTCAGATGGACCTTCCTAGCCATTTGAAGTTTTTAAAAAATCAGATTAAATTTTCATTATTAAATATTATTAGGAATTGTATGAAAAATTGTTCAAATATTTTTATGTATTGTGGAAGTATAAACAATTTTATTGTGCAAAGAGTTTAACAACAAAATCTTGTATGGATTCTCAAGGGCCACATGGACCCTGGTTGAGAACCATGGAATCAGATGATGCGGTCTTAGCAGTGCTAGATAAATCATTAAGCAAAATAAGCAAAGGATTTGGGCATCAAGGGAAGAAGAGGCACCACAGAAATGATAAATGATTTTAAACTTAGTAAAATAATATTCAGAGTGGTGCAGGAGTGGTTGTGTGGTAAGTAGCTTGTTTACCAACCACATGGTTCCTGGTTTAGTCCCACTGCGTGGCACCTTGGGCAAATGTCTTCTACTATAGCCTCAGGCCGACCAAAGCCTTGTGAGTGGATTTGGTAGACGGAAACTGAAAGAAGCCCGTCGTATATATGTATATATATGTGTGTGTGTGATTGTGTGTGTGTGATTGTGTGTCTGTGTTTGTCCCCCTAGCATTGCTTGACAACCGATGCTGGTGTGTTTATGTCCCCGTTACTTAGCGGTTCGGCAAAAGAGACCGATAGAATAAGTACTGAGCTTACAAAAGAATAAGTCCCGGGATCGAGTTGCTCAATTAAAAGCGGTGCTCCAGCATGGCTGCAGTCAAATGACTGAAACAAGTAAAAGAGTAAAGAGTAAAGAGAGTGGTTTATATGATAGTAAATATAATTTTGTAGAATTGATGGTGTCATGGTGAGGATTTGATCAAAGACTTTGCAATTAAAAAAAGTAGGATATAACTTTTCAAATATAAATAATGTGGAAGTAAGCAAAAATAAACATTATTTCCCATCTTACTGTTTTGTTTCATTTTGAAAAATAAAAATTTATTTTATGGCTTATTAACTCCATCTTAGTGAAGGCAGAGGTATTGTTTTCAGTCATGTTTGTTTGTTTGTTTGTCCATGGACATGATAGCTCAAGAACCACTGCATGGATTCTGAAAAAACTTTCAGGGATGCTTGGCCTCGTGACTGTCATGAACCGATTAGATTTTGGGATCGATCCAGTACTGGACAAGGATTCTGGATTAAAATTGTTCATATTTTGAATTTCATATATATGGAGGCACCATAATCTTTTCAGTGCATACAATTTCTATGGGTCTTATTTTGGCCCTGGATCAGCATAAGTATAGAGTCCTGTTGATTTTATGTGTGTACATATGTGTACTATAGTAAAGGTTGCAAGACTTGTTTCAGTTGTGCACTTACTTCAAGGGTGCACTCAAAACCTCACTGAGGAGCTTTGAGATCAACCTCAACACCTGAGAAATGCAAGCAGAAGATTGCCACACCTGGTAAAGATGCACCAACAATGATGCCACTTTCTATAAATAAATGAGGATTGCAAGAGCACAAAGGAAACATGAACTATGCAAGTCCAGAGTCAAATCCTTGCCTTCAATTCCAACAGGTTATCAGTTCCCAAATTTTGGCAGATCCTTCTGAGTATGCTCCAGACTGACCGGCCACAGCCGGACACACTGTGCTTTGTCTTCTCCCATTTGATGTCCTTGGTCATCGTCAACAAAATCAGACAAATCTTTATATATAAAAGTGAGGTTGTGTGCTGTCTGTCTCCTACGATTTAGATTCCTAACTACTCCCACATTTTGCGGTGCAGTTTAATCTCATAGTCGTGATTCATATCGAGCCCTTCTGGGTATTAGCGCGTGTCTACGATGAGTCTACGATTTAAAAAAAAATTTACCATCACATTTTCCCATTTTTAATGCATTTTTGGCATATATAAGGGAAGTAACTCTCTAAAAATTTATTATTAAATCTCAGAACGTAAAAAGCTACAGTAACACCTCCCCTTTGTGGTTAGCCATATTGAGATGGCTATTATACTTTACATCTCTAAAAATGCTTATATAGTTATTTCCCTTACAAACCCGAGCAACGCCGGGCGATACTGCTAGTTAATAATAATTGTGTGCAAAGCATCTTTTCAGTTTGACCTTTTCAATACTTTGACATTTTCTTTGAGTTATTCCAATTGTTTTATTATTTGAAGTGGATCCATTAATATCAGAAAGTCAAGAATATCTACCGTTCACCTTTTAAAGACAAATCATATCAACATTTTTATATACATATAACCTAGATCTATTGAGTATTACCATTCTCTTGAAATCAGAGTTATTTTTATTTCGTTTGTTGTTATTCCATTTCCTCGAGTGTACTGACCCCTCTCCATTTCAATGAATTTTATTTTTCACTTCGAAAGGAACTCTGTGTACGTTGGCCCTGTGATGATTTTGGAAAGTTTCCTTCAAGTCTACAGATTTTTGAAGCCAGGAGTTCATTTGGATTTTCAAGGCAAATTTGGAACAGGACTTCAGTCCATTAAAGGGTCAACCCTGCTGCTGATACTTATTTTTAGCTTTAGCCTGAAATTGAAACTCACAATCTAATTATCATGAGTGCAACTCCCTAATCACAACGCCACATAATTTCATAGTGTAATCTAACTACATAAAAAATAATGAGAAAATTTGCATTCATTATTGCTATGAATATGATAGACAGGAATCCCGCAGTTCAGTTTTCAGTTGAGTTCTAGTAATATAAATAATAAAGATGTTTTACATTGTTAGAAATTTATAAGGAAGTGGTTAAGTCGAATGAATCAATCCTCAAACTGACTAGATTTATACATCCTAAATTTGCAGAACAATTTGTTGTTTGGGCAGTTTAGCCTAATGGTAAAGCACTTGATGCATAATCACAAGGATGTGAATTTCTGTCTCATGGCTAGCCGCTAACAGATTTTTCTGCAAAATATGGATAGTTTATCCTGTTCATGCTATGTTATTAGCATTATCATGCATTTGAGAATAAAATTATTTCCTTATCTGAATCTTTCAATACATCTCAACGCTTCTAAAGCAAACTTTGTTTGTTGACTTTCAACATAAGTTGAATTTAATGTACAATAGCAACTTATAAAGCTAGATTTATATATCCTAAATTTGCAGAAGAATTTGTCGTTTGGGTAGTTTAGCTTAATGGTAAAGCACTTGATGCATAATCACAAGGATGTGAATTTCTGTCTCATGGCTAGCCGCTAACAGATTTTTCTGCAAAATATGGATAGTTTATCCTGTTCATGCTATGTTATTAGCATTATCATGCATTTGAGAATAAAATTATTTCCTTATCTGAATCTTTCAATACATCTCAACGCTTCTAAAGCAAACTTTGTTTGTTGACTTTCAACATAAGTTGAATTTAATGTACAATAGCAACTTATAAAGCTAGATTTATATATCCTAAATTTGCAGAAGAATTTGTCGTTTGGGTAGTTTAATCATAGGGGTGTGAGTTCGAGTCTCATAGCTGACCACTGACAGATTTTTCTGCAAAATATGGATAGTTTATCCTTTTTATGCTATGTTACTAGCATTATTCTGTGTTTGAGAATAAAATTATTTCTTTATCTGTACCTGACTATTTCTGTTTTACTTGAAACCAGAAAGAATGACAGTCAAAGCCGACATTTGCAAGATTTGGACCCAGATCATAAAAGAATGCAACTAAATATCAAAAGATATTCCATCAGACATTCCTATCATTCACAAGTAATAATTATAATCCGATATTTTAAAAATTAGACTTTCTGTTATCATTTATAATCTGCAATAACCTTTCTCAACACCATTTAAATTTATCATTCATAATATTTCTTTTATATTATTTTTATTGATTTCAGTCGTTGGACTGCAGTTTAACTGGAAACATGATGTTGCAGGTCATTTTAGTTAACCAATGCTTATTACCTCTGCCTTAGTGAAGGCAGAGGTATAGTTTTCAGTTGTGTTTGTTTGTTTGACTGTGGACAAGATATCTCAAGAACCGCAGGATGAATTCAAATGAAGCTTTCAGCGATGTTTGTCTATCTTCACATTCTGAGTTCAAAGTCAGCCAAGGTTGACTTCACCTTTCATCCTTTTAGAGTCGATAAATTAAGTACCAGTTGAGTATTGGGGGCAATGTAATTGACTGTTCTCCTTCCCCAAATTCCAGGCCTTGTGCTTATTAATAGAAAAGATATTCATTTCTCATTCTTCCTTTATTGAATAGTAAAGTTATTTTTTGATGTGAAGCGACACAACTCTACACAGATATGTACACAAATAAATCTACAAAACACTGGAATCGATGCTACCGAATAAGTCAAAATGGTTCTTGATGGTAAGATAGTGACTCTGTATTCATCCATTTATTTATCCATTTATTTATTTATTTATTTATTTAGTTTACTTATTTTGCTATAGCATATATAGAAGATTATTGAATTAAATTAAATTAAATTAAATTAAAGCTAGATTTCAGAACCTTCAAAGGCAATGCAAATAATCTTCACTTGTGGCGTTTCAGAAAGATTGGTTCAAATTCTAAGCAGTATTATTTGAAAATGCTTGTTAATAGTATGGTTAAAAGTGTTTAAGGCATGTGTGTATGTGTGTGCGTGTGTGTGAGTATGTGTGTGTGTTTGTGTGTGTATATGTGTGTATGTGTGTATGAGAAGCCCCAATGCAAGTGCCCAAGTATTTCAGCCAGTCACTTTCAATGTCAGTATGTCAGCTGACTGAAGAGAATGTGGCCGAATGCTCAAGCCTTGTGTACTCTAAGAATAAAAATATACATACATACATACATACATACATATATATATATATATATATATATATATATATATATATATAAATATATGTGTATATATATATAATATATATATATATATCCACACACACACAGATAGACAGGCACACACACGCACAAAAGAAAAAACACATGTATATACGTGCACACATATATATATAGATAAATATATATATGAAACTATGTTTAAACATTAGAAGAAATAATCACACCTTTGAAAAAAAGGACCTCAATAGCAGTTTATAACAAAGTAGAGTGTGATATATAAATTTTGATTTTCGCTGAAAGCTAAATTATATATGAAAGATCTATCATTTCATCTTATGAATTGTTGGTGAAAATCCAATTTACTCTAACGATGCATAAGATGAAATGAAAAGATCTCTTGTAAATAATTTAGCTTTCAGCTAGAATAAAAAAAATTCATGCGTGTGTATCTCTGCCTATCTGTCTGTTTGTCTTTGTCTGTCTCTGTCTCTTACTGTCTTTCTCTTTCTCTCTATCTATTCAATCTATTTTAGGTGTGTAAGTATGCATGTATGTATATATATATATATGTGTGTGTGTATATATATATATATATACACACACACACATATATGTATATACATATATATATGTGTGTGTGTGAATTGTTGGCAATTTTTTTCTCTGTCCTCTTTTTCTATTGGACTTTCCTCTGTCTCCTGTTTCTGAAGAAGAGCTTTACTCGAAATGTAAAACCACCTTTCCTTCCTTGAGCCTCTGCTAATAATATACATGTGCCATGTCCTTGCGTTGTTGTTTTTTTGTGTTTCTCCTTCGTATTTTTGCATTTACTATATATATATATATATATATATATATATATATAATTATATTTAGGGTATCTAGGAGATACCACTTTGCTTGAAGTAGCAGTCAAAACTTGACTCTAAAACACATTAGTGTGGTTTTAGAGTCAAGTTTTGACGGCTATTTCAAGCATAGTGGTATCTCTTAGTTACCCTAAATCATAATTTTAAATAATTATTACCTTTGAAAGGTTTTTATTCCATGCTGGCCATCTGAAAAGATCGGTATTTTAAATATCGATCTTGTCCTTATATATATAAATTTATATATATATATATATATCATCATCATCATCATCATCATCATCGTTTAGCGTCCGTTTTCCATGCTAGCATGGGTTGGATGGGTCAACTGGGGTCTGTGAAGCTGGAAGGCTTCGTCAGGCCCAGTCAGATCTGGCAGTGTTTCTACGGCTGGATGCCCTTCCTAACGCCAACCACTCCGCGAGTGTAGTGGGTGTTTTTTACGTGCCACCTGCACAGGTGCCAGACAGAGCTGGCGAACGGCCACGAACGGATGGTGCTTTTACGTGTCACCGGCACGGGGCCAGGCGATGCTGGCAACGGACACGAACGGATGGTGCTTTTACGTGCCACCGACACGGGGCTAGACAGAGCTGGCACCGGCCACGAACGGACGGTGCTTTTACATGTCACCGGCACGGGGCCAGCCGAGCTGGCAATGGACGTGAACGGATGGTGCTTTTACGTGCCACCGACACGGTTGCCAGACAGAGCTGGCAAACGGCCACGAGCGGACGGTGCTTTTACGTTCACCGGCACGGGGCCAGCCGAGCTGGCAACGGACACGGACGATGGTGCTTTTGACACAGGGCCAGACAGAGCTGGCAAACGGCCACAATGGATGGTGCTTTTATGTGTCACCGGCCGGCACGGGGCCAGCCGAGGCTGGCAACGGACGCGAACGGATGGTGCTTTTACGTGCCACCGACACGGTTGCCAGACGAGCTGGCAAACGCCACGAGCGGACGGTGCTTTTACGTGTCACCGGCACGGGGGCCAGCCGAGGCTGGCAACGGACATGACGGATGGTGCTTTTACGTGCCACCGACACGGGGCCAGGCGAGGCCTGCAACGAACACGAACGATGGTGCTTTTACGTGCCACGACCGGGCCAGGCAGAGCTGGCAAACGGCCATGACGAATGGTGCTTTTACGTATCACCGGCACGGTGCCAGACAGGCTGACAGCGGACACGAACAGATGTCACTTAACCCCTGCTTTCTGATATATGATTTGATTTTGATTGTTCTCACTGGTCTTGCCGGGTCTTCTCACGCACAGCATACTTCCATAGGTCTCGGTCTCTGGTCATTTCCTTGGTGAGACCTAGAGTTCGAAGGTCGTGCTAAGCACCTCATTGGTCAGTAAATATTCTGTATTTGTCAATTAACAAGGCTACCAATGGTTTCATGCAATGTGGTCTTCGCAATTTTTTAAGAGTATTACTTGGAAGTGTTCGTACTCATATCCTCCTAAAATGGAGATGAGTACCAACACTTCCATGTGACTCACTTGAACAACTGTGAAGATCACTTTCACATGAAAGCATTGTTAACCCATAAACAATGTATATGTGTATGTATGTGTATGTATGTGTATATATGCATATACATATACATACATATATATATAATATATAATATATATATATATAATATTATATATATATATATATATATATTTATATATATACATATATATATACAGAGAGAGAGAGAGAGAGAGATACATACACATGTACATGTCAGATAATCCAGAATCTAAGTAACTGCAGTGTATTTGCCTTATAGCAGTTGAAATGTGTGACAAACATATTTCAACTAGCCTAAATTCTGCTCATGCATATATGCATGAATATATATATATTTGTTGTGCAAGATTTTTTATGTTAAGTCGTGTGTTGAGACAGATATTGTTATTTTTCAGAATGGTCATTTTGCCAGTTTAGCCAATAAAAACACACGCACTATATATTTGGTGCTATTTTGCTTCAGCGTTATTTATTTTTTACATTAATCTTAATCTTATTTTGGCCAGAGTTCTTTCGTCACACTCCTGTGACCGCATCAGTGGTCCTTTGTTTTCTTCTTTCTTATTTGTATCTCTCCTTACTAACCATCAGCCATTTTTCAAAGGACCACTGATGCGGTCACAGGAGTGAGGCGAAAGAACTCTGGCTGAAATAAGATTAAGATTAATGTAAAAAATAAATAACACTGAAGCAAAATAACACCAAATATATAGTGCTTGTGTTTTTGTTGGCTAAACTGGCAAAATGACCATTCCAAAATATAACAATGTATATATCATCATGATCACCGTAACCGACCAGGCTATCAGATGTTGCAACACATCGCTGGTCACAATGCGCTTTGCATTGTTTTATATACAATGGGCTGACTTTTCCCATTTACCAAATCCACTCATATGGCTTTGGTCAGCTCTGAGGCTGTGTTAGATAACACTTGTCGAAGGTGCCACACAGTGGGACTGAACCTGGAATCGTGTGGTTGGGAAGCAAATTACTTACCACAGAGTCTTGATTATTATTTGGACATAATCCCAGGTGAATACCTCCAAATCCACACATTTCAAATTATCTCTTTATTTCTCATCTATCTATGGGGTTTTATTATACTTTCGGTCTCTACCCAAACCCTTTATGTACTATCTTATCATCTTGTCCTCCCTGACCCACTTCTATTCCCCTTCACTTTCCCCTCAATCTAAGACTCACCAGTGACCACACCGCCACCCTTGTTCACCAGTCATGTATCTTCTATTCAGTTACACACCTGTTCCTGTACCCCTATGAAATCTTAGCCTGAACACCTGGCTTAAATCCAGCTTTCTCAATACTGTAATTCTAATCAGTCAAAAATATCTTATCATGTGAGTTCTTTGGGGATCTCACTTGTCCTGATGCCAATTGTAAAAGAACTCAATACACTCTGTAAAGTGTATGGCATGAGGTCAATGCAGTCTTTTGGATTGTCAGATCCTGTCCAGCTGTGTAAGCTATGCCAGAATGGAAGATGGACGTAAAATGACAATGAGGATGATGTACATGTGTGTGTGTTTGCACGTGCATGTGTGTGTGTGTGTTTGTGTGTAGGTGTGTGTGTGTTTGTGTGTGCATGTGTGTGTGTGTGTTTGTGTGTGCATGTGTGTGTGTGTGTGTATTTGCGTGTGCATGTGTGTATATGTGTTTGTGTTTGCATGTGTGTGTGTGTGTTTGTATGTGCATGTGTGTGTGTGTTTGTATGTGCATGCATGTGTACTTGTGTGTATGCATGTGCGTGCGTGTTTGTGAGTGCATGCGTGTGTGTGTTTATGTGTGCATGTGTGTGTGCGTGTTCATGTGTGTACTTGTGTGTTTATGTGTGCATGTGTGTGTTTGTGTGGGCATACATGTGTGTGTTTGTTTCTGCATGAATGAATGTTTGTGTGTGCATGTGGTGTGTGTGTATTTGCGTGTGCATGTGTGTATATGTGTTTGTGTTTGCATGTGTGTGTGTGTGTTTGTATGTGCATGTGTGTGTGTGTTTGTATGTGCATGCATGTGTACTTGTGTGTATGCATGTGCGTGCGTGTTTGTGAGTGCATGCGTGTGTGTGTTATGTGTGCATGTGTGTGTGTGCGTGTTCATGTGTGTACTTGTGTGTTTATGTGTGCATGTGTGTGTGTGTTTGTATGTGCATGCATGTGTACTTGTGTGTATGCATGTGCGTGCGTGTTTGTGTGTGCATGTGTGTGTGTGTTTATGTGTGCATGTGTGTGCATGCCTGTTGGGCTTCTGCATAATGTCTGGCCACTAAATTTCACTCACAAAGTATTTCTTGAACAGAGACTTCTTAAACATGCAGCCATGAAAAAAAAGAAATACTTCCAGAATGGTGGCACTTTACTGCATTTGAATGTGAAGGACACTGAGAAAAATTGACCTCATTTCTGTGAACGGTTTTCCTATTCCCATGAACTTTGACTTCTTGACCTCTTTCTGTGAGGTTTAATAAAACATTTCATTCACCAGATAAAAGTGGAACTAATTATTGGATTAAAACGAATAATTTGGGACAAATTTTCTGTAGGTATATGAAAAGAGGCAGCGGGGACTAAGATTAATGGGAGCAGGGGAAAAAAAACTGAGATAATAAGAGATATTATGCTATTACCAACTCAAATTTCCTTACTTGTATTACAATATCCTGTTATTTGTAAACTGTATTATTACATTACACAATTTCTATTTTCAACTCTTCTGTTATCAATCTTCACGAAACAAAAGACCCTAATAAATCAATTTCTGCTTTTATAGTCTCCTGATGTTTCTCCCTTCTCCCCCCCCCACACACATACACACACACACACACACACAAATAAAAACATTATTGCATACAAAGCTCTGTTTCAAATAGAGTAGTTTACAATTCATATATCATTAGACGTGTCAAAATGCAGGTGAAATTATTAAGTTTTGAAAAACGATCTTTATGTAAATATGTATAAAATGTTTTATAATTCATTCTTTCATATATATATATATATAAACAATTGCAGCATGGAAGATATTTGTAAGCCATTTAAGAACCCATGAAAACCGTTAGTTTCACTTCAACATTTAAATTTAATTTATGTCAAACTATTTTCCTCGCTTTGAAATCACGACCTGTTCACTGACAGCACTAAGTTTTGTCAGTGAACAGGTCACGGTTTCAAAGCAACGAAAATATTTTGACACAAATCAAATTCAAATGCTGAAGTGAAACTAACGGATTTGGTGTATTCTTAAATGGCTTGCAAACATCTTCCACACTGCAATTGCTTTTGTTTCAGCACACGATCTCAGATCAAGTCACTTGCTATGCAAGTACATCTCCATAATATATATATATATATATATTGGCGTTAGGAAGGGCGTTGGCGTTAGGAAGGGCATCCAACTGTAGAAACACTGCCAGATCTGACTGGGCCTGATGAAGCCTTCCGGCTTCACAGACCCCAGTTGAACCGTCCAACCCATGCTAGTATGGAAAACGGACGCTAAATGATGATGATGATGATGATGATGATATATATAGTGAAAATTTACAAAAAAACAAAAGACGAAGATGGTCATGTAAACAACAAACAGATGCATTAGCTTAATGCTCGGGAAGTGAGAAAGTGTTTTACGTTTAAAATCTTTACTCTTTTACTCTTTTACTTGTTTCAGTCATTTGACTGCAGCCATGCTGGAGCACCGCCTTTTAGTCGAGCAAATCGACCCCGGGACTTATTCTTTGTAAGCCCAGTACTTATTCTATCGGTCTCTTTGGCCGAACCGCTAAGTGACGGGGACGTAAACACACCAGCATCGGTTGTCAAGCGATGCTAGGGGGACAAACACAGACACACAAACGCATACACACATTTATATATATATACATATATACGACAGGCTTCTTTCAGTTTCCGCCTACCAAATCCACTCACAAGGCTTTGGTTGGCCCGAGGCTAAAGTAGAAGACACTTGCCCAAGGTGCAACACAGTGGGACTGAACCTGGAACCATGTGGTTGGTTAGCAAGCTACTTACCACACAGCCACTCCTGTGCCTACAAGGAGAAAAAATGTCTACAAGGAGAAAAAAAAACTGCAACTGTAGGAACAAATGTATATCACAGTAAATTAACTACAGATAGTAGTGCAAGCATGGCATTAATGTTTTAAAACATATATTTTTATGACTAGAAGAGAAAGAGGAAGAAAAAGAGAGCAAGAAACAGACAGACAGGTGCAGGAGTGGCTGTGTGGTAAGTAGCTTGCTTACCAACCACATGGTTCCGGGTTCAGTCCCACTGCGTGGCACCTTGGGCAAGTGTCTTCTACTATAGCCTCGGGCCGACCAATGCCTTGTGAGTGGATTTGGTAGATGGAAACTGAAAGAAGCCCGTCGTATATATGTATATATATATATATGTGCGTGTGTGTTTGTGTGTCTGTGTTTGTCCCCTTAGCATTGCTTGACAACCGATGCTGGTGTGTTTATGTCCCCGTCACTTAGCGGTTCGGCAAAAGAGACCGATAGAATAAGTACTGGGCTTACAAAGAATAAGTCCTGGGGTCGAGTTGCTCGATTAAAGGTGGTGCTCCAGCATGGCCGCAGTCAAATGACTGAAACAAGTAAAAGAGTAAAGAGTAAGGAAGAATGGGAAAGCGTATCTACATTAAAGGGTCAATACCCCCTTTGGTCATGAATGATCATGGGATTGTACCTAGAAAGTTACCTTCCAATGCAGAAGTTTTTGGCAAGGTTGTTTATGGAAGACCAGCCGTCACTCATGCATACAGGGCTGGATTGAAGTCCATGGAGGCCCTAAGCACCTAAAAGGTTTTGGTGCCCACAAGTATATGTAAATGGTTCAAAACGTAATCAGAAATAATTCAAAATGTAAATTATAATAAAACATTAAATAAATTTTTATTTTCCAAAATGAAACAAAATTCACAATAAGATGGAAAATAATGTTTATTTTTGTATACTTTCACTTTATTTATATTTGGAATGTTTTCACCTTTACTCTTACTCTTTTACTTGTTTCAGTCATTTGACTGTGGCCATGCTGGAGCACCGCCTTTAGTTGAGGAGATCGACCCTGGGACTTATTCTTTGTAAGCCTAGTACTTATTCTATCGGTCTCTTTTACCAAACCGCTAAGTGACAGGGATGTAAACACACCAGCATCGGTTGTCAAGCAATGCTAGGGGGACAAACACAGACACACAAACACATACACACATACACATATATATATATATATATATATATATATTAAGGTATGTAGAAAAATACAACATGGACAAGAACGTATAACTCTTAATATATATATACACATATATAAACAGGCTTCTTTCAGTTTCCGTCTATCAAATCCACTCACAAGGCATTGGCCGGCCCGGGGCTATAGCAGAAGACACTTGCCCAAGATGCCACGCAGTCGGACTGAACCCGGAACCATGTGGTTGGTTAGCAAGCTACTTACCACACAGCCACTCCTGCGTTTTTGTTTTTTTTAAATTGCAAAGTGTCTGATGATATCATCAAAATCAATTTTTCATAAAACTTCTGCTTCTAAACTTAGTAGAAATAAGGCATTAAAAATATCATTTTAGTAAGTTTAAAGTAATTTCTTTCGTGCCGTAAGCTATTTTCATTTCTTATTTCTTTATTGCCCACAGGGGGCTAAACATAGAGGGGACTAACAAGGACAGACAAACGGATTAAGCCGATTACATCGACCTCAGTGAATAACTGGTATCAAATTCACCACCATATGATTGTGAGCTTCACACTCTAGCCACTGAACCATGCACCTGACAATAATATTCATTTCTTTATTGCCCACAAGGGGGTAAACATAGATTGGACAAACAAGGACAGACAAATGGATTAAGTCGATTATATTGACCCCAGTGCATAACTGGTACTTTATTTATCGACCCTGAAAGGATGAAAGGCAAAGTCAACCTCGGCGGAATTTGAACTCAGAACGTAACAGCAGACGAAATACCTATTTCTTTACTACCCACAAGGGGCTAAATACAGAAAGGACAAACAAGGACAGACAAATGGCTTAAGTTGATTATATTGATCCCAATGCATAACTGGTACTTTACATAATGGTTTATCCAGCACTGCATGCATACCAGCCTCCCCCCTCCATACCGCTGATATCATCCAAGGGAAAGACAAAGGCTAATACAGCTTGGCACCAGTGACATTACTTCCTTGCTTAAGAACAAGACGGCAGACGAAATACCTATTTCTTTACTACCCACAAGGGGCTAAACACAGAGAGGACAAACAAGGACAGACAAATGGATTAAGTCGATTATATTGACCCCAGTGCATAACTTGTACTTTATTTATCGACCCTGAAAGGAAGAAAGGCAAAGTCAACCGCAGAGAATTTGAACTCAGAACATTACGGCAGACGAAATACCGCTAAGCTTTTCGCCCGGCACGCTAACGTTTCTGCCAGCTCGCCGCCTTTGACAATAATATTGACACATTATTACCAAAAAGCAGTGCTCCAGCATGGCTGTAGTCCTACAACTGAAACCGTAAAGAGAATAAAAGAATAAGAACAAATGAGATGTGACAGTGGTCGAATACCTCGCCTTAACTTATGAACTGCTTTGGAGCTCAAACGTTCCTTTATTGGTTCATTGAATATTAATGTTTCGAAGAGTGGTGCCAAACTAAACATGAGAATACTTCACATTTGACTAATAAAGCATTAAAAATACATTCCAATCTGAAGTATACTTCTTCTTTACTGAGGTGAATGCTAATTTCATTGGTATGGTTTGTCAATGCCACAAATATAAAATTTTTGGACAAGGTTGAGAGAGATGATGAGTGGAGACATGAAGAAATAGGAAATTGTACAAATTTTGTTCAGAGGGGACCATCTTAAATAGATTAGACATTTGTGTGTACAGTTTAAGGAGACAACTTTAGTGAAACTAAACTGGACACTTCATGTTCAATTAGACCATTTTCATGAAATTAAATTAGTCATTTCAGTGTTATGGTATTTTTTAATTAGAACATTTTTTTTAGTGAAATTGAATTAGGCACAGGTGTGGTTGTGTGGTAAGACGCTTGCTTCCCAACCACATGGTTCTGGGTTCAGTCCCATTGCATGACACCTTGGGCAAGTGTTCTCTGTTATAGCTTCAGACTGAACAAAACCCTGTTAGGGGATTTGGTTGACGAAAACAGAAAGAATCCCTTCATATATTATATATATATATACATGTGTGTGTGTGTGTGCATGTATGTGACTTTGTATGTCCACCCACAACAGGGGTTGGTGTGTTTATGTCCCCATAACTTAGCAATTCAGCAAAAGAGACTGATAGAATAACTACCAGGCTTTAAAAAAAAATGGTGAGTACTGGAATCAATTCATTCAACTAAAAATTCTTCAAAGCCACAGCTGCAGTCCCTTGGTTAAAAGACAGAAAATGAAAGATAGTCAATTCACCATTAGGATATTGTCTAATTAGACTATTTTAGTCTTACAATCATCATCATCATCACCACCACCACCACCACCACCACCACCACCACCACCACCACCACCATCATCATCATCATCATCATCATCATCATCACCACCATCAACACCACCACCACCACCACCACCGCCGCTGCTACCGCCGCTGCTACCGCCGCTGCTACCGCCGCTGCTACCGCCGCTGCTACCGCCGCTGCTACCGCCGCTGCTACCGCTGCCACCGCCGTCGTCGTCGTCATCATCATCATCGTTTAACGTCTGCTTTTTATGCTGGCATGGGTTGGACGGTTTGACTGAGGACTGGCAAGCCAGAAGGCTGCATCAGGCTCCATTCTGATCTGGCAGAGTTTCTACAGCTGGATGCCTTTCCTAATGCCAACCATTCTGAGAGTGTAGTGGGTGCTTTTTATGTGCCACTGGTATGGGGGCCAGTCAGATGGTACTAGCATCGACTATGCTCAAATGGTGCTTTTTATGTGTCACCAGGACGGGAGCCAGTCAGGTGGCACTGGCATCAACCACACTCAAATGGTGCTTGTTACATGCTGCTGGTATGGATGCCAGTCGGATGGTACTGGTATCGGCTATGACAGTGATTTCACTTGACTCAACAGGTCTTCTCAAGCACAACATATTGCCCACTGATTGAAAGGTATTCTTAAATGGGCTGGTTATGCAACACTGGCATAGGTCACTTTTACGATCTCACTTGACTTTCTGAGTCTTCCCAAGCACAACATATCTCGAAGGGTCTCAATCGCTTGTCATTGCCTCCATGAGGCCCAACGTTCGAAGATCGTGCTTCACCACCTCATCCCAGGTCTTCCTGGATCTACCTCTTCTATAGGTTCCCCCCACCTTTAGAGTGCAACACTTCTTCACACAGCTATCCTCATCCATACACATTATATGAACCATACCAGCACAGTTAGCTCTCTTGCACACTACGTCTGATACTTCTTATGTCCAACTTTTCTCTCAGGGTGCTTATTCTGTCGTGTATGCACACTGACATGACACGTTTAATGAAATATAATTAGACATTTCGGTGTTATGGTACAGTTTAATTAGACAACTTTATTGAAATTGAATTAATAACTTTAGTATTTATAGCATTCATTAATCAGACCATTTCAATGAAATTAAATTAATTACTTCAGTATTGATATACTGTTCACTTAAATAATTTTAGCAAAAATACATTACTCACTTGCATGTTATTGTATAGTTTAATTAGACTGATTTAGTGAAATTAAATTAGTTACTTCTGTGTTATAGTATATTTTTAATTAGACCAATCTAATGAATTTACACTAGTCACCTCACTGTTATATTGTCATGTGAGGCCATTTTAGTGAAATTTAATAAGCCACTTACGTGTTTATAGTATTATTTAATTAAGCCATTTTAGTGAAATTAAATTAGTCACTTGTGAGCTATATTATTATTGAATTAGACAATTTTAGTGAAAATAAACTAGTCACTTCAGTGTTATCATATATTGTTAGACCATGTTACTGAAATTAGATTAGTCACTTCAGTATTATAGTATAGTTTAATTAGACCATTTCACTGAAAGTAAATTAGTTACTTGTGTGTTATGGTTTTGCTTAATTAGACAACTGTAGTGAAATTAAATTAGTCACTTCAGTGTTGTAATATTATATTGTTAGACCATGTTACTGAAATTAAATTAGTCACTTCAGTATTATAGTATAGTTTAATTAGACCATTTCAACCGTAAGTAAATTAGCTACTTGTGTGTTACGGTTTTGTTTAATTAGACAACTTCAGTAAAATCAAATTAGTCATTTGTATGTTATTGTATTGTAGAATTAGACCATTTCAGTGAAATTAAATAAGTAACTTCAGCGTTATAAATATACCTCCTCATGTCCACTTTCGATAAATTAAATTACTTGCATCATTATAACAGACTTGTTTAATTAGACCACATTAGTGAAATGTATTTAGTCATTTTAGTGCTATGATATTGTTTAATTAGATCATTTCAGTGAACTTATATCAGTTACTCATGTGTTATGGTATTATTAATGAGACTATCTCATTGAAACTAAATTAGCCACTTGATCATTAGTTTGTTGTTCTGTGAGACAATTTGAGTTCATTTAATCTCTTGTGTTATGGAAGTTGTTCCATGAGATCATCTTAGTCAAATTAAATTAGTCACTGGAGTGCTTTGGCGTTGTTCAGTAATGAGATGGGAATCTATTAGGGATTTATGGATGCTGGTACTATACACATGATGGTTTTGAGGAATGAAAAGACACAGGGAGTTGTATTGTTGGTATATGAATAACTAGAGTTGAGGGACGACTGATAGAAGATAACTGATACAGAATGAACTACCGAGAGAATTTGAAAGATGACAACTGCAGACGTTATGAGGTTGCAGTTGAGGAACATTATCAGTATGTACAAACAATGTGGAGGCGCAATGGCCTAGTGGTTAGGGCAGCGGACTTGCGGTCGTACGATCGCGGTTTCGATTCCCAGACCGGGCGTTGTGAGTGTTTATTGAGCGAAAACACCTAAAGCTCCACGAGGCTCCGGCAGAGGGTGGTGGCGATCCCTGCTGTACTCTTTCGCCACAACTTTCTCTCACTCTTTCTTCTGTTGGCCTGCTCGCTTAGCCAGCGGGGTGGCGTCACTTGAAGGCTAAAACAATGCGAAGCGCATTGTGACCAGCGATGTGTAACAACATCTGATGGCCTGGTCGGTCACGGTGATCACGGTGACAAACAATGTACATTACGTCATCCAAGGAATTGAAATTTTTACCATTAAGACTATTCTGCAGAGACCTGAATAACTGGAAATCTGAAGGAGCATTAGCTGGTGAATATAGAGGGTGGGGTAACACATCCCAGCCAAGCTTCAACAATTTTTGTCTGGTTCCCAAAGCATCAAGTGCCGAAAATGAACTATTACCCTATTAATATTGGGTTGTTTGAAAAGTTCATGCTGATTTTAAAGGAAAGAAAAAGGTCAATAAATACTTGCCATTACATTTTTAATCAACTAAATATCAACCATTTTGTTGCACAATGCGTCTCCATCTTTCATTTAACTTGAAAATACCCTCTTCCCAGAATTGAAGTGGTTTCAAGGCAAAGAATTCATCAAGGTATCTTTTTATGTCATCCAAGGAATTTAAATTTTTACCATTAAGACTATTCTGCAGAGACCTGAATAAGTGGAAATCCGAAGGAGCAATATCTGGTGAATATGGAGGGTGGGGTAACACATCCCAGCCAAGCTGCAGCAATTTTTGTCTGGTTCCCAAAGCATCAAGTGCCGAAAATGAACTTTCTTATCTTCCATTTTAAAGGGCTACAGAATTAACACAGGTTATAGGAACATAAATCTTCCTCCACGAAAAGATAGCTTAAACCGTGCTCTAAATGGAGGTGTAGTCAAATCCTATTTTATGGACTCAACCATGTTCTAAAAAAGTTGAAAGATAAGCTACTATAAATCGGCACGAACTTTCCAGACAACCCAATAGAAACATGTTTAAGACACACCTCATTAAAGTATTAAAATTTGAATTAAATCATTTAGCTATGATATGAATGATATTGTAAATTTTCCCCAAGTCACCTCCACCCTTTCTAACACAGAGACAGTCTACTCACGAGAAATATAGTTCAGAAAGGGTTGAAGAAGTTTCAGATCTATTTAGTTGGCTCCAGAATTAGCTTATCAGCAGCCAAGTAAAATAGAGAGCAACTGAGATGATTAATACAAAGTAATTAGTTTGACAAGATAGATTACTGTAACTATTTCAGTATTTCCCTCTTCCAAGTTTATGTTCTGCTAGGGTTAACTTTCACTTTACCTTACATTCCACTGACCTCGATACATTTACCTTTCCACCCCACTCTCCCTCTCTGTGGTGTATAATTAGATACATACCCTCTTCCTTCCCAGCAACAAATATTGACTTAGAATCTAATGAAAAGAAATTCAATATAAAGTAAAGTCTCCTTTACGATTATTAAGTATTTGATACCATTACAACTTTACAATCAACAATGTGAATCAAGAAAGAGACAAAAATATGTTACTAACATAGTTTATACACTGATACCCATTTTCTTTATTTATAAACATAACAAACAGATACAATGTATGGAGTATGCGTGGCTGTGTGGTAAGAAGCTTGCTTCCTAACTGCATGGCTCCGGGTTCAGTCCCACTGCATGGCACCTTAGGCAAGTGTCTTCTACTACAGCCTTGGGCTGATCAAAGCCTTGTAAGTGAAACTGATTTTTTCGACTAAGTGGCAGTCCTCCAGCATGGCCGCAGTAAAAGAGTAAATAAACATGTAAAAACTTTTGGGCCTGGGTTTGCACCCCCTAAAAAAAATTTCGTTCCCAAGCCAGTGGTTCTGGGTTCAATCTATAATAAGCATTGATACCCAGAATATGTCTGCTCTGATAATTAGCAATGATTTGATCAGTGAATCAATGACTTGATCAGACAATCAATGGCAAGATAAGCTGCTGTAAGTGACTGGGAACCACATGTGAACTTGTATTCCCACGGAAATCCTGAACATGAACTCTACATCTCTACAATGAATAACATTATGGCTACAGTGCCTGTGCTATCTGAAGCACTAGCTCTTCCAGTGGGGCATCTATTGAACTTGCAAACTGGAATTTTGGGGTCACAGGCAGATGCATTACTTTGCCTGCTGGAACGTTAAAGCCAGCTATTGGATGTGCTCAGTATACATGATGGATGTAGAGAACTTGTTGGTCAAAGCCGGCTCAACCGAACTTGGGTGAATGCTGCTGCAAGTACAAATGTCATTGGTAACCGTATCTCACCATAACTACAGGTCATCCCAAGTCTTTTGAATGAAACTGATTAGATAGAAACTGTGTGGAAGCCCATCAGATGGATTGAGTCTGTAATTAGAACGGTCAGTGTCATTACATATCATGCCATGCGGATTTTGCCTCCTAATGATATTTAAGGTGTATGTGCCTATGGAATATTCAACCACCAAAATGTTGATTTATCAATTGATCAAGTAACTGCATGTTCGTCATTGAAACTGATGGAGTATCTATCATCATCATCCACATAATACACTCTCATGATAAGTAGCTTGCTAACCAACCACATGGTTCTGGGTTCAGTCCCACTGCATGGCACCTTGGGCAAGTGTTTTCGACTATAGTCTCAGATTGACCAAAGCCTTGTGAGTGGATTTGGTAGACGGAAACTGAAAGAAGCCCATCGTATATATTTATATGTAGATGTGGGCCTCTGTGCCGGTGGCACGTAAAAAGCACCATCCGATCGTGGCCGTTGCCAGTCTCGCCTGGCTCCCGTGCCGGTGGCCGTTGCCAGCCTCGCCTGGCATGTAAAAAGCACCATTCGACCGTGGCCGTTTGCCAGCCCCGTCTGGCACCTGTGCTGGTGGTATGTAAAAAGCACCCACTACACTCATGGAGTTGTTGGCGTTAGGAAGGGCATCAAGCCGTAGAAACATTGCCAGATCAGACTGGGCCTGGTGCAGCCTTTTGGCTTCCCAGACCCCAGTTGAACCATCCAACCCATGCTAGCATGGAAAGCAGACGCTAAATGATGATGATGATGATGATGTGTGTGTGTATGTTTGTGTGCCTGTGTTTGTCCCCCCAACATGGCTTGACAACTGATGGTGGTGTGCTTACATCCCCGTAACTTAGCCATTCAGCAAAAGAGACCGATAGAATAAGTACTAGGCTTACAAAGAATAATTCCTGGGGTCGATTTGCTCGACTAAAAGCGGTGCTCCAGCATGGTCACAGTCAAATGACTGAAACATAAAAGAGTAAATAAACATGTAAAAACTTTTGGGCCTGGGTTTGCACCCCCTAAGCAAATTTCGTTCCCATCCAGTGCTTTGGGTTCAATCTATTGCAATCTATCGACTAAAGGTGGTGCTCCAGCATGGCCACAGTCAAATGACTGAAACAAGTAAAAGAGTAAATAAACATGTAAAAATTTTGGGGCCTGGGTTTGCACCCCCTAAGCAAATTTCGTTCCCGAGCCAGTGGTTCTGGGTTCAGTTTATTGCAATCTATCGACTAAAGGTGGTGCTCCAGCATGGCCACAGTCAAATGACTGAAACAAGTAAAAGAGTAAAAGAGTAACTAACTGGCACTCCACTGGTTGTGACAATGAGCATCCCAGGTGACCTGATAACAGAACAAGCTGTTTGTGAAATTAATGTGCGAGTGGCTGAGTACTCCACAGATACATATATGCTTTTAATGTAGTTCCTAAGGGGATTCAGTGTAATATAGAATGTGACAAAGCTAAACCTTTGAAATACAGGTGGAACTCACTTTTGCCAGCTGAATGGAATGGAGCAATATGAAATAAATTGTCTTGCTGAAGGATTCAATGTGCTGGAAGGGGCCCCTTCCATCTGTCCTTCTGCAACGGTGCTTGCAGTGGTTTGGCCATGCATGTAGGCGTCCGGGGGGTGAACTGAGCCGTGATGTCCTTCTCCCAACTCCACTTCCCAACTGGAGGAAATGCGAGGGCGGACAGCTGAAGACCTGGGCTACGACAATTAAGGAGGACTTCTCCGTGCTCATGGGTCCGAAGGTGGTCGGCCTGCACCGATGGAACAGTAACTGGCTTGCTATCTCCAGTGAACTTGGCGTGGGACTGTCGTGCGTGGGCTGCCATGGTTCGAGATGTCTCAAGGGTGGTAGAAGAAGCCGACTCAACCCACCCAGGGTGAATGTCGCCACAAGTACAAGTACAAGTAAGTACTCTATGTGCTGCTGGGAATTGAACTCACGGCTTTATGATAGTGAGTCAAATACCCAAACCTCTAAGCCACGTGCCTTCACCATTTAAACTTGAAACACAATGGTGCTTAAGTTTTGTTTATTATAAAATTTGGTATTTCATTATTGCGTAAGCATATTATGAAACACAGGATATTAATGTGAATTTAAAGTAGACACACAAAAATTCATGGAAACTCTGGCATCGTTTCTAGTGGAATGGAACAGCTAAGTGGAGCTAATACCTAGTCTGAAAGGTTACAGGTTAATGTTTTTTTGTTAAGACTCTAAGAATGTAATGTTAGAGATAACAAAGGTATCAGGCTGGCAGAATCATTAGCATACAAGGCAAAAGGTTTAGCAGCATTTCGTCTGTCTTTACGTTCCGAGTTCAAATTCTGCTGAGGCCGTCTTTGCTTTTTATCCTTTTGGGGTTGATAAAATAAATACCAGGCTGAACACAGGTGTCAATGTAATTGACTTAACCCCTTTTCTGAAACTGCTGGCCTTGTGCCAAAATTTGAAATTGATGTTATCATTTTGGTTAGGGCAGCAAGTTGGGCAAAATGCTAAGCGGTATTTAGTCTGTCTTTATGTTCTGAGTTCAAATTCTGCTGAGGCCGTCTTTGCTTTTTATCCTTTTGGGGTTGATAAAATAAATACCAGCTAAACACAGGTGGCAATGTAATTGACTTAACCCCTTTTCTGAAACTGCTGGCCTTGTGCCAAAATTTGAAATTGATGTTATCATTTTGGTTAGGGCAGCAAGTTGGGCAAAATGCTAAGCGGTATTTAGTCTGTCTTTATGTTCTGAGTTCAAATTCTGCTGAGGCCGTCTTTGCTTTTTATCCTTTTGGGGTTGATAAAATAAATACCAGCTAAACACAGGTGGCAATGTAATTGACTTAACCCCTTTTCTGAAACTGCTGGCCTTGTGCCAAAATTTGAAATTGATGTTATCATTTTGGTTAGGGCAGCAAGTTGGGCAAAATGCTAAGTGGTATTTTGTCTGTCTTTATGTTCTGAGTTCAAATTCTGCTGAGGCCGTCTTTGCTTTTTATCCTTTTGGGGTTGATAAAATAAATACCAGCTAAACACAGGTGGCAATGTAATTGACTTAACCCCTTTTCTGAAACTGCTGGCCTTGTGCCAAAATTTGAAATTGATGTTATCATTTTGGTTAGGGCAGCAAGTTGGGCAAAATGCTAAGTGGTATTTTGTCTGTCTTCATGTTCCGAGTTCAAATTCTGCTGAGGCCGTCTTTGCTTTTTATCCTTTTGGGGTTGATAAAATAAATACCAGCTAAACACAGGTGTCAATGTAATTGACTTAACCCCTTTTCTGAAACTGCTGGCCTTGTGCCAAAATTTGAAACTGATGTTATCATTTTGGTTAGGGCAGCAATGAAACTGGGAAACTGGCCCTTATGAGCCACGCATGGCTCGAGAAGGAACAGTTAAGCATCGAAGTAGATTTAGCTTTCAGTGATATTTCATGATTAAAGTACATTTTAACTTTGCTATGATAGTTCAATGTCATCTATAAAAGCCAAAATGCTTCCGTGAGGTGTTATTCAAGACCAAAATGAAGATTTCCTGGAAACGAGTAAATAATATTTGGTTGAAATTTTTTATTAAATGTGAGCAAATACCTAACAGCTCATGTTTCTTGGAAATCATTATTTCTGAGAGGAAGTATAACATATTTGAGAATTATTCAACGTGTGAATTCTTGGTGCTTGGAGTAGAAGTGAGATGTTGAATAGCATGAGAAGAACATGGTTATATAAATTTAGATGTGATAGAGAAAGAAAAAAAAAGGACAAAGAAAATTGAGAAGATAGACTGACTGTTTGGAAATAACTCAGTTGATATATCTCATTTAGGCTGGAAAAGGCTCCCTCTATTCATGCTACAATGAACAGCTACTGAAAAGTTGCCAATCAAAGTAATTCAGAGGTTTGGAGATTAGCCAGGGCATTTTCATGTTTTATTTGATTAAAAGCACTGGTAATATATGAAGTTTCAACTTTGATTTCACAGAAATTTTTTTTTTGTAGAAATGAACCAATTGATGCTGTTTTGCTTTTTTTTTTTTTTACTATTCATTTTTCCATATTTACATAGGTAAGATAGCTTATTTGCTGGAGACAAATATTTCCATTGCAGGATTACCTTAACACACATACACACACACACTCTCTCTCTTTCTCTCTTCCCCCTTCATTTTTACTATTTCTGTTCCATTATTATTCACCCTCTGACACTATCCCCCCCCCGTTGCGCCTTCCATAATCGCCCTCCCACAGCAAGGAATATATTGTTCCTTCCTGCCATGCACTAACTTCTTTTAATGTCTTACCTAAATAGGCGTAGGAGTGGCTGTGTGGTAAGTAGCTTGCTTACCAACCACATGGTTCTGGGTTCAGTCCCACTGCTTTGGCACGTTGGGCAAGTGTCTTCTACTATAGCCTCGGGCTGACCAAAGCCTTGTGAGTGGATTTGGTAGACAGAAACTGAAAGAAGCCTGTTGTATATATGTATATGTATATATACATGTATGTGTGTGTATATGTTTGTGTGTCTGTGTTTGTCTCTCCACCATCACTTGACAACCGATGCTGGTGTGTTTACATCCCCATAACTTAGTGGTTCAGTAAAAGAGTCCGATAGAATAAGTACTAGGCTTAAAAAAGAATAAGTTTTGGGCTTGATTTGCTCGACTAAAAGCGGTGCTCCAGCATGGCTGCAGTCAAATGACTGAAACAAATAAGAGAGTAAAAGAGTAAAGTGATTTCTCTCTCTCCTGGTTTCCCTTTCTGCTGTGGGTTACTTAAGCCTTGTGAATTACAAGGTGACCTCACTGATGCTAGTAACACAACAAGAAAATCACACACTTCACATTTTAAGGTGATTGGTGAATTGTTGCTATTGTTGTTTGTTCCTTCTTGTGCCATGTCTCGTGCTCATAAGGCCCAGTTTCCCGGTTTCATTTGCATATAGGTTCCCCACCTGGATGGGACACCGGTGGTGGCAATAGCCACAGAGGTGGTGGTGGTGTTGCTGCTGATGATGATGATGATTAGGAGGTGGATGATGATGATAACAATGATGACAATGATGATGAGGGGGAGGAAGAAGAGGAGGGGATGAAGAGGAGGAGGAGGAGGGGATGAAGGGGAGGAGGATGAAGAAGTGGAGGGGATGAAGTGGAGGAGGAAGAGGAGGAGGGGATGAAGTGGAGGAGGAAGTGGAGGGGATGAGGAGGGGATGGAGAGTAGGAAGAGGAAGAAGTGGAGGGGGAAGAGGAGAGGAGATGAAGTGGAGGAGGAAGAGGAGGGGATGAAGTGGAGGAGGAAGAGGAGGGGATGAAGGGGAAGTGGAGGGGAGGAAGGGGAGTGGAGGGGAGGGGATGAAGGGGAGGAGGAAGAAGAAGAAGAGGAGGGGATGAAGAGGAAGTGGAGGAAGAGGAGGAGGAAAAGGAGAGTAATAATGATGATGATGATAATGGTGTCTCTTCCTTCTGTTGCTCACCACAAAAACAGGAAGCAAAAACGAGCTCTGACTGATTTTAAGTCAAGTACCAAGAGAAAGCAGGAGAATGTCCTTTTATCAGAGGTGCATCGCAACTGCAACAGTAACAGCAAACTTAAGTTAAGTGTGTCTTGATCCTATCCAGCCTTTAGGCTGAAGCTTATTCTGAAAGTACTTCCAGGATTACAGTGTCAATTCTCATATCTTCAGGGCCTCGGACTGTCTTTCTATGTTTGCACTTCTCTGCTATATTTCAGCATTTAGCTTCAAAAGTTAATCTTTCTTTGTAAGCTTTCCTCACTTTCCTCTCTCTCTCTGCCAAAATCCTGAAACTTTTAAGCATATTGACAAACTGAATTCCAATTTTAAGTGTTTCTTGAAATGCTGCTGAAGATTTTTCTAATCTCTTTCACAAGAACTGTTCACAGTAAGACAGTGGTTTCTAAATTGCTGAGTAGTTCCACGCATGAGATGGATCTTCGACAACAGAAATGGTATTTTTTTAAGTGGCTGAGAATACAAAACCAGCTTTTGAATCAATGTCAGTCTGCTATAAATCTAACCCCAGCCCCTGCCACCATCTGTAACTGGTATCCATTTCCAGCCAAATGAAAAGAAGCGTTGTGAAATGAAATACATTGTTCAAAGGCGCAGGAGTGGCTGTGTGGTAAGTAGCTTGCTAACTAACCACATGGTTCCGGGTTCAGTCCCACTGCGTGGCATCTTGGGCAAGTGTCTTCTGCTATAGCCCTGGGCCGACCAATGCCTTGTGAGTGGATTTGGTAGACGGAAACTGAAAGAAGCCTGTCGTATATATGTATATATATATATATATGTGTGTGTGTGTGTGTGTTTGTGTGTCTGTGTTTGTCCCCCCAGCATTGCTTGACAACCGATGCTGGTGTGTTTACGTCCCCGTCACTTAGCGGTTCAGCAAAAGAGACCGATAGAATAAGTACTGGGCTTACAAAAAGAATAAGTCCCGGGGTCGATTTGCTTGACTAAAGGTGGTGCTCCAGTATGGCCGCAGTCAAATGACTGAAACAAGTAAAAGAGTAAAAGAGTAAAGTCACTACACACCAGCCAGTTCAAGAATTGAACGGATAAGCAAATAATAGTGAAGCCAATGAGGAATTATGTACATTATTTACATTATTTACGTTTGATGGATATTTGTCCTCACCTTGTTTGTTGTTAACACATTTCAACTGATATATCCTCCAGCCTTCTTCAGGTGTCTTGGGGAAATTTCGAACCTGGGTTCTCATTCCCAAGGTATTTTTCGATGTTATTATTATTATCATTATTATTATTATTATCATTATTATTATTATTATTATTATTATTATTATCATTATTATTATTGAGTGAGCGAGCAGAGCATGCCATCAAAGTGACACTGGGGTAAAATATACGAAGCCCAGTATACCCATCATGACTACCCGTCTGATAAGGGTACACCAGGCACATGCATCACAACCATATGTGCGCGACATGGTGATCTCATATCAAGATAAACAGCACATGACCTTGCAGGTGGAGCCCAGTTAGAATTTTCTTCAGATCGAGTAACCCATCCCGCTCAAAAGGTCCCTGAATAAGGGTTGTTTAAGGACGTTGAACGAAACACCCATGTTTTTCAGAGGTGAATTATTCAAACCCAAAAGAATCCTTCTCAACACATGGCTATGATGCTCTCCCACTACTTCTGCTCGTGATCAGAGATGCACATATCGTCAGCCACTAAGGGACATGCTCAACTGGTTAAGGTCAAACAACTGACAAGCAAATCTGTGGTATTGAGCAGAATATTTGCTGTAGCCCATCTTTTATACCAAGACAAAACAATGTACATGATAACACTTCCAATCAGTTAAGATCAGAAGCCATGAGAGCCACTGCCTGGTACTGCATCAGGGCATTTATTATTATTATTATTATTATTATTATTATTATGCCTGTGGGCATATGGCGTAGTGGTTAAGAGTGCAGGCTACTAACCCCAAGATTCTGAGTTTGATTCCAGGCAGTGACCTGAATAATAATAATAATGATAATAATGATAATGATAGTAATAATAATAATAATAATAATAATAACAGCATCAAAAAATACCTTAGGAATGAGAACCCAGGTTCAAAATTTCCCCAAGACACCTGATGAAGGCTGGAGGGAATATCAGCTGAAAAGTTGTGTTAACAGCAAACAAGATCACAACAAATATCTGTAAAATGTAAATAATGTACATAATTCCTCATCTCTTAAAATGTAGAACTGTATTCTGAATATTTTCCCCATTTTCTCTCCTTTTGCACCTGGAGTAGCCATGTATCTCCTCTGCTGCAAGATATCTGTCTCTATCCTTTTTACATACTTTAACTTCTCATTAGCTGACATAAAGCCATATCTCTCAAATCTACAACCGTCCTCACTCGAGGGATCTTGTCTTGTGAGTTATTACATGGAAACCTTACCAGAGTTACATAGAAACCTACCACATTCTTGTGAAGTGGTTGGCATTAGGAACGGTATCCAACCATAGAAACCATGCCAAAGGAGATGTTGGAGCTCGGTGATGTCCTCTGGTTCACTGGTTCCATGCAAGCATGGAAAATGGATAGTGAATGATGATGAAGATGAGTTTGTTCTTTTGTTCCTTCTCGAGCCATCCCTGGCTCATAAGGGCCAGTTTCCTGGTTTCCTTGGCGTATAAGTTCCCCATCTGGACAGGACACTGGTCCATCACAGGTGAGCTGCATGATGCAGGAGGAAAGAGTAAGAGAAAGTTGTGGCGAAAGAGTCAGCAGAAGTTCACCATTACCTTTTGCCAGAGCCGCATGGAGCTTAGGTGTTTCGCTCATAAACACACACACATCACCCAGTCTGAGATTGGAACCCACGATCCCTCAACCGCGAGTCCGCTGCTCTAACCACTAGACCATGTGCCTCCACTACGAAGATGATGGTGATGGTGATGATGATGATGATGATGAAGATGATGACGATGATGATGATGATTATTTTTAAACAGCAATTGTAATCATTCAAAACAAAATAATATTTCAGAGAATCAAATTATTGTTTTGGAAAACATAAAAAAGGTTTATAAATAATAGTTTAGTTTATATTCTCATCTCTTTGTACATACCTATAAACATGAAATTAAAATTATACAAGCATGGTACATATAAAATTGTATTATTCTGTTATTTTAAATTCATTTCATAAAATTACTTGTATATAAATCAATCATTTTTTAAAAAATGATTGTTGAAATTCAAACTTGTAATTGGATTTTGAACATGGTTGAATTTGGTCCTGTCATAAAATTTTAAATGGTAATGGTTAAATGCAAAATTTATATCCAGGTATTTATGTCAATGTGGATATGTTTCGTATGGTTTTCTCAATTATTTAGCAATCACAGTCTTGCAGCGAACAGTTCTTGAGAAACAGATTGGAAAAATCTACAGAAGAATTTCAAGAAATACTTATAATGAAATTCAGTCAAACGAATATATAAGTGTGCATGTGAATAGATAGATAGATAGATAGATAGATAGATAGATAGATAGATACATACATACATACATACATACATACATACATACATACATACATACATACATACATACATACATACATTAGAATACACACACACACACACACACATATATATATAAGGACTAAGTGATTATATAAAAGGAGTGGCTTTTGAAACAGACTATTAAATAGCAGACAAGTGCAAATGTAGAAACAAAAATGTGATATCTAATAGATACAAGAAGAGTTTTGGCAATATATGTATATTTACACACACACACACACATATGCATATACAAAGAAAAATCATTAAATAGTGCAATTCAGTAGCATTGCTTCCCAGGAAAACAAAGCACCATCAGATTGTCCTTTATTTTCGGCCGAAAAGAGGTTGTCACAGTTCTAGGAGAGCACTCTTCACCCTATGAGATGACATCTGGTGTACCACACGTAATTTGGAAAGTTCAAAACCCAGGTCTTAGATTATCCACATCTGGGTTGTACATTGTTCTTCCTACAGGTAAGATGGAAATTTTTTTATGTTTGCCACCCACAAACATCTTTGCCAGTATATATATATATAGTGAAGCTTTATTATAATGTCGTATATTATTGGACTGCTATTTCCAGTAAATATTGGTCCATTTGTTGTATCACTATTCTATATTTATATGCATATATGTATATGTATATATATGTATGTATATATATATATAATATATATATATATATATTATATATTAATGTATAATATTATATAAGCACATATACAAGCAGAAGAAAATGAAGGGGACAATAGGTGGTATTCATCAACTTTTAGACATTATATTATCCTATGTCAATTTATTTATTAATATATATACATATATATATAAAATCAAAATAAGCAACAAGAATTCCAGAGGTAATGCAGTACGATCGATTCATGCAACTCCATTTAATTGAACAATGCAATCATTACATCAGTTTAAAATGGAGAGCAATATTCAGCTGCACAAAGACTAGAATTAACTTCTTGGAGATTTTAGGTATAATTATACTAATGTGTCCATCTGTTCTAATTTAATTAAATTCTATGTCTTTGGGCAGCTGAGGATTGCTCTGCATTTTAAACTGATGTAATGATTGCATTGTTCAATTAAATGGAGTTGCATGAAACGATCGTACTGCATTACCTTTGGATATCCTTGTTGTTTATTTTGATTTTAATCACCTTACTTTGAAATTGTATGGATAATACCGTACTAAATTCTGGTGTCTCAACTTAAGTATCATATTCATCTGAATCTATCTATCTATCTATCTATCTATCTATCTATCTATCTATATATATATATATATATATATATATATATTTACTTTTCTGTTCGTCAGACAGTTTAGATTCTCAATCTAAACAGTCCAGCAAATGGGGATGTGAAACTCTGAGTAACAGTTTCTTGTGAAATTTCTGTGATGATTTTGCAGTTTTAATAATAATAAAGCATATTACTCTACCTCCAGTATTTGAGTACTGTTTTTCCTCACCTTGTTTCACATTTATATGCTTACTCTGGTATATATATATAATATGACCTTGTGACCTCGTGTGTACCGTTGGCGATTTTTTTCCTCTGTCTTCCCTTCTCTGGTTCTTTCCTTCTCCTATGTTTCCAACGAAGAGCTCCGCTCGAAACGTTAAACACTCCTTCTTTCCTTCTTTCTTGAGTGTCCAATAATACTATATTTGTTCCACATCCTCGCGTTGTTGTGTTTTTTTGTGCTTTCTTGTTTGGATTAACTTTATATATATACATATGTGTATTATTTTATTCTTTTATTCTTTTATTTGTTTCAGTCATTTGATTGTGGCCATGCTGGAGCATCGCCTTTAGTCAAGTA
>NC_042998.1:24376771-24399271 GCF_006345805.1 Octopus sinensis
AAGCCTTGTGAATGGATTTGGTAGAAGGATACTGAAAGAGACCCATCATATATGTGTGTGTATAAGTGCAAGTGTGTATGTGAATGTGTATGTGTGAGTGTGTGTGTGTGAGTGCATGTGAATGTGTGTGTGTGTTTGTGTGTGCACGCATGCGCGTGTGTGTGTGTTTGTGTCTCCTTGCTTTGACAGCATGTAATAGCTGTAAATGATTGTCACTGTTACACAAGCAGTGTTATTTCCAAATACATACACTTTTGGAGATATGCTGTGCTTGAGAAGACCCGGCAAGCCAAGTGAGACCATAACTGTGGCCTATGCCAGTGCAGCATAACCAGCCCATTTAAGAGTACCCTTCAATCATTGGGCAATAAACTGTGCTTGTGAAGACCTGTTGAGTCAAGTGAAGTCATTGTTGTGACTGATGACAGTACCGCCTGATTGGCATCTGTGTCAGTGGCCCATAAAAAGCACCATTCAAGCATGGTCGATGCCAGTGCTGGCTGATTGGTCTTATGTCGTTGGCATGTAAAAGGCAACATTCGAGTGTGGTCCTTGCCAGTGCCGCCTGACTGGCTCCTGTGCCAGTGGCGTGTAAAAAGCTCCATTCAAATATAGTCAATGCTAGCGCCCTCTGACTGACCCGGTTACATGTAAAAAGCACCTACTACATTCTCAGAGTGGTTGGCATTAGGAAGGGCATCCAGCTGTAGAAACTCTGCCAGATAAGATTGGGGCTCAGTGCAGCTTTCTGGCTTGCCAGCTCTCAGTCAATCTGTCCAACTCATGTGAACATGGAAAATGAATGTTAAATGACAACGATGATTATGATAATGACTGCAAAAATATGTCTGGCCATGAGAAAATATTACCTTGCTTCAATACAGGAGAGTGGGCAACAGGATGGGTAGTTGACCATAGAAAATCTGCCTCAATAACTCAGTCTGACCCATGCAAGCATGGAAAGAAATAGACAGTAAACCTATGATGCTAATGATGATGAAAAAAGGATGGAAGTGGGAGATAAAAGAGGTTGCAGACAATGCTGTTGGACAGGTAAAATGTAAAGAGATTTTAGGTATGTGTTGAGTGAGGGTGGATTAAAACTTATAGTGGTCCTAAGCACTTAAAAAATATATATATATAGCAATAATAAATTTCTGAATGAGATGTAAACAGTAACCACTCGACAACGTAAAGTATACTAGCCATCTCAATATGGCTAACCACTAAGGGTGGGTGTTACTGTAGCTTTCAGCCCCAGGAGATCATCGTCTCCAGCTGGCTTTAGGCACACTTTCTGTGCCCTTATGATATTTGCAAAGGGAGGTCATCCCTCTCTCGTAAACCTAAGTGATACGCACAGACTGCAGTTTCGAGGTATTTGCCTCTTGTCAACGTACGGTAATCACCGGTTTTTGATGAAGAGAGATCTGTTTGCAAATATCTATTTAATGTTTTTCCCAGTAACCACTGTCACTGATTTCGAAAAACTGTCTACAAGCAATAATAAATAATATATATATATATATAACAAAGTAAAATTGGAAGGTACCACTTGCGTAAAAATATATAGGGAAGAGGATGTGAAAATGCAGAGGTCTTTTAAAGATGTTTGACTTGACTGGTTTCACTTTTTTAAAAATTGATTTTCAAAAGTCAAGTGCAAGGCTTTGTGTAACCATTATGGTGTTAAAGATTAGTTAACATTGATGTATTAAAATACACACTTTGACAATGATAAGAAAATGTTAAGAGATGCTTTGTGCTTAAACCGTTTACATAAAAGTGTTCAAAATATATTTCTTTATTGCCCACAAGGGGCTACACACAGAGTGGACAGACAAGGAAAGACAAATGGATTAAGTTGATTACATCGACCCCAGTGCGTAACTGGTACTTATTTAATTGACCCCAAAAAGATGAAAGGCAAAGTCGACCATGGCAGAATTTGAACTCAGAACCTAATGGCAGACGAAATGCTGCTATGCATTTTGCCTGGCATGCTAAGGATTCTGCCAGCTCACTGCTATAAGAAGTGTTCAAAATAGGCAGTAAAATAAGTTCATCAGAAAAATTCATAATTGTTTATAAGCATATATACAGAAAGAATTTGTAGACAGTATCTGATAGGAGAAAGCGTGTATTGCTTTATCAAAAGTTCATCGGAAATCATAATTTTTTATAAGGATTTTAGAGGAATGACCAACCTTTTTCCTTCATCTCCAGTCTTGTACAAGTGTTTTGCAAGGATGGTTGTTAAAAAAGCAACCATCCTTGCAAAACACTTGCCGTGCAGTGGGACTGAACCTGGAACGATGTGGTTGGAAAGCTAACTTCTTACCATGTGGCCACACCTGCACCAATATATCAATGAAGTTGATCAAAAGAATATCTCATAGAATTACCTATTTGCAAAGTGGCTTGTGGTTGGTCCCACATTCCATGTGCTGCCATCTCCAGTGGATCTTAAGAGATAAAAAATTGACCAATGAGGGATTTGAAAGTTCTGTAAGAAGTTATGGGTGTCATTGCTGTCTTGTTGTGAAGTTCTTTGCTCAGTGTGTACATGGTGGCATGATGTGAGATAATTCCTGTGTATATCTACTGAGTGAGAGAGTGAGGAATAAGGAGAGTGATTGAGAAAATGAGAGAAGAAGAGAGAGAGAGAGAGAGAGAGAGAGAGGAGAGTGGGAATTAAGAACAAGGAATATGCTATGAATACCTAATATAGAATAAATTATATCTGAATATATCTAATCCATTGCACATTTATATATTCCCAGCTTTCAAACTGCAATATTATGCGTATATATGTACATGTGTGTTTTCTGTTGTTATATCTGTCTGTTAATGTGTATATTTGTGTGTGTGAGTATGTGTGTGGATCATTGCATGCGTGTGTATGCATTGTTTGTGATGTATGTGTGTAGAATGCATGCATTTTAATGCCCGCAGAATATTATGTTTGATGGAAAATGAAGACAATCTTTTTATTTTGCTTCTTGAATGTTTCAGCATGAATGAATTTATTTTCATTCATAAATTTAGTTTCATGACTTATATCACACATATACATGTACACACACTCACAGACACACACACATACACAGACACACATGCACACACACACACACACACACACACACACACACAACACACACACACACACATACAATCTACACATGTGTGCATCTCACCTTACCTTCTTAAAGGTAAAGATGGCCACATTAGCTCAGTGTAGTTGTAGATATACAAAAAGGAAAAAATGGACATGGCCAGATATCCTTTAACTCTTTTGATACCAACCTGCTTGAAACCACTCTTTAGTACAAAATGCCTTGTTTCCAAAATTCTGATTTTAAGATCTTCCACTAAACCTGAGACAAAATTTATGTTCCTTACACTAGCTTAATGATAACTAAGTTATTTTACTAAATTCTTTGTTATATTTAAAATTAATTGAAAGAAACACAGAGCATCTCAACAGAAATATGGTGACAAAAGAGGTAACAAATGATTAATTTAACCCATTTAGTGAACCTATCAAATACTAAAGCATTGGAAAGCTGGAAAGAAGACAAGACTCTTCTACTATCAGGAATTGGTTGTGCTTGATATGTAGAAATGATATTACTCTTTTTTTTTTATTTTTTCAATCATTTGACTGTGGCCATGCTGGAGCACTGCCTTTAGTCAAGCAAATCGACCCCAGGACTTATTCTTTGTAAGCCTAGTACTTATTCTATTGGTCTCTTTTGCCGAACTGCTAAGTTACAGGGACATAAACACACCAGCATCAGTTGTCAAGCGATGTTAGGGGGACAAACACAGACATACAAACACACACACATATATATATATATATACATATATCGACGGGCTTCTTTCAGCTTTCGTCTACCAAATCCACTCACAAGGCTTTGGTCAGCCCGAGGCTATAGTAGAAGACACTTGCCCAAGGTGCCACGCAATAGGACTAAACCCAGAAACATGTGGTTGGTAAGCAAGCACCTGTGCCTATTAGTAGGAATTCTAAATTGTATACCTAGAGTAAATTCTAAATTCACATGATGTATAATAAAATCACATGCAATCTGATAAAGAATCAAACCTGAGGCCCTCTAGAGGTAGTAAAGATGAACAAAATACCTCTGAGTATTTTGCCTGGTATTCTGACGATTCTGTCAGCTTGCTGCACTTATATATAATAAATAATGAAATGACGTGATATTTTAAGTATGACAACGTTTAACATATATAGTAAATAATGAAAAGACATAATATTTTATGTATGGCAATATTTAATATATATAATGAATAGTGAAAAAGACATTTCTTAAATATGAAATTGCTTAACACATATAATAGACACTGAAAAAACAATTTTTATGTATGACATTGCTTAATATATATAATTAATAATTATTAATTATATATATTAGGAATTGTCATTATAATGAAAATACAATTTTTAAAGTCTGACAATGCTTAACATATATATCAAATAATGAATAGAAAAATAAAGAATGAAACTATGTTTAATAGATAAAAATTCTTCTTCTTCTAAAGTTCTAAAGACGAGTCTGTTAGATCTGTACTAATCTATTTAAATCTCTGCTATGATTTCTATTCAGTTTTGTACTAAGAAGTTGTTTTACTCCAGGCCTTTCGAGACAAAGTATTGTATGAAAATTATTATAAATTTAGATAAATAAATAATGTATAGAAGTCTAAGTGCACAAATTACAGACAAAAGCAACCAAATACTAAACTACTATGAAGCTTTCCAAATTCCAAATGAGCCTGTTTTTATTGTTTGGGGTTGCACTGAATGGTGATAGGTGGTATTTCTTATAATTTTTATTTTGAACACAACATCCACTTTTAAACGGTGATAAATATTACCTTTTTGTATTAACACTGCTTCTGTCATTATTAATTATATTTTGACAAGCCCACTGGCTATTCATGACACCTGTGCCTGATTATACACTGAGATTCTATGTAAATCACTCATAGAGATATCACTGCTATTTCCAGCAATTGAGCACCTACCATTGTTGACAAAGCCAAGGAAAGCCGAAATCATGTGATCTATGAAATCCTGTAATCTTGGAGATGGCGGTGGTAGAGTTATCTACCACTGGTGATATAAACAAGAGTGCTTATATGCACCAAATGCCTATATGAGAGGTTCTCTCTTCATAACTATCACAGTATTCTGGGTTCTAACATAACATCCACTTTTAAGTGGAGATATATGTTTGGCAAGCTGGCAGAATCATTAGCACGCTGGGCGAAATGCTTAGCGGTATTTCGTCTGCTGCTGCATTCTGAGTTCAAATTCCGCCGAGGTCGACTTTGCCTTTCATCCTTTTGGGGTCGATTAAATAAGTACCAGTTACGCACTGGGGTCGATATAATCGACTTAATCCGTTTGTCTGTCCTTGTTTGTCCCTTCTATGTTTAGCCCCTTGTGGGCAATAAAGAAATAATATATGTTTAACATTTTATTTATTCCAGCTGCAATGATGATTAGGTGTGTCCTCTATACCACGACTGTTTGGGGCAACAAGAAGAGAAAATTAAGATTGGAAACTAAATAAGAAATGTTATGGGATTAGATGATGGGCAGTAAGTAAACGGTAGTCATTGGAACAGCTCTTGGTCTGAAACCAGCAACTGTACAAACAATCTGCAGTAATTCCATAAAGATTAAAACTTGAGCCCAAAATGTTAAAACTTTAGCTGCTACAAAAATAATTAGGAATAAGAATAGAATGATCAAAGTGGAAAATATAGGAAGACTTTTCAATACATCGATGGAGGTTATGCACCAGTTGAACATTCCCTCTTCATGACTTTAAGCTTATTTAATGACTTAAAAGAAAAGCAGAGTTCTCATGTGGTAGTTCATGATTGCTCCAGCATGGAATTTTGTCAGTGAACAGGTTGCAGTTTCAAAGCAACAAAAATATGACAAATTAAATTTAAATATTGAAGTGAATCTAACGGTTTTCATGTGTTTTTTTAAACGGCTTATAAACACTTTCATGCTGCAAGTGTTTATATAATATATATATATATATATATATATATATATATATATATATATATCCTCATCATCATCATCATCATTTAACGTCCACTTTCCATGCTAGCATGGGTTGGACGGTTCAACTGGGGTCTGGGGAGCCCGAAGGCTGCACCAGGCCAGTCAGATCTGGCAGTGTTTCTACAGCTGGATGCCCTTCCTAACGCCAACCACTCCAAGAGTGTAGTGGGTGATTTTATGTGCCACTGACACAGGTGCCAGATGAGGCTGGCAAACGGCCACGATCGGATGGTGTTTGTTACGTGCCCACAGCACGGAGGCCAGTCGATGCGGTACTGGCTACGGCCACGTTCGGATGGTTTTCTTGTGTGCCACCAGCACTGGTACCACAAAGATACAAATTCCATTGATGTTCATCTATTTTGATTTGTTTTGATTTGATTTGATTTATATATATATATATATATATATATATATCTTTACTTGTTTCAGTCATTTGACTGCAGCCATGCTGGAGCACCACCTTTAGTGAAGCAAATCAATCTCAGGACGTATTCTTTGGAAGCCTAGTACTTATTCTATTGGTCTCTTTTGCTGAACTGCTAAGTTACGGGGGACGTAAACACACCACCATCGGTTGTCAAACGATGTTGGGGGACAAACAAAGACACCCATACATATATATATATATACATATATACGACGGGCTTCTTTCAGTTTCTGTGTACCAGATCCACTCACAAGGCTTTGGTCAGCCCGAGGCTATAGTAGAAGACAGTTGCCCAAGGTGCCACTCAGTGGGAATGAACCCGGAACCATGTGGTCAACTCAGTGGAAAAATATTCTTATCTACTCTAGGAACAAGGTCCGGAATTTGGTGGGGGGGGGGGCAGTCAATTAGATCGATCTCAGTACACAACTGGTACTTAATTTATCGACTCTAAAAGGATGAAAGACAAAGTCGGCCTCGGCAGAATTTGAACTCAGAAGGGCATGTATTTATGTTATTAGTATTTATTATGCACTGTGTTTATCGATTATTTTTATGCATATCAGTGGATATGATTATATTTACATACATGTGCATATATATAATTTTAAGTAACGTGTATACACACGATATATAAGCTGGTAATGATGTATATATTTCTATTTTTCATCCTTCAGCAATATTTATAAAACTTATGAGAATATTTGATTGTGTAATGTGTAATGTGAATATAATATATCTATTATATATATTTTTATATATATTTATTTATTTATATATATGTTACAAAATTGATAATGGAAAATGTTAAAGAACAACAATGAACAATGAAATTTCTTTATCTCTTTTTGGTTTTTATCATTATTAAATATTATTACCTCTACCTTAGCGAAGGTGAAGGTATTATTTTCAGTCATGTTTGTTTGTTTGTTTGTCTGTGGACAAGATATCCCAAGAACCGCTGGATGAATTTGGATGAAACTTTCAAGGATATCTGGGCTCGTGACTGGCAAGAACTGATTAGATTTGAGGATCAATACAATACCGAACAAGGTTTCTGGATTATTTTCCCTCTTCTTTTTTTTCCTTAATCTTTGAGAGCGGTCAGGTTCATTTTTAGTATTCTCGTTTGTGAGAGTAGTTGAGTTTATTTCAGATATTCTCATTTTAAAAACCATCTCTGGCTAACCATTGAGAGGATGTTGGTGTTGCCTTGGCGGAGGTTTGCACTCTCTGAGTGCTCTTGTTCTTATTATTTTTACCCTTCGTCCTTTCAGGGTCGAAAAAATAAGTACCAGTGGAGCACTGGGGTCAATGTAATTGACTATCCTCTCCCTCAAATTTCAGGCCTTGTGCCTATAGTAGAAAGGATTATTATTATTATTATTATTATTATTATTATTATTATTAATATTATAATTATTATCATTATCATTACCTTTGCATAGCTTCTAATGCTGGAGATGTACTACAGTGCCAGCTGTTCCCTACCAGTGAACTAAGGTAACTCCTCTTATTTTTCCGAGCACCTTCCGGAGTATTCGAGCGGTTCCAAGCAGTGCTGTTTTCTGCAAGTGCTCCACTCTTTTTGCAGCCCCTATTTGCTCCACGTACTTCTCGAGATTTTATTATTATTATTATTATTATTATTATTATTATTATTATTATTATTTTATCAAATTCATGAAAGTAATAGAGTAATATCTTTGGTAAAAAAATAAACCCAAACTTTGAATCATTAAAATATATCTAGGTAATACAAAATTGTTTTCATAAGATATCTAAATAATTTCAAGTTATGGAATTGAAATTGGAAAATATATAAATAAATGGATAAATATCATAGTTACACATTTTCGTTTTTTCCTTCACAAAAAAAAAAGGACAAAACATCAATAAATAAAAATATAATAAAGAGTAAAACAATCAATAGAAATATTTTTAAACTTTTGAAGATATAAACAGCAACAGCAGCAGCAACAACAACAGCAAAAACAGGATAAAAGAAAAAAAAAACAAGGGAAAGAAATAATACAAAAATAGGATAAAGAAAAAAAGAAATTTGCCGAAATGAATTTATTACAAGACAATCAATATAAAACGAGTATTTTAGTATTCTGTAATATATTAAAACATGTCTCAATATGTTTTTGACTGATAACTCATCGACGTCATCGTATTCATCATCTTCATCATCACTACCGGCACCAGCACCACCACCAGCACCACCACCAGCACCACCACCACCACCACCACCATCATCATCATCATCACCATCATCAACATCAACATCATCATCATCACTACCGGCACCACCACCACCACCACCACCACCACCACCACCACCATCATCATCATCATCATCATCATCATCACCACCCCACCACCATCCTCCTCCTCCTCCTCATCATCATCATCATCATCATCACCACCACCACCATCATCCTCATCATCATCATCATCATCATCACCATCATTATGACAACCACCACCACCACCACCACCACCACCACCACCACCATCATCATCATCATCATCATCATCATCATCACCACCACCACCATCCTCCTCCTCCTCCTCCTCCTCATCATCATCACCACCACCATCCTCCTCATCATCATCATCATCATCATCATCACCATCATTATGACAACCACCACCACCACCATCATCATCATCATCATCATCATCACCATCACTGCCACCCCATTATCCTCATCGTTGCTGTCGTCGTCATCATCATCACAATTATAATCATGATCATTGTCATTACCACCACCACACCACCACCAATAGCAACAATATTATCATGATCATCATTGTCCTCCTCATCACTTTATGTGTTAAGAAGTCTATCTTGTTGCAAACATTTGGACTTGGTCATTAATTTGGAAGTGACCAATGCATTATGGCATTTTTCTGCCATCTATCTTTTACAGACTTGGAGACTCTGATGAGTCTGTATCTGTATTTATTTTGAGATGCTCTGTGTTTCTTTCAATTGATTTTAAATATAACAAAGAATTTAGTAAAATAACTTAGTTATCATTTAGCTAGTATTAGGAACATAAAATTGTGACTAAGGCTTGGTGGACGATTTTAATTCAGAATGTTTGAAAACAAGATATTTGTACAACAGAACCAGAGGTGGTTTCAGCTTGGTTGGTATCGAAAGGGTTAAATTAATCATTTGTTAACCCCTTTGTTACCATATTTCTGTTGAGATACTCTATATTTCTTTCAATTAATTTCAGATATAACAAAATAATTTAGTAAAATAACTTAGTTATGATTAAGCTAGTGTTAGGAACATAAATTTTGACTAAGGTTTGGTGGACGATTTTAATTCAGAACTTTTGTAAACAAGACATTTGTACTACAGAGCCAGAGGCAGTTTCAGGTGGGTTGGTATTGAAAGGGCTAAGCACCGAACTCCCACGCCTGGCTAATTCATAGCAAAAACAAAGAAGTCATGTTCAATGTATTTTCTTCGGTTTTAGCTCAGAATTTTATCATTAGCTGCCAACTACTGCAATGATTCAAACCAAAAGAGTTTGTGTTGGCATACATATTTGTGAAATACTTCTAGAATTATTAATAACTTAGTTTCTGTCTATTTTCCATTTGCTTTCCTACCACGAATGTTTCCACTCTTTCATTATAATAAGTAATCTGTCAATTTTTTTTTACGTCATTTTTTTATTATTTTTATTTTATTTTATTTTATTTTACTTTATTTTATTTTATTTTTATTTGCAGACACTGCAAACAATGAATAGATATGGTCTTGTTTGAGAATATATGAAGGTAAAAAAAAAAAAGACATCCAAAAAAAAAAAAAGGAAAAGAGAAAAAAAACAGAGACGTAGTTTTAACGTATCAAGTATGAGTGTTATTTCGTTTGTAAAGATAAACAAACAGATAGTAGAGCTAATAAGACTAACTGGTTATTTTCAATTTTGAAACAAAATATTTCTGGTTGATTTGTGGCAAGAAGCCAGGTTAGACTGATGGAACAAGAATGGTTGAAGGAAAAAAAAAAACTATAGAGTTAAAAATAAATAAATGAAAATCAGAAGACTAAAACAAAAACAAAAAAATAACACTAATAAAAATAACATTAAAATAAAAATATATTCTAAATGAAGAATATTTTAGTGTATAAAGCAACAGAGATGTTGGGAAGATAATCTTCAGAATATTTGCTTTAGATTTAATGGAATAAAGTAAAGAGAGGCTGAATTGGTTGATATTGAATTAAGATATTTTTGCTATCTTCATCATGATTTTCCTTTCTGTTTTTTTTTGTCTTTTTCTGTGTTTTTTATTTTTTAGTTATTTCTTTCTTAGATAATTGATAAATGCTTTTTATCTTTTTCCTGTGCTCAAATAAATGTTTCGTTTTAGTTACATTGGATGAAATATACACATAACAAAAATAAATCCCTACATTCTTTGGAGCAAGTATATAGATTTATGTATAAATAAATTTTGCTTATATATATATATATATATACATATATATATACATACATATATATATGTATATATTTATCTATGGCAACATACATATATAATATATATATATATATATATATATATATATGTGTGGTTATATTTATCTATGCATATATACATATATATATAATACATATATATATATATATATATAACATATATATATACATATATCTATATATACATATTATATATATATTATATATATATATATATACATATATATACATATATATATATATATATATTATATACACATATATATACATATTATATATATATATATATATATATATATATATATATATATAACATATATATATATTATATATATATATATATATATATATGTGCATATATGCATATATTATATATATATATATATATGATATCCAACACGCACAAAAACACACCCACCCATATATAAATATGGTTTTTAATTTAATGCTGAAATTTCATTCGTTACAATTACTAGTTTCATGTCCTCAGTCCCTTTACATCGTATTTTTTTCTAAATCAATATCTATAGATATATATATATGTGTATATACATGATGTGTAAACCTAAACATCCCCCTCCCCCTCCTCCTCCTCCTCCTCATCATCATCATCATCGTTGTCGTCGTCGTCGTCGTAATCATTGCCATATCATTCGTACATTATATTTTTGGCACGGTTTCTGCAAAACGATGGCCTTCCTAACGTTAGCCAGTTTTGCAAAGGGTGGTTGAGTACATTTTTATTATGACACCAGCACTAGTGAGGTTGTCCTGCCCTTGACCAAATTAACAATACGTCTTTTAATCTGTGCAGTTTCTGCTTGTTTGCCAGACAGAGAGTATATACTGGGTGTATATTATTGTTACGCCATTTCTATGGTGTTGCCTTGCTTCCTGCCAGATTAAAAAGTCCTCTCTTCTCTACACTGTAAGATCTTGGTTTCGGTTCTTGGATTAGGCAGGGAGTTGTGTTCTTGAGAGGATCATCATCATCATCAATCTGTATATTCTATTTAGCTATGCATGAGAAGTATAGATAAATAGAATAAGTCTTCTTCCCCTTCTCCATCTCCTCTTCCTCCCCCTCTCCATCTCCTCTTTTTCCCCTCTCCATCTCTTCTTCCCTCTCTCCTTCCCTCACCTCCTCTTACCACTCCTCTTCCCTTCCCCCTCCTCTTCTTCTTCCTCCTCCCCCTCCTCTTCTGTTCCCTCTCCTCATCTACCTTCCCTTCCTCTTCTTACTTCTCCCTTTCCCTCTCCTCTTCTTCCCCTCCTCTTCTTCCCCTCCTTCCCTTCTTCCCTTCCCCTTCTTCCCCTCCCCTTCTTCCCCTCCTCTCACCCCTCTCCTTCTTCCCATCACCCTTTTATTCTCCTCCCCTTCTTCTCCTCTTCTTCCCTTTCCCTCTCCTCTTCTCCTTCCCACTCGCCTTCTCTCTCCTCTTTCTTCCTCCCCTCTTCCTCCTCTTCTGTTCCCTCTCCTCATCTACCTTCCCCTCCTCTTCTTACTTCTCCCTTTCCCTCTCCTCTTCTTCCCCTCCCCTTCTTCCCTTCCCCCTTTTCTTCTCCTCCCCCTCTCCTCTTCTACCCTTCACCCTCTCCTCTTCCCCCACCTCCTCTTAGCCACATCGTTATCTCTTTCGGTATTAACATTGTATTTGCCCTGTCTGTCATTTCACATTTTCATTTCCACTTTTTAACTTTATACTTCTTCTTTCCTCTTGATAAAAACCAAAAACACAATGCTAGGTAGACACACAATCTAACAACACACATTTGATGCAAGTGCCACTCTAATGGTTAAAACTGAAAATATTATTTAACCATAGGCGCAGGAGTGGCTGTGTGGTAAGTAGCTTGCTAACCAACCACATGGTTCCGGGTTCAGTCCCACTGCGTGGCATCTTGGGCAAGTGTCTTCTGCTATAGCCCCGGTCCGACCAATGCCTTGTGAGTGGATTTGGTAGACAGAAACTGAAAGAAGCCTGTTGTATATATGTATATATATATGTATGTGTATGTGTGCGTGTGTGTTTGTGTGTGTGTGTTTGTTCCCCTAGCATTGCTTGACAATCGATGCTGGTGTGTTTACGTCCCCGTCACTTAGCGGTTCGGCAAAAGAGGCCGATAGAATAAGTACTGGGCTTACAAAGAATAAGTCCCGGGGTCGATTTGCTTGACTAAAGACGGTGCTCCAGCATGGCCACAGTCAAATGACTGAAACAAGTAAAAGAGTAAAAGAGTATTCACGTGAAGCTTTTGTGTGAATTGGTATTGAAAACAGAATTAGTACAGAAACAATTACAATTAGTCATTAGAGATGTGATAAATCTCTATCTTTGTCTTTTTATTTGGATTACTTTAAGAATAATATATATATGTATATTTTACTCTTTTACTTGTTTTGTCATTTGACTGTGGCCATGCTGGAGCACCACCTTTAGTCGAGCAAATCGACCCCAGGACTTATTCTTTGTAAGCCTAGTACTTATTCTATCATTCTCTTTTGCCAAACTGCTAATGTTACGGGGACATAAATGCACCAGCATTGATTGTCAAGTGATGTGTTTGGGGGAGGACAAACACAAACACACAAACATATACACACCCACCCACACATATGCACGATGGGCTTCTTTCAGTTTCTCTCTACCAAATCTACTCTCAAGGCTTTGGTCAGCCCGAGGCTATAGCAGAAGACACTCACTTAAGGTGCCATGCAGTGGGACTGAACCCGGAATCATGTGGTTTGTAAGCAAGCTACTCACCACACAGCCATATATTCCAAATTTCAGAGTCAAAATCTACAACAATCTTTGAAGTGGATGGCCCTGCACAGTACCAAAGGTCCCATCTCCATTTAGGATACAAACCCAATATTGTAACAGGATGGAATTCAAAAGATCACAACTTTTTAATGCCCTACCACAGAACATCAGTGGCATGTAAAAGGCACCATTTGAGCGTGATCGTTACCAGCATCGCCTTACTGGCACCTGGGCCGGTGGCATGTGTAAAATGATTTGAGGGAGGTCATTGCCAGTACTGCCTGACTGGCCCTGTGCCGATGGCATGTAAAAATCCCCCATTACACTCTCGGAGTGGTTGGCATTAGGAAGGGCATCAAGCTGTAGAAACTCTGCCAGATCAAGATTGAAGCCTGGTGCAGCCATCTGGTTCACCAGCCCTCAGTTAAATCGTCCAACCCATGCTAGCATGGAAAGCGGACATTAAACGATGATGATATTAATTGCAAGCAAGGGCACATTATTGTGTTTTGCAACCGTAATGTACTGCCAAGTTATATCAAAGTTCTGCAAGTCAGTGTTGTACGTTGCTTTTGGGTTAGCAGAGTGTTGTTCTCAATTTTAAGTTTATCTCTACAGACTTATCTACAGAATTAAGAGCCAGCATTGAAAGTTATGATGTTTTGAATGCAAATAGCTTTCAAATTGCATTTGTTTCCATATATGAAATGTTGTAACTTTTCAGTGTTCACTCTTAATTCTATAGAAAATCTGCAGAGATAAACTTAAATTATATATATATATATATATATATATATATATATGTATAAGGGTGAAAAGGAACACACGAGTTGATATATATGAAAAAAACAAGTAAAAAATAGAAAATGCTAAAATAATTTTATAGTGAACATTTCAGTACCGGTTTCGGTCATTTTGAGACCTTTTCAACTGTACGATTAAATAATTAAATTTAGAAAAATTAGAAGAAAGTTTTTTTAAAAGAATATTTCTATAGTAGTGTTCAGATTTAAGTGGCATTCTGCCTTCTCTGACTCCCTTGTTTGCACTTGTGTGTTCGAGGTAGTTGTGAGCTCTTGGTAGGGTAGTAGAGAGAAGGCTGGTGAGGAAAGGGGGTGGGAGAATCTGGGAGTGCCCTGATGGTCGTATTTTGAATGGTCAGTGGCGGCTGGCAGTCTCAGTTCAATTCAGGAGAATATTATATTGACAGGCTTCTTTATAGAATTAGGTTGTATACTAAAAACATTAGTGACGAACTTAAGGGGTAGGGGTGGAGGAAGAAGAGAGAAGAAGAAGAAGAAGAAAAGAAGAAGAAGAGAAGGAGAAGGAGAATGGGAGGAGAAGAGGACGATGATGGTGATGGTGTGATGAGTATGACGACGATGATGATGATAACGATGATGATGAAGAAGAAGAAGAGAAGAAGGAGGAGAAGGAGAAGATGGTGGTGATGATGGTGGCGATGATGATGATGTGATTGGCCGATGATGATGATAACGATGATGATGAAAGAAGAGGAAGAAGAAGAAGAAGAAAAACACAAGAATGGAGAATATGAATGTAAATATAGCTATGAAGGGGCTGATTAGTAATGGATTCTATGAGTGTAGTATTTGTGTGTGTATATATATTTTTTTCTTTTATTCTAAAGGTGAGGTATATTAATTGTTTGTCTTAGACGCGCCGTTAAGAAGTGGCTTGTATTTTGTAATAAAGAGATTTTCTTTACCTTTCCTCCTCACCAGCCTTCTCTCTACTACTTCCCTACCAAGAGCTCACAACTACCCCTCGAACACACAATGCAAACAAGGGAGTCAGAGAAAGGCAGAGCCACTTAAATCTGACACTACTATAGAATATTCTTTTAAAAAAACTTTTCTTCTTCTAATTTTTTTTCTAATTTAATTATTAATCGTTACAGTTGAAAAGGTCTCAAAATGACCGAAACCGGTACTGAAATGTTCACTATAAATTATTTAGCATTTTCTATTTTTTACTTGTTTTTTCATAATATATATATATATATTTATATATATATATATATATATACATATGTATATATATGTATATATATGTATATAATGTACACACACTCATGTATACATCATATAAATTATATAAACCACTCAAAAATATTTTAAGTTTTCTAATAAAACCATCTTTCCTAGTAGACCTCTTGGAAATATTTACATGGCCTCAGTAAGGCAGGAGATTTCCAGGCGTATATAAATGTACTTCATTCATTTTATTCAATGAGTAACAAATTCTGTCAACTGAAAAACTGAACTACTTGTTATTATAACAGATGTGAAACTGATTTAATCATTTATACGCTTCTCTTCCACGCAAATGCATTTTCATATGAGAGTTAGAGATTTACAAATGTGCGAAATGGCGGAATCTGTAAGGCAGCAAACAAAACACATGATGGTATTTGTTTTATCGCTTTACATTGTAAGTTCAATTCCTGCTGAGGTCAACCTTGAATTTTATTTTCCCAGTGTGAACAAAATAAAGCGCCATTAGTAGATTGGTGAAAATGTTAGAGAATTGGCCAAAGGGCTTGTCATTATTTGTCCTAGCTTGGATAAGGGGTTGTGCTGGCTTGGATAAGGGGTTGTGCTGGCAGACACATTAGCCTGTTCAACATGCTTAGCAGTGTTTCTTCCAGCTCCTGACATCATGGGTTCAAATTTTGCCAAGGTCAACTTTGCCTTTCATCCTTTCAGGGTTGATAAAATAAGTACCAGTAAAGCACTGGAGTCAATGTAATCAACTTTTGTAACAAAATTTGAAACCAATATATTGAATATATATACATTCCATTGTTTATATATATACACTGTATATATACATATACATACATATATATATATGTATACACACTCACACACACACACACACCACACACACACACATATATATATAGGTGCAGGAATGGCTGTGTGGTAAGTAGCTTGCTTCCCAACCACATGGTTCTGGGTTCATTCCCACTGTGTGGCACCTTGAGCAAGTGTCTTCTGCTATAGCCTTAGGCCGACCAAAACCTTGTGAGTAGATTTGGTAGACGGAAATTGAAGGAAGCCCATCGTATATATGTATATATATATATGTATGTATGTATATGTTTGTATGGCTGTGTTTGTCCCCCCAACATCGCTTGATGACCGATGCTGGTGTGCTTACGTCCCCGTAACTTAGTGGTTTGGCAAAAGTACTGATAGAATAAGTACTAGGATTACAAAGAATAAGTCCTGGGGTTGATTTGCTTGACTAAAGGCGATGCTTCAGCATGGCCGCAGTCAAATGACTGAAACAAGTAAAAGAGAAAAGAGTATATACACAATTTAAAAGAAGGATAAAATCTTTATAAGAATTTATCAAGTAGTCAGCATGAAAAACCTCAAAAGAGAACAATTATTAATTATTCCCTGTAAATATATTTATTCATATTAAGGGCACTACTATACATAAATGCCTCACACTACAGATTCTGTTTTTAAGTTGCTCGCTTCATAGAGTTGCATTTCCCTTGCATTTGGTAAAATGTGTTTATTATGGTAGTTTTGACTTTAAGAGTCCCTTGTAGTGTGAGGCATTTATGTATAGTAATGCCCTTAATATAAATAAATAAATAAATAAATATGGCAGTGCTCCAGCATGGCCGCAGTCAAATAGCTGAAACAAATAAAAGAATAAAAGAATATATATATATATATATATATATATACATATAGTTAATCCAAACAAGAAAACACAGAAAAAAACACAGCGACGCGAGGACGTGGAACAATTAAAGTATTATTTGACGCTCAGGAAAGAAGGGAAGGAGGGTTTAACGTTTCGAGCGGAGCTCTTCGTCGAAAACAAAGGAGAAGGAAAGATCCCGAGAAGGGAAGACAGAGGAAAAAAATATTTTTGCTGGTGGTGCTCAAGAGATCACACATATATATATATATATACATATATACAGAATGCGATGGGTAAATTGTCACCATTTTATATTTTTAATTTCACACATGTGCATTGTTTGTTTCTGATTTTGTTGACTACACAGTGTAGTAGGGTCTGTTGGGCACTGTCTGTGAGAAAAACAGCACTATGACACAGATCACTCTGCCAGAAATTTGGAAGCAACATGATGTACTGCTTGGCATTCACAGCAGAAGCTCCATTATGAACAGATGGTGAACACACAGAACAACTGTTGGCTTGCTATGTCCCCAAAACATGTACCGAGAGTGATAAAAATTAAACATCCAGTCAACATCATGGTGTTTGGAGTGATCACAAGTGATGGTGGCGTTATGCCTCCATTCATCTTCCCACATGGCCTCTGACACAAGATGAAGTCCTACATCAAGTACCTGGAGGAGATAGTGCTGCCATGGGTCCAGAGGGTGGCTGCTGAAAGACCTTATGTCTGGCAAGAGGACTCTGCACCATTCCACACAAGCAGGAGAACCCAGTCATGGCTGTTGGACAATTTCTGCGACCACATCACTCCTAACATCTGGCCACCTAACTCCCCAGACAGCAACCCCCTTGATTATTATGTGTGGGGCACAGTTGAGTGAGAGACCAACAAAACCCCTTGTAACACCAAAGATGAACTGAAGGCAAGGATTATGGCAGCAGTCACCAACTTAAACAAGGAGACTGTCCAGAAGAGTTGCAGGAGATCCCAAAGTCGTCTGGAGGCCGTGGTTGAAGCCAATGGCGATTTTATTGAGTAAATTTACTCTTTAGTATTTCAAAATATTTTTAGGTAAATTTGGTAAATATATCTGTTAAAATGAGATGTCAGTGTTACTGCCATGTTTGTGTAATTTAAATGACAATATATTCACCGCATCCCTGTGTATGTAAATATATATACATGTATGTATGTGTATGTGTGTACATGTGTGTGTATATATATATTGTGTGTATATATATTGTGTGTGTATATATATTTACATACACAGGGATGCGGTGAATATATTGTCATTTAAATTACACAAACATGGCAGTAACACTGACATCTCATTTTAACAGATATATTTACCAAATTTACCTAAAATTATTTTGAAATACTAAAGAGTAATTTACTCAATAAAATCGCCATTGGCTTCAACCACGGCCTCCAGACGACTTTGGGATCTCCTGCAACTCTTCTGTTATATATATAATTTTGTGTGATCCATGCAAGCATGTAAAAGTGAATGTTAAAAGATAATTATATGCATATAAATAATTACATATATATATATATATATATATGTAATATGTATCGATCTATCTATCTATCTATCTATCTATCTATCTATCTATCTATCTATCTATATATATATATATACACTTGCGTCGGAAATTAATTAGCACTTCTCAAATTTCTACATTTTCTTAATTTAATTAACCTATTATCAGAAACGAACTCGTTTTTAATCAAAAATTTATTAAAACATATCCCAGCACACCACATAATTGTTATTAATCATGAAATTTAGTCAATATCTTGTTGCTCCTCCTTTGGCAGCAATGACAGCTGCTACGCGGGTCGGCATGCTGTCTATGAGTGCCTGCAGGTACTGTGCAGGGATGGCCCCTCATGCAGCAAGAAGTGCCCCAAACAGCTCGTGTCGGTTCCTATTGCTGCACATTCAAATCCCTACCCAATCGACTCCAGAGGTTCTCAATAGGGTTCAGGTCAGGTGACTGGCCAGCACGTACTCCTCGCCACCAAAGAGGTATCCCGTACTATCTCAACGTACTTTGCTGCGTTGATGTTGCCTTCGACGGCATAGAGCCGCCCAACACCACTGTAGCTGAACGCCCCTCACACCATCAGACCACCCCCACCATGCTTCATGGTGAGCAAATCAAGGGTGCTAATTAATTTCTGACGGTAGTGTATATATATATATATATGTAATTATTTATATGCATATAATCATCTTTTAACAATCACTTGTTCATGCTTGCATGGGTTACACAAAATTCATTGGCACTGATTTTCCATGGTTGGATGCTTTTTGTTGTTTCCAACATCACCTGTTTCCAAGTAAGATAATATTTCCCTTGATCTTTCAAACATGAACAGTACAACGATCAGACATTGTCATGGAAGTCTGCAAATAAACAACACCACTTGTTTACAATTAGCATGGAATGTCAACACAAAGAAACATACACAAGTACAAACACACACACACACACACACACACACACACCAGTGCACACGTACATTATAAATATTTTCTGCTGAATTATTTGATCCTTATTGAAATTATTTTCACACTGAAATTGCAATGATTTGACGCAAAGCAAATCAGTTCAGCATGAGTTTTGGAACCAACATTCACTGAAATCAGGATATTCCTACCTGTAACACAAACTTACGTTGGATGAATGCACTTTGTACAAGAGACCAGTGGCTGAGCTGGGTGTGGTGGGGTGGGTCATGAACGGTACAGACCCTGGAAAAATGTGGAACGTGTCAGACAAGCTTTCAGAATTGCATCAATGATAACGGACACTACATGGTGAATGCTGTTTTCCACACTTAATTTTAACAAATTTTAAATTCAATACAAAACGTTGATGCCAATAAAATTTGTTGGCATCTAAAATTAATGATTTTTGTGAATTTTTCAAAAACGTCTGCCCTCTTACCACAGAGCCACACTACATTTTCTTAACAATGCACAGAATATGAAAACCAACTCTCTCTCTCTCTTTTCTCTTTTTTCCTTGTTTCAGTCATTTGACTGCAGCCATGCTGGAGCACCGCCTTTAATCGAGCAACTCGACCCCGGGACTCATTCTTTGTAAGCCCAGTACTTATTCTATCGGTCTCTTTTTGCCGAACCGCTAAGTGACAGGGACATAAACACACCAGCATCGGTTGTCAAGCAATGCTAGGGGGACAAACACACACATACACAAACAGACACACACATACATATATATATACATATATACGACAGGCTTCTTTCAGTTTCCGTCTATCAAATCCACTCACAAGGCTTTGGTCGGCCCGAGGCTATAGTAGAAGACACTTGCCCAAGGTGCCACGCAGTGGGACTGAACCCAGAACCATGTGGTTGGTAAACAGGCTACTTACTACACAGCCACTCCTGCGCCGGTTTTTTTTTTTTCTTATTTCCTAATTGTTGCGTTTGAATTTTTGATATTTGATAAGATGGACATACACATTGAAACTGGTAATATCTTATAAAAGCCACTTAATGTAACAAATATTTAAATACTTATCCTGACCGATTAGAGGAAAATCTATAAAGAATCTTTAAATATACTTCCATGCTGTTTTCATTTTTACTTTTACCGATCTATCTATCTATCTATCTATCTATCTATCTATCTCTCTATCTCTCTCTCTCTCTCTCACTCTCTATGTATGTTTGTATTATGTACGTATTTATGTATCTATCTATCACTATGTATGTGTATGTATATATGTATGTATTTATCTATATATATATGTATGTATATACATATATATTTATCTCTCTCTCTATATATATATAGTATAAATATATATTATATATATATATATATATATATATTATATTATATATATAGTATAAATATATATATATATATATATATATATTATATATATATATATATATGGTGTGGGTGTGTGGTGTGTGTGTGTGTGGTGTGTGTATGAATATATATATATAATATATAAACAACTTATAAATTTAACCTTTAAAGGTATTTTTTAATATGCTGGCCATTGCTAAAAATTTTTTCGAAAAAAATTTTATCCTACATTAAATATATATAAATATATATATGTATAAATATATATTGTATTATATATGTATATATATATATGTGTATATATATATATATATATATATGTGGTGTGTGTGTGTATATATATATGTATATGTGTGTATATATATGTATATGTGTGTATTATATATATATATATGATGTATATATATATGTATATGTGTGTATATATATATATATATATAAACATATAAACATAATACTATTAATCACGCATGTCATGACTTCAGCACTTGCTGCATAAAAACATAGCTACAATAGTAGAAAGATATTAGAATGCCCGTGTAAAGTGTCACTATAGAGTAAGAAGTTCATGTGTGTGAACAAGTGTGTGTGTGTGTGTATGTGTATGCGTGTGTATCAGCATGAGAATGTTCATGTGTAAATACTGTCTCTCTATATGTTTGACTGTGCATCTGTACATCTGTCTCTATATTTATATACATACATACATACATACATGCATACATACATACATACATACATACATACATACATACATACATACATAATTGTTAAGTGTGTCTGTCTTTACGATCTGAGTTCAAATTCTGGTTGACTTTGCCTTTCAATAAATTAAATACCAGTTGCATATTGGGGTCAATCTAATTGACCGTCCTAATCACTGGGCCATTGCGCTTCCACATTTACATTATATATATAAACAATTGCAGCGTGGAAGGTGTTTGTAAGCCATTTAAGAAACACACAAAAGCCGTTCGATTCAATTCAACATTTAAGTTTAATTTGTCAAAATATTTTCGTCGCTAAAATCCGCGACCTGTTCACTGACAAAATTCCGTGCAGTGTGGAAGGTGTTTGTAAATGGCTTACAAACACCTTCCACGCTGCAATTGTTTTCGTTTC
>NC_042998.1:24404271-24496771 GCF_006345805.1 Octopus sinensis
ACTAGCAAATGGGTGGCTACAGGAAAAATAATGTCAGTGAAGGTATTCCAGAAGATTAGTAATCTGGGTCGAAAGGACTGAAAGAAGTAGTTAGTGTAAAGCTTGGAGTAAATTCAATATGAACTGGTCAAAACGTTAGCACACTAGGCAAAATGCTTAGCTGTATTTCGTTTGTCATTATGTTCTGGGTTCAAATTCCACCGAGGTCGACTTTGCCTTTCATCCTTTCAGGGTCGATAAATTAAGTACCAGTTGCGTACTGGTCTCGATCTAATCGACTGGCCCACTCCCCAAAAATTTTGGGCCTTGTGTCTAGAGTAGAAAAGGAAATATGGATGATGAGAAGAGGAAAGATGAAAGAGTGAATGAACGAATTGGGTAACCGGAGTGGAATCCTGGATGTGGGTTGTCTGTATTCTACTGTTGGCTTCAGCTGAGCTTTCATCATCATCATCATCATCATTTAGCGTCCGTTTTCATGCTAGCATGGGTTGGACGGTTCAACTGGGGTCTGGGGAGCCCGAAGGCTGCACCAGGCCAGTCAGATCTGGCAGTGTTTCTACAGCTGGATGCCTTCCTAACGCCAACCACTCCGAGAGTGTAGTGGGTGATTTTATGTGCCACCGACACAGGTGCCAGACGAGGCTGGCGAACGGCCACGCTCGGATGGTGTTTTTTGTGCCACCGACACAAGTGCCAGACGAGGCTGGCAGACGGCCACGCTCGGATGGTGTTTTTATGTGCCACCGACACAGGTGCCAGATGAGGCTGGCGGACGGCCACGATCGGATGGTGTTGTTACGTCCCCATATCCGTGTATATATGTCTTGCTTTAGATCTTTATGCTTAAGCTCTATAGGTACCTATTTCTTTATTACCCACAAGGGGCTAAACACAGAGCAGACAAACAAGGACAGACATAGGTATTAAGTCGATTACATCGACCCCAGTGCGTAACTGGTACTTAATTTATCGACCCCGAAAGGACGAAAGGCAAAGTCGACCTCGGTGGAATTTGAACTCACAACGTAACACAGACGTAAGCTCTATAGGTACCTGCATGGCTGTGTGGTAAAGAGTTTGCTTCCCAACCACATGGTCCCAGGTTCAGTCCCACTGTGTGGCACGTTGGGTAAATATCTTTTTACTATAGTCTCAAACCAATAAAGGCTTTGTGAATGGATTTAGTGGATGGAAGCCAAAGGAACCCCATCAGTGTGGCTGTGTGGTAAGAAGCTTGCTTCCAAACCACATGGTTCCAGATTCAGTCCCAATGCGTGGTCCCTTGGGCAAGTGTCTTCTACGATGACCACTAGTCAATTAAAGCTTTGTGGATAGATTTAGTAGACAGAAACAGAAAGAAGACCAGTGTGCTGGCAGAATCATTAGCACGCCGGGTGAAATGCTTAGCGGTATTTCGTCTGCTGTTATGTTCTGAGTTCAAATTCCGCCGAGGTCGACTTTGCCTTTCATCCTTTCGGGGTCGATAAATTAAGTACCGGTAACGCACTGGGGTCAATGTAATCGACTTAGTCCCTTTGTCTGTCCTTGTTTGTCCACTCTAAGTTTAGTCCCTTGTGGGTAGTAAAGAAATAAGAAACTGAAAGAAGCCTGTCATACATATATACAGTAATCTCTCACCATATCATGGTTCACCTTTCGCGGTTTATTATTTAAGCTTATGTCGATTCCTCTGTGGTGTTGCTTTGCATTTATAATAAAATAAATATATGCAAATTATAAAAATAACAAAAAAATATACAGTATAGTACTGTTTCCACTTCGCAGATTTTCACCTATCATGAGGGGGTTTGGAGCATAACACTCAGGATAGTTGAGGGATTACTCTAGAGGGTAATTCAAAATGAATCGTAGAAAATGAAAACACATGTGAATGTTGTTTTAATGAATGTATTGCAAATATTTTTTCTATTTGTATCATTCATTTTGAATAACCCTGTATACTTATGTGTGTGTGTGTGCCTGTGTTTGTTCTCCACCACTGCTTGACAACCAGTGTTGGTGTGATTACATCCCCCGTGACTTAGTGGTTTGGCAAAAGACACTGGTAGTATAAGTACCAGGCTTTACAAAACTAGCAAATACAGCAGACTATTTGTTCAACTAAAATTCTTCAAAACGGTGACCCAGCATAGCTGCAGTCCAATGACTGAAACAAGTAAAAGATTAAAAGACAAAGAGACAATTCTCTAAGTCAAAAGGGTCCTTGGAGTGGGCATATCTGCTACCAAAAGACACTAATCATACATAATGATTTTGCTGTGTATAGCAGAGGGCTATACCTACATATGGTACTTATATAATTTTTTTATTTATTTATGCACCCTTTTCAAGCCTAGCCAGGCTCTTGGGCCCGGTTTCCAGGTTTCTATGGTGTATGTGTTCCCTCCAGCTGGACAGGATACCATCCATTGCAGCATTACTCAAGAAACAGGAAGAGGAAGTGAGAGAATGTTGGGGCGAAAGAGTACAACAGGGGTCACGACCACCCCCTGCCGGAGCCTCGTGGACCTTTTAGGTGTTTTCAATCAATAAACACACACAACGCCCAGTCTGGGAATCGAAACTGCGATCCTCCGACCACGAGTCCATTGCCCTAACCACTGGGCCATTGCGCCTCCACACTTATTTAATTGGTAGTTCAAAAGAGCCATAGCACTAAAGATATAGGATATGTTTTTCATTTTTTTTTTCTTATAAAATGCTATTTGAAATGCCATTAAATATGTGTGCAGTAGTCTTGCAAAATAGATATTATCTTCAGTATTTTTACTCCAAACAAAAAAATATAAAAGCAAAACAAATCGAGACAAACAAAACACTTTATAAATTAATTAGAGAGTAGTTATTTTATGTCTTTTAATGTTTATCAAAATTGCTTTAATTGCTAGCTTGGTCAAAAAATAAAGAATACATGTGATGTAGTATAGCTTTTGTTTAGCCTCAAGCCAGACTTGATTGATCAAGCAAGACCTATGATCAATGCCATTCTTCTCATGTACACTCGTTTTTTTTTATTTATATAACAGAATTTTTTTTTTATTTTAGATTACAGTAGGATGTGATTTGAGGAAAATTTGGCTGTTATTAGCAGGGTGTTGAGAGAACACATTGATGCTTTCTTTTGGGAGAGTTAGCGTGATCGTTGCCAGAGCAGCCAACTGGCTTCTGTGCTGGTGGCACATAAAAGGGCACCATTCGAGCGTGATCGTCACCAACGTCGCTTTACTGGCACCTATGCTGGTGGCACGAGTAAAAAGATTCGAGTAAGGTCATTGCCAGTACCACCTGACTGGCCCCCGTACCGTGGCACATAAAAGGGCACCATTCGTGCGTGATCGTCACCAACGTCGCTTTACTCGCACCTGTACTGGTGGAATGTGTAAAAAGATTCGAGCGAGGTCATTGCCAGTACCACCTGACTGGCCTTTGTGCCTGTGGCATGTAAAACGCACCCACTACACTCTTGGAGTGGTTGGCGTTAGGAAGGGCATCCAGCTGTAGAAACTCCGCCAAATCAAGATTGGAACCTGGTGCAGCCATCTTGTTCGCCAGCCCTCAGTCAAAATTGTCCAACCCATGCTAGCATGGAAAGCAGACGTTAAACTGTGATGATGATGATGATGATACATTTGACAGAAGTCAGAGTGAAGCACTGCAGATCCTCATCATCCTGTATATTTAGGTGTGTGCGTATCACTGTGGCTGTGTTTGTTCTACACCACTGCTTGACAACCAGTGTTGGTGTGTTTACGTCCCCGTAACCTAGTGGTTGACAAAAGACACTGGTAGTATAAGTAGCAGGCTTTGCAAAAGTAATAAGTTCTGTGCTTATATATATATTTCTTTACTACCCACAAGAGGCTAAACACAGAGGGGACAAACAAGGACAGACAAATGGATTAAGTCGATTACATCGACTCCAGTGCGTAACTGGTACTTAATTTATCGACCCTTAAAGGATGAAAGGCAAAGTCGATCTCGGTGGAATTTGAACTCAGAACGTAACGGCAGAGGAAATACGGCTATGCATTTCGCCCGGTTTGCTAACGTTTCTGCCAGCTCACCGCCTTTTCTGTGCTTGTATATAGAGTAAATGCTGCATTTGTTGGGTATATAAATAGTTTGGCTATTTGTTTTTCTGGAGACTGTCAGAATGGTGTAGGCACCTCTGATGAGAACCAATAACGTTTGAAAATCGATTGAAGTTGTTCATCATTTTTTCATTCTGGCAAGAAATGGCTAAAAACTTTGCCCTGTTTATAATTATACCATATTTATTATATATTTATTATATCATACAGGCGCAGGAGTGGCTGTGTGGTAAGTAGCTTGCTAACCAACCACATGGTTCAGGATTCAGTCCCACTGCGTGGCATCTTGGGCAAGTGTCTTCTGCTATAGCCCCAGGCAGACTAATGCCTTGTGAGTGGATTTGGTAGACGGAAACTGAAAGAAGCTTGTCATATATATGTATATATATATATGTATGTGTGTGTGTTTCTGTGTCTGTGTTTGTTCCCCTAGCATTGCTTGACAACCGATGCTGGTGTGTTTACGTCCCCATCATTTAGCAGTTCGGCAAAAAGAGATTGATAGAATAAGTACTGGGCTTACAAAGAGAATAAATCCCGGGGTCGAGTTGCTCGACTAAAGGCAGTGCTCCAGCATGGCCGCAGTCAAATGACTGAAACAACTAAAAAAGTAAAAGAGAGTAGAGTTACCTTGATACTGTGTGGACTAAGATCCCCGTTGACAGGGTGCTGGTATTTATAGAGTGTTAAACACTTTCGGTATGCAAATTAGGGACTCCTTCAAAGAGTAACTGCTGCATTTGTTGAGTATATAAACAGTTTGGATGATTACTTCTCTGGAGACTGTTAGAATGATGTGGACACCTCTGATGAGAACTCAATAAGGTTGGAAAATCAATTAAGGTTGTCTGTCATTTTTTTTTTCCAGTCTGCAGAGAAATGGCTAAAAAATTTGCTTTTTATAATTATACCCTCTGTTACATATATATAAATATATGTGTATATACACACACGTGTGTGTGTGTATATATATATATATATATATATGGGCACAGCTGTGCAGTAAGAAGCTTGCTTCCCAACAACACATACATATTTATATATATATATATATATATATATATATAACGAGAAGTTTTATGAAAATAAACAAAAGACGAAGGCAGGTGGAGTACAAACAAACAATTGTATTAGTATAGCGCTCAGGAATAGAAATAGAAAAAGTCTTTTACATTTTGAGCCTACCCTCTTCGACAGAAAGATACACAGAAAGAAACAAGGAGAGAAACAAGGAGAGAAAAAAAGGAGAGAAAAAAGGAGAGAAAAAATGCGTGTAGGATCTAACGATTGATCATGGCGTCCTGACTATGACGGCTTCTTTCAGTTTCTGTCTACCAAATCCACTCACAAGGCTTTGGTCGGCCTGAAGCTATAGTAGAAGACACTTGCCCAAGATGCCATGTAGTGGGACTGAACCCGGATTCACATTGATACAGAATGTGACAAAGCTGGTTCTTTCAATTACAGGTACAACTCATTTTTTGACAGCTGAGTGGACTGGAGCAACATGAAATGAAGTACATTATTTCCATTATTATGCCCACAGGCATATGGCAAAGTGGTTAAGAACGTGGGCTAATAACCCCAAGATTCTGAGCTCGATTCCAAGCAGTGATCTGAATAATAATAATAATAATAATAATAATAATAATAATAATAATAATAATGATGGTAATAATAACATTGAAAAATACTTTAGGAATGGGAACCCAGGTTTGAAATTTCCCCAAGACACCTGATGAAGGCTGGAGGGTATATAATAATAATAATAATAATAATAATAATTGTGTACAGTGCTCAGGTGCACTACAACTCATCTAAAGTGTATATATAATCAGGTGTAGTTTCGGCGGATTTCGGAAAGCATGAGGGCCTTAAAGGATGCAGTGTCATGGCAGTCAACAACTGACGCAGGCAGTTTATTCCACGCTTCAGCAACCCTGAGCGTGAAAAAATGTTTCCGAAAGTCATGGGAGCTGTGTTGTTTTCTGACTTTGTAGGCATGTCCACGTGTGTTAGACACATGGAGATCAAAAAGGTGTTCAGTGTTGTTGTTGTTGGTGAGGTGGTTGATAACCTTGTGGGTGTTTACCAAGTCCGTCGCCAGACGCCAGAGCTTCAGTGAATCCATGCCCAGGGAAACAAGGCGCTCAGAATATGGTAGGTGTCTGATGGAGGGTATGCGTTTGGTTGCACGTCTCTGGACAGATTCCAGGAGGTCAATGTTCTGAGCAAGATAGGGATTCCAAACTGATGATGCGAATTCCAAGTGTGGTCGTACCATAGTTGTATACAGTTTTAAATAGATGGCTGGAGAGCGGCTAACAAAAGTCTTGCTGAGTGATGCCAAGACACCCTCGCCTTCTTGACAATTTTAGAGATATGCTTTGTCCACGCAAATCACTGCTGACAGTGATGCCTAGGTCACGCTCGCAAGAGGATTTCTGATATCAGTGTTGTGGAGGGAGTATGTGGATGCAGGGTTTTTTTCTCCCAAAATGCATGGTGGTACACTTGTCCACAGCCAGTTTCAGTTGCCAGTCTGTGATCCATTGCTGCATTGTGTCTAGGTCTGATTGCAGGAAAGAGTTGTAGACATCAGGATCAGTCCTCTTGATTTCAAGGTACAGCTTGATGTCGTCTGCATATTTCAATACTGTGGCATTCTTTAAATTGGCATCGATGTCATTAATGTATGCCACAAACAGGAGGGGACCAAGGACAGATCCCGTTGGTACACCCGATGACATCTCATATGGTGTAGAGTGCTGTCCTAGAACTGTGACTACCTCCTTTCGGCTGAGGATGAAGGATTTCAACCAGTTAAAAGGTCATCCCCCACACCCATTGCAGAGAGTTTCACCATAAGCCTTTTGTGTGGCACAGAGTTGAAAGCCTTAGCAAAGTCAAGGTAGACAACATCCACCCATGAGCCACTATCAGTGATCTGAGTAATGTCCTCAGCCGAAACGTTGTGTTAACAAGATGAAGACAATTATCTGTCAAATATAAATAATGTACATAATTCCTTATCTCTGAATATATAGAACTGTATTATGAAATAAAGTGTCTTACTCAAAAACACAACACACTGCTGGTAGTTGAACTCATGACCTCAAGATCATGAGTTTGAATACCCTAACCACTAAGCCATGTGCCTTCTCACATAGATTTATATGTACATACATACATACATACATACATACATACATACATGCATCCTCTATATCTCCCAGCCTTCAACCATCCATCCATCCATGCATAACTACATATATTTCAAGGAAGCGAGACTAGCAAGCCTTGATTATGTTTCACCTTCTCAACATTCACCAGAACCTTTCATCACATGTGAAGAATACACATATATAACATGATCCAAATCATCAGAATAACGATGATTTCAGCTGAGGGGCTTCTTAGTTATTACAATGGATTCCCACGATTTGCTGTCTAATTTGTGACAAACAGAATTAAAATAAATCTTTGGTAATAATCTTATATGCATTAAACTGCAGGAGTGTTTATTTGCACCTGTCAAATTTTACCTTGGCTGTGTAATGACAAATGTAACCTCATCTAACGAGTATATAGTTGAACACTAAATAATAGTGATAAGGTGATTAATTTCTTTCAGTTCCTAAGTCAGCTTATTCAGAGCTCGCCATATTAATTGACATTAAAAACAGCAACTACAATAGCAATAACAACAACAATAATAATCTTTTCTACTAAGGTACAAGGGCCTGAAATTTTGGGGGAGAGGAGTAGTCGATTATATTGACCCCCCACCTCCCAGTGTGTCACTGGTACTTTATTTATTGGCCCCCCGAAAGGATGAAAGGTAAAGTTGACCTCGGTGGAATTTGAACTCAGAATGGGAAGGCAGATGAAATACCTATTTCTTTACTACCCAAAGGGGCTAAACACAGAGAGAACAAATAAGGACAGACAAACGGATTAAGTCGATTACATCGACCCCAGTGCGTAACTGGTACTTAATTTATCAACCCCGAAAAGATGAAAGGCAAAGTCGACCTTGGCGGAATTTGAACTCAGAAGGTAGTGGCAGACGAAATACTGCTAGGCATTTCGCCCGACATGCTAACGTTTCTGCCAGCTCACACTTTAATAATAATAATAATAATAATAATAATAATAATAATAATGATAATAATAATGATATTGATGATGATAACAACAACAACAGCAACAGCAACAACAACAACAACGATGATGATGATGATGATGATGATGATGATAATAATGATAATGATAATAATAACAACAACAACAACAATAATAATAATAATGATGATAATAATAATAATAATAATAATAAATTCTGCTCAATACCACAGATTTTTCTTGTCAGTTGTTTGACCTTAACCAGTTGAGCATGTCCCTTAGTGGCTGACGATATGTGCATCTCTGATCACGAGCAGAAGTAGTGGGGGAGCATCATAGCCATGTGTTGAGAGGGATTCTTTGGGGGGTTGAATAGTTCACCTCTGGAAAACATGGGTGGTTCTTTCAACATCCTTAAAAACCCTATTCAGGGACCGTTTGAGCGGGATGGGCTACTGGTGTCACTGGTACTTAATTTATCAACCCTGAAAGGATGAAACGCAAAGTCAACCACAGCAGATTTTGAACTCAGAGTGTGAAGATGGATGAAATGCCGCTAAGCATCTTGTCCAGTCTGCTAATGATTCTACCAGCTCAATGTTTTAATAATAATAATTATAATAATAATAATAATAATAATAATAATAATAATAATAATAATAATAATAATAAAAGATGGGCTACAGCAAATATTCTGCTCAATACCACAGATTTGCTTGTCAGTTGTTTGAGCTTAACCAGTTGAGCATATCCCTTAGTAGCTGACAATATGTGCATCTCTGATCACGAGCGGAAGTAGTGGGGGAAGTATATGAGATCACCATGTCGCGCACAACAATGGTTGTGATGCATGTGCCTGGTGTACCCTTATCAGACAGGTAGTCATGATGGGTATACTGGGCTTCGTATATTTTACCCCAGTGTCACTTTGATGGCATGCACTGCTCTCTCACTCAATAATAATAATAATAATAATAATAGTAATAATAATAATAGTAATAATCATAATAATAATAATAATAATAATAATAATAATAACAATAGGAAGAAGCCTCTATGTGGTTACTCATTCTGCTAGAAATATCTACCAAATGTCCCCTTCAAATCACAACTGACTGTCTCTAAAAATATAAATGACACATTAAAAAAATGTTATCTTAGATACACTGATTGAATAAAAAGTGGGATGGCTATGGCTGGAATGTCTTTGGTTAAAGCGCTTCTCAATCACTGGTGATCTGAGCTAAACAACAAAAACATCAACAACTGCATGTACAAAATTAAGCAGCAATTGTGCTTAATTTATACTGAACTTCTCAGTTCATATTTTATGGCACCTGGTGCCAAGATTAATAAAAGACCGCACTATATATAAATATATGCTTCTCTACACATCTATAAATTATTATAGCTGAATTTTGCACTACTATTCATTATTTCCAAATAAACTATTATTACAAGAGATAGAATGCCATATTTGTTATTGTTAAATCTCTAAAGACACATCAGGAAGAATTCTAAAAGAGGAGGAGAGAGAGAGAGAGGGAGTATGAGTGAGAAGCATATATCATATTGTTCACTGATTATTTAAAATGATACATTTGTGAAGTTCATGATAAAAATGACTTTTATCTATTTTTGATGTAAACCTGCTCAGTAAAACAGATATTTATAATATAAATATCTGATTAGTTGGTGTGATTTAAATAATGTACATATTGCATTTAAAACAAGCTATATAAAGACTGATTTATGGTTGCTATAGCGATACATCAGAAATACAAGTCATTAAATAAAATTCTTTTCAGAAAAATTTCAAAATAAATCAATTTTCTTTTTGAAATTTTGTTCAGCTTTAATGTGTTTATTTAAAATCTAATGTTTTCTGTGAAAGAAGGGAGTTTAATGACGATGGGAATATCCAGTAGAGTTTTTGGGTTTTGAATTTGGGTTTAACAGAATAAAGGAACTACAAATAGGAGGAACTGATGGAGACATCCAAATGTGATTTCTGTATTAAGATAATATTTAATGATGATGATGATGATGGCAATTATGATGACGATGAAGATGACGTTGATAATGATGATGATGAAGGTGATGACAATAATGATGACAACGACGACAGTGATGATGAAGATGGTGATGAAGGTGGTGGTGAGGGTGACCATGAAGACGATAATGATGAAGACAATGATGAATATGATGACGATGATGATGTTGCGGATAGTGATGATGATGATGAAGTAGTAGATGATGATGATGATGGTGATGATAGGGAAAATGATGATAGTGAAGATGATGATGGTGACAATGATAATGACAATGACGATAATGTGATGAAAACGATGATGACGACGATGATACATTATTTACATTATTTATATTATTTACATTTGATGGATATTTGTCCTCATCTTGTTTGTTGTTAACTCAACGTTTTCGGCTGATATACTCTCCAGCCTTCATCAGGTGTCTTGGGGAAATTTCAAACCTGGATTCTCATTCCTTATTGATGTTATTATTATTATTATTATTATTATTATTATTATTATTGTTATTCAGGTCACCCCTCTACCCACCCCACTACCATCTCTACTATATCAGTATCAGTGGAACTCAGGTTATGGAATGAAACCCCATTCATCCTTCTTTCATTCATCTTTCTCGCTCTGCTTCACCGCTTCCATCATGTTTCATTTACCTCTCTACCATCACTGTAGTAGGAGGTGAAAAATCATGACAGTGTTGTAGAAGATACTTGGTCTGATCAATAAATATCTAAAGTACACAGAGTAAAGCTGCTTGGCAAAGATTGACCTTAATCTCTGCTGTGCAAGCACATTAAGTTTTAACATTCTTCCTCTCTTCCGCTGTCTACAGTAGTGCTTGGAAGGAAGGTGTGTAGCATGTGATCATTGCATTGACCATGACAAAAAAAGTTGAGCAGAAAATCTGCATCAAATTTTGCCAAAAGCTTGGTGATACCAGCTCAGAGACCTAAGCAAAATTTTCAAAAAGTTTACATTGTTCTCGATACAATCAAAGAGATCTTGTGCAGCGGAAACCCAAGTGTCATTTTGGCCAGTTGAAAGCAGCTTCAGCACAAACTTGAAAAACAGAAACCTCATACCCAAATCTTCAGTGATAATGGACTGAACTGAACTGTAACTAATCTGTACATCCCCTGATAGCTCACAGATGGTGATTCAACAATTTCCCCGCACAGCTACACGCAAATCTGCGATATTTTTCTCAGTTCTGCTGGTTGTGGATCTCCCAGAACGTTCGTCAATATTGACCTTTTTCCAGCCATCTTGAAAACATCTGAACCAGAAAGTGTCTCAATAAATTGTCACAACAGTTGTAGTTGTGACACCTTAATGCCTCAGTTTTCAGTTTTCTCAATAAATGTAAAAATCCCCTTCGGTCATGAATGACCATGAGACTGCACTTGGAATGTTACCCTCTGAGGCACAATTCAGGCAAGGTTGTTTGTGGAAGCCAGCAGTCACCCCTACATACCAGCCTCTCCTCTCCATGCCTCTGATGTTATCCAGGGAAAGGCAAAGGGGCCGATACAGCTTGGTACCAGTGACGTCCCAACTCATTTCTACAGCTGAGTGAAGTGAAGCAACATGAAATAAAGTGTCTTGCTCAAGAACACAACACAGAGTCCGGTCTGGGAATCAAACTCACTACCTCATGATTGTGAAACCGATGCTCTAATCACTGAACCACAATGTAATGCCATACAAAAAGTATTATCACAACTGCATTAAAGGTCTCTCATATGGTAAGTGTCCCACTAGGCAACAAGATGGGCCTGGTCAATTTATCTACTGCTATGAAGATTAGGAGAAAATGATAGCAAAATGACAATAAGACTCTGATGGAATGTTACTATAGAAGAGAGTCTGACAAAGAAAAAGGATGTGTAAAATATGGATAATGAAAGGTACTCTCGGAGTGGTTGGCTTTAGGAAGGGCATCCAGCTGTAGAAACTCTGCCCGATCAAGATTGGTGCCTGGTGCAGCCATCTGGCTCACCAGCCCTCAGTCAAAATCGTCCAACCCATGCAGGCATGGAAAGTGGACGTTAAACGATGATGATGATGTTCTCTTTCACAGAACAGAGACTTCTAGACTAGAAAACATTGAACTGTAAAAAGACAGTGGCTATCCCAGTTGGAGCTGGGTGACATCTTCAAAGCAGAAAAAGTTTGAAAAACATGGTTATGTTGAAGAGGAGGAAACCAAAAGAATATAGCAGAGTGCAACGATTAATCATGGGAGAAATGAAAACGAAAATTAAATTTTCTTTGTGATAGGAAAGGATTTTACTGAGAAGAAAAGGAGCTTACTGCAACAGCTAAATAAGATTCAGGTGAGTGAAAGAAAGAGTGCACCAACTTTGAGAGGAATTAAATGAAAGTCTATGCAAAGTAGCAAGAAAGCTGGATGAGCTGTTAATGAAACTCTATTTTGAAAGTATGACAGATCTAAATGACTTTATGTACTATGAAGTGTCTGCTGCTGTGAAAATTCTTGGTGTTAAAAGTTAAGGAAAAGCAGAAAATAAAGAACTATGGTGGAAATGGAGACTTGAGGATCAAATTGAATGGGGGAAGGATAAATGCAATGATTGAAAAGAATTTGGTAAAGGAAAGAAACATAAACGAGCTCCAAAGGAAATAAATTAGCAACAGATTATTACAGGTAACAGATTATTACAGGTAACTAACAAAGAAGTAAGATGAAAAATTAATACAATACTAGGTAAGACAACAAGAAACCAACATGGAATAAACCAATATCAGCAGATCAAAGTCTTCAGAAACAATGAAATGAAATTTTACTGACAATTGAACAATGAGAAGGAATATCAAGGAACTGATATGACAAATACTGAAGCAGCAAGGAACTTTTGGTCAGACATTTGGAACAAAACAAGTTCAACATAACAGGGAAATTGATTGGTTACAGAAATTTTTAAATGGAATGGAAAATGGACCAAAGCAAAAGAATATAAAAATGGATTTCAAATTTTGTCACAAGGCAAAAATTGTGATTTCAGGGGAGCAGATAATTGATTGGCGAGCTGGCAGAACCGTTAGCACGCCGGGCAAAATGCGTAGCCGTATTTCGTCTGTCGTTACATTCCGAGTTCAAATTCCGCCGAGGTCGACTTTGCCTTTCGTCCTTTCGGGGTCGATTAAATAAGTACCAGTTACGCACTGGGGTCAATGTAATCAACTTAATTTGTTTGTCTGTCCTTGTTTGTCCCCTCTGTGTTTAGCCCCTTGTGGGTAATAAAGAAACATATATTGGCCCCAGTGTTTAACAGGTACTTATTTTTATTGACTCTGAAAGTATGAAAGGTAAAGTTGACTTTGGTAGAATTTGATCTCAGAATGCGAAGATGGGTGAAATATCACTAAGTATTTTGCCTCATGTGCTAAAAGTTCCACCAGCTCACCATCTTGAGAGAATATCAATATTAAAGATGAAAATTTGGAAAAGATGCGAAAGAAAATAACAAACTGGAAAGCTCTGACCAAATTGTGTTTTGGGATTTTGACTAAAAAATCTCTCAGGCATGCACAGCTATATACAACCATTTCCTACTGACTGTATAGAAATGCCAACAGAAATGGCAACATGGATAACAAAAGGGGAGATGGTACAAATAGAGAAAGACAACAAAAAGAGAAGGAAAGTCTGTAATTATTGGCCTTTTTAACATGCTTACCATTACACTCTGAAAATTGTTAACAGGCCTCGTAGGAAATGAATTGCATAGCTTTTTCTGAAGAAGAAGCAGAAGCAATTAGCAGAGGAGGAAAAAGATGCAGAAAGAAATTGTAAGAACTTCTGATCTGCTGTATAGTGATAGCATGATGTCAAGTGAGGCATGAATAAGAAAGAACCTAGCTTTTGACTGGATAGATTACAAGAAAGCCAACGATAATGTTTCACATCGTTGACTCTTGCAGTGCCTGAGCACACTCAAGATCAATGTGGTAAGCATTTAAAGGCAAAATCGCCCTCAGCAGTGTTTGAACACAGAAGGCTACGAGGCATTTTGTCTGGTGCATTACCGATTCAGCCAATAATTGTGATTTTAAACTTTGGCAATAGATCAGCGGTTTTGAGGGAAGAGGTGGTTAATTATATCAACCCCAGACTTCAGCTGGTACTTCTGAATGGATGAAAAGTAAAGTTCACCTTGGTGGAAGGAATTTGAACTCAGAACATAAAGATGAACAATATGCTGCTCAGCATTTTGCCTAGCATGTTAATGATTCTGCCCCTTAATTCAGTCAATCATCATCATCATCGTTTAACGTCCGCTTTCCATGCTGGTATGGGTTGCATGGTTTGACTGAGGACTGGTGAGCCAGAGGCTGCAGCAGGCTCCATCTGATCTGGCAAAGTTTCTACAGCTGGATGCCCTTCCTAACGCCAACCACTCTGAGATTGTAGTGGGTACTTTTACATGCACCGGCACGAGGGCCAGTCAGGTGGTTCTAGCAATGACCACGCTCAAAAGGTGTTGTTACGTGCCTCCTGCACAGGAGCCAGTCCAGTGGCACTGGCAACGACCATGCTCAAAAGGTGTTTTTACGTGCTACCTGCACGGGAGCCAGTCCAGCAGCACAGGCAACAATCATGCTTGAATTGTGCATTTCATGAGTCACCGGCATGGGAGCCAATTCGTGGACCTGGCAACGATCACACTTGGATGTGCAATAATAATAATCTTTTCTACTCTAGGCACATGCCCTCAATATTTGAGGAGGGGGGGCCAATCGATTAGATCAACCCCAGTACACAACTGGTACTAAATTTATTGACCCTGAAAGGATGAAAGGCAAAGTCAACCATGACAGAATTTGAACTCAGAATGTAGCAACAGATGAAACACTGCTAAGCATTTTGCCCAGCGTGCTAACAATTCTGCTAGCTCACCACCTTCATATAATAATAATAATAATAATAATAATAATAATAATAGTAATGATAATAATAATAATAATAATATAATAATAATAATAAAAAAAAAATGCCCTGAAGCAGTGCCAGGCAGTGGCTCTCATGGCTTCTCATCTTAACTGATTGGAAGTGTTATCATGTACATTGTTTTGTCTTGGTATAAAAGATGGGCTACAGCAAATATTCTGCTCAATACTACAGATTTGCTTGTCAGTTGTTTGACCGTAACCAGTTGAGCATGTCCCTTAGTGGCTGACGATATGTGCATCTCTGATCAAGAGCAGAAGTAATGGGGGAGCATCATAGCCATGTGTTGAGAGGGATTCTTTGGGGGTTTTGTTCATCATCCTTAAACAACCCTTATTCAGGGACCTTTTGAATGGGACGGGCTACTCGCCCCGAAGAAAATTATTACTGGGCCTCACCTACTAGGTCATACACTGTTTATCTTGATATGACATCAGCATGTCACACACACATAGTTGTGATGCATGTGCCTGGTGTACCCTTATCAGATGGGTAGTCATGATGGGTATACTGGGCTTCGCATATTTGTACCTCAGTGTCACTTTGATGGCATGCACTGCTTTCTCACTCAATAATAATAATAATAATAATAATAATGATAATGATGATGTGGAGGTGTTGTGGCCCAGTGGTTAGAGCAGCGGACTCGTGGTCGGAGGATCACAGTATTGATTCCCAGACCAGGCATTGTGTGTGTTTATTGAGCAAAAACACCTAAAGCTCTACGAGGCTCTGGCAGGGGTGGGGAGTGGCAGTCCCTGTTGTACTCTTTCGCCCCAACTTTCTCTCACTCTTTCTTTCTGTTTCTTGAGTAACGCTGTGATGGACTGGCATCCCATCCAGCTGAGGGGAACACATATGCCATAGAAACCGGGAAACCGGGCCCTTGAGCCTGGCTAGCCTTGAAAAGGGCGCAAAAAAAAAGATAGTAATAATAATAACAATAATAATAATAATAATAATAATAATAACAACAACAACAACAACAACAACAATGATGATAATAATAATAATAATAATAATTCTTTATTATTACCATAAATGTGATGAATGAGGGGAAATTACGAAAAGTGTTGGGTGCTTGCATTGAAATTAAATATAATGGTTTCTTTTATTTGTCACAAGGGTAATGGATGAAGCAAGCATTATAAGGGACAATTTAGGAAATGGTTATTATTTTTAGCGGGTTGAAAGAACATATAGATTCTCTTCCCTTCACTTGTAAACTAATTCATTTATTCTGTTACTGTGACTATATGTATAAAAAAAAGATATGTGAAGACACATTCTTGAGAAGACAAATGAATATTCACACAAACCCATAATAGCAACATGAAGAAAAAAAAATGCAATTCAAGGAAGATGCTAGGAATCTATCAATACTGAGTAAACAGAAGACAGGAAACTCAAATATTAGAATATGGAAGCAAAATAATATATATTAAGAAAATACAATATCACATCAAGGAAAAGAAGTCACAGTAAAAAAGAGATAGATAGATAGATAGATAGATAGATAGATGGATAGATTGCTAGATAGATAGATAGATAGATAGATAGATAGATAGATAGATAGATAGATAGATAGATAGATAGATAGATAGATAGATAGATAGATATGTATATATATATAGAGAGAGAGAGAATGAGAAAGACAAGAAATATCAGCAAAGACACAACATATTAAGCAATTTGGGAGGCATGAATGCTTCTTTAAACATAATGAACTATTTGAAAGAAAACCCAGAACATTCTATAGAAGATTAAATAAGTCAAACATAAAGATTAAAGAATCACCAACAAAACCAGAAATAAAGAAATATTGAGAAAACGTATGGAAGAAAAGCAGCAGTCAGTTACGGCGAAAAGGCAGTGTGGATTACAGAGGAAACCGAACAAAAGAGAAGGGAAAAAAATATACATATAATATATAGAAAAATAGATAAAAATTAAAGAACCAGAATGCTAAAATGGAATCGACTGAAACTGATAGAGTGCCAAACGTTTGGTTGAAATATCATATAAACACACCCAAAGTTCTTGTAAGACTTTTTAACATTCAGTTGGAACAATCACAAATAATATGAGAGGCTGGTTAATGGAAATCAAAGTAACTTGTATCCACCAAGATCTAGACACCATCAGCCGAAGAATTATTATCAACTGATCACCTGTCTATCAATAATGTATAAAACATTGATATCTGTACTTTCTGGCAAACTGTTTTTCACACTAGGAAAACACAAAATCATATCAAAAGAGCAGAGAACATTTTTTTATAAAGGGGTGTCTGGTTTATAAAGACCAAACTGTGTGATAATCATTGATATTAAGGAGAGCATGTAAATAACAAAATATCTCAGAATAGCATGGATTAACTATAGTAAAAAAGTAACTTTTGATGGCATCCCACACTCTGGGATTTGGAAATACTGCAAAATATAAGATAATTCCATAAATTAGCAGTTTGGCAAAGAATGATTGATGGAAGAAGTACCGGGCCTAACCCTTTAGCATTTAAATTGGCCATGACCCGCCAAAATATTCTAGTTAATCCAAACATGAACAAGCAAGAAAAACAACAACGTGAGGACATGGAGTAAGTACAGTGTTATTGGACGCTCAGGAAAGGAAAGAAAAGAAAGTGGATTTCACGTTTCGAGCAGAGCTCTTTGTCAGAAATATAGAAAAAGTCCAAAGAAGGGAAGACGGAGAAAGAAAATCACCAACGATACACACGTGGTCACATATTGAAAATCAAAATATTTTACTTGTTTTATGTTAAAACTAGCCAGACCCTACCTCTCACACTTACCCTACAACACCATTCTAAAAATAAACACTCACATCTTCGAAATTTTAAAGGTATGATTAATTCAAAACAATGAGAATAATAAGCATTATGCTTGACAGAATAATCATCATCGTTTATTATCTGCCTTCCATGCTAGCATGGGTGGGACGGTTTCACAAGAGCTGGCCAGGCAGAAGCTTGTGCCAGACTTCTGTGATTGCTTTGACTGGATTTTTTACAGCTGGATGCCATTCCTAGTACCAACCACTCAGCAGAGTGGACTTAGTGCTTTTTACATGGCACAAGCACAGGCGAGGTCAGTTTTGGCAAGTCTTTTTACAGCTGGATGTTCTTTCAAATACCAATCAATTTACAATGCGGACTGGGTGCTTTTTAAGTGGCACCTGCACTGACAGGGTCACTGAGTACTTGTAAGAAAAAATTTTTTTTTTTAAATCAAAAAAAAAATCTGAATGTTAAAAGATTAAAATAATACTGGTGATGATTTGATTGACAAAACCCCATCAAGATGGTGCTCCAGCATGGGCTGAATCCAATAAATTAAACAAGTAAAGTATGAAAGAATGTCGTGGCACATTCTTCAAGTAGGATGTAATTCTAGGGAGATTTGGTTGCTATTTTTAGCTGTTGAAGTGACTTGATAAAGGGTTTTTCTTTGGGCTTAGGAAATATAGAGGTTGCAAAGAATAAAGACAGCACACAGGCTGTAAAATAACTAAAAAAAAAACACCATGAAACAAAGTCTCATAGGTATTAAAGTAAGATAACAAAATATATCTGGGGTGGGAATCCCTTAGTCTGCACCCAGTTCTGCAATTACCAGTTAATATAAGTCTCTAATAACCAGTATATAAAAAAAAATTTTTAAACCATTTAATTCTTAGGACCAAAACATTAATTTGATATAAGTTGCAGGCATAAGGTAGCAAGCTGGCAGAATCTTTAACATGCCAGGCTGCATTCATCATCATCATCATCATCATCATCATCATTATCATCATCGTTTAACGTCCGCTTTCCATGCTAGCATGAGTTGGACGATTTGACTGAGGGCTGGCAAACCAGATGGCTGCACCAGGCTCCAATCTTGATCTGGCAGAGTTTCTACAGCTGGATGCCCTTATTCTGAGTTCAAATTTCACTGAGGTCGACTTTGCCTTTTATTCTTTCAGGGTTAATGAATTAAGTACCGGTTGAGCATTGGGGGACTTATGTAAATGTCTTACTCTCTGCCCCCCAAAATTTCAGGCCTTGTGTCTACAGTAGAAAGGATTTAAGATGGGACAAAACTTCTTTTGTATCTTGTGAATCCTTCACAAGATATCAGGTTAACTGAGGCTGTAGTACATGACACTTGTCTCAGGTGCCATGCAGTGGAACTGAACCTAAACTCATGTGGTTATGAAGCATGCTCCTGAACCATATAGTTATACTTGCACTGTGTTCATAAATTATTTTTTAAAATCATTTAACAAACAAAATCCGATATTATTAAGAATGGTGCTTTTTACGTGCCACTGGCACAGGTACCAAGGGAGTCTGGCACTGATTGTGGCCGCTGCCAGACTCCCCTGGCACCTGTGCCGGTGGCATGTAAAAAGCACCCACTACACTCACGGAGTGGTTGGCGTTAGGAAGGGCATCCAGCTGTAGAAACACTGCCAGATCAGACTGGAGCCTGGTGCGGCCTCCTGGCTTCCCAGACCCCAGTCGAACTGTCCAACCCGTGCTAGCGCAGAAAACGGATGTTAAACGATGATGATGATGATGGTGATGATGAGACTGGCAGATTGGCAGAATGAATAGAGTGCCTTGTGGTAGTTGGTTACAGCTTTTTATTATCTGACTTCAAATCCCACCAAATGTGACTCTACCTTTTATTTTTTCTAGGGTGTTAAAGTAACTTGGTACTCATTATTTACTGGGGTCATTTATAACTGACTCCTCCTTTAGCCACAAAAATTTGCAAATTTGTACTTCTGTTTGAAATCCTTCTTGTAAAATACAAAAATGTCAGAGATAGATTAATAAATAGTTAATGCTTTGAGAAAAATACCTTGTAGTATTTATTCCAACTCTGGAGTTCAAAGGTCAATTTTGACTTTCAAGATCAAAGCAAATATATTTAATATTGTTGTCAAATGCATTCTATTTCTGAAATATAAAAGATAAGGTGGTCACATCTAGATTATATTTGATGGTTGTACTGTTTGACAAGGTTTAAGCTGAGATTAACCCTTTTGTTATTACATTTCTGATGAAATACACAACCATTGTTAGAATTCATTTAAAAAATAATGAAGAATTTAATATAACTTGTTTGTAGGAGTGGCTGTGTGGTAAGTAGCTTGCTTACGAACCACATGGTTCTGGGTTCAGTCCCACTGTGTGGCACCTTGGGCAACTGTCTTCTACTATAGCCTCGGGCCAACCAAAGCCTTGTGAGTGGATTTGGTAGATGGAAACTGAAAGAAGCCCGTCGTATATATGTATATGTATGTATGCATGTGTGTGTGTATATGTTTGTGTGTCTGTGTTTGTCCCCCGACAAACCGATGCTGGTGTGTTTATGTCCCCATAACTTAGTGGTTTGGCAAAGGTGACCGATAGAATAAGTCCTAGGCTTACAAAGAATAAGTCCTGGGGTCAATTTGCTTGACTAAAGGCGGTGCTCCAGCATGGCCACAGTCAAATGACTGAAACAAGCAAAAGAGTAAAAGTGTTATTAAACTAGTGTTCGGAATGTAAATTAATAAAGAATTTTTATAGGTTTTAATTTAGATTGCTTTAAAACAAGGAATTTTTAACATGGAGCCATAGACAGTCTTGGGTTGTTTGGTATCAAAAGCCAACAATACCAGAGAAACAAACAGACAGAGAACAAAGATAACAGAAGGACCAGAATGAGTGGGAGACAAAAAGAAGCAAGATTCTGGTGGGGAAAATCAGGGATATTTGGGGCCGGTGTCAGTAAGGGAATGTTTGGTAACAGCAAAGGTCAGTTTTACAATGTCAGCTTTGGTTTACGTTCTTTTTGGGGTTGATATATTAAATTGGAATGATTCAAATGACTGATCTTCCCACAAAAGTTTTGAACCCTTGTGCTTCATTTAACGTCCATTTTTCATGCTAGCATGGGTTGGATGGTTTGACTGGGGTCTGGGAAGCCAGAAGGCTGCACCAGTCTGATCTGGCAGTGTTTCTACAGCTAGATGCTCTTCCTAACGCCAACAACTCTGTGAGTGTAGTGGGTGCTTTTTACGTGCCACCGGCACAGGGGCCAGAGGAGGCTGGCATCGGCCCTGTTCAGATGGTGCTTTTTATGTGCCACTGGCAAGGGTATCACAACTACAATTTCCATTTGATTTTTATTTTGATGTTGATGTACTTAACTCTATAGGTCTCCTCAACCACAGCAGGTCACCCCACAATCCAAGGTAAATAATATCCTATAATAATAATAATAGTCTCAAATTCTTTGTAAGAATTCATGATTGTAGCAGACAAAAGTCTCTAAAGAGAACTTCAGAGAGAAAGGAACCAGCCAATACGTGGGGAACACAACTGAATGAGAAAAATGAAACAAAAGTCACAACAGGTATGGCTGCTTGGTAAGAAGTTTACTTCTCAGCCACGTGGTTCCAGGTTCAGTCCTACTGCGTGGCACCTTGCACAAGTGTCTTCCAATATAACTTCAGGCTGATCTAAACCTTGTCAGTGGATTTGGTAGATGAAAACTGAAAGAAGCCTGTCATGTAAATATATGTGTGTGTGTGCATGTGTATGTGTGTATGCATGTGTGTGTGCATGCATGTATGAGCATGTGTGTGTGCATGTATGTATGTATGAATGTGTGTACATCTCTGTATCTGTGTTTGTTTCTCACTAACGCTTGAAAACCGGTGTCGGTGGGTTTATGACCCCCATAACTTAATAATACTTCAGCTAAAGAGAGCGATAACAGAAGTACCAGGCTTTAAAAAAATATAAAAAAGAAGTACATGGGGGGGGTGAATTTATTCAACTAAAAATTCTTCAAGGTGGTGCCCCAGCATGGCCACAGTCTAATGACTGAAACAAGTGAAAGATAAATGATAAAAAAATAAATAAAAAATAACCCTATCAAAAATGAAATTTTTGGTAAAGAAACCAAGGAATATCTTCCAATAATAACGTAGCTATTGTATTTGGCAAACTAGAAAATTACACTAAAGAAATTTCAGAAAATTGACAAATTCTTTGATATTAGATTAGAATATCAATTCTGGGTAATATCAGTCTGAAAATAATATGAATATTTTGAAGTGAAGATGTAAATATTTCAGGAAAATAACTTGTTGGTTAGTTTTATCATTCTGTTTTATCATTCATGAAACATCTAAAAGTTGGAAAATTTAAGTAGTTTGGTCTATTGTAATATATAATAATATTATTCATCAACACATCCAATACTTACAAAAAAAAATAATAATAATAACAAAAAAATACAATAAAAAATGCAATGTTAGAAAACCCACATCAAATAACTGTTAATATTATATCAAAGAAAATGGCAAAATTAATATCTCCCATGGGAAATAGATGCGTAGTTTCCATATAATCTAATATGGCATTTTAATATTGATATCAAACAAAACGATACTACATGGTTATATAAAATGTGTCTAGCAATGCTGCCATTGAGTATATAAATCAAAGAATTGATAAACTTTAATAATATGTTGAGAGCCTGAAGAAGCTATAATCATTTAACAAAAAAGACGATGAAGCAATAATAATAAAGTCGGGAAGTTGTCACCATCATGACTTTGATAGCTGGAAATAATGCCATAAGAATGATAGCAGTCTTGGCACAATTTCAAGTAATGAAAAATGTTGTACATACTTAAGATGTAATATATACATATATACATACATACACACATACATATATATGTGTGTGTGTGTGTATTTCTATATGTATATATGTATGTATGCATTCATCCATGTATGTATGCATACATGCATGCATATATGTATGTATATGTTTATATATATATATGTATATATATATTCATATATACACACATACACACATACACGTCTATACATACATACGTATGTACGTATGTATGTGTATATATATATATATATATAGATAGATAGATAGATATTATTTATGTATATATGTATGTATGTATGCATGTATATATATGTTATGTATGTATGTCATTATCCAGTTTTATTTCAAGATTTCTTGCCAATAGGGAAAAAGTCAGTTTCTAACCAAGATCCAAGGATACTTCATTGGAATTACAACATCAACAACAGGGTATTTTTGTATGTATGTATGTATATGTATGTATGTATGTATGTATGTATGTATGTATGTATGTATGTATATGTTTAGATTTGTATGTTCTGTTTTATGTAAGTATTCTCATGCATATAGTTTTCATATCTAGACATGCTCATATATATTTAAATGATAAACTTCTGGAAAGTTTTACAGATTTTTACAGTTCCAGTGATGGATTGGATCTGTAGTCTTCGAATTAGCTTTCTCCTTCCTGGTTTTGAAAAGCCTAATTTCTCAAGATTAGTATTTAGGCAGTGTGTTACATATTACAGAGCCCCAATAACTACAGGTATAAACCTGAACTTGTAATCTGGATAGAGTACCTGCAGATTTCTCAATAGTTCAGTATAGGTGTTCTCTTTTTCACTGATCTTCAGCTTTATGTTAACATCCGCTTGACAGCTAATTTCCACAACTATGCACAATTTCTCTTCTCTATCCCATGCTAGCATGGAAAACAGACGTTGATGATGATGATCCCAAATCATTATATCAGGTCTGTTGTGTTTACATTTTATTGAAATTTTCACTGGTACATTCCACCAGTATTCCTATTTATTATGAGTGGCTATAGCTTCTACCATACTGTGAGTTCTTATTTCTTTGTACTCAGGGTTATCCTTTTGATGGATCTTGTAATACAGTGTCCTAGCTACAATATCATGTCTCATTGGTAGATTGTTATGGGGATAATGATGATTATAGAACACTCCTCCCATGTGATATGTGGTTGTGCTAGTCATTACAAATACTGTGATGTAGGAAGTCAAGTGATCAAAAAGTTGAAGTCAATCATAGATAGTCGTGTCTTGTCTAACTAACTGTATTGCTATACCGAAGTACAGTTGGATTACTACAGTGGTGATAAGAAATTAACAAACTCACTAGGATCAAACAAATTCACAAGGAGTTATGAAACTCACAACAGTTTTTTTTTTGTGTGAATTTTATGATATACAAAATTGTAAAATTATGGAAGAATTGTTGGTCAGTTTGCTCGAGCTGCAAAAACAGCAACAACAACAACAACAACAACAACAATTACAGCAACTGCAACAACAGTTATTATTACAGCAGCAGATACTGCAATTAATGAATAGTAAGTTATCCAAAAATGCTGAAAAGGCATTCTTGTCAGATTATGTTACAAACTCAATAACAGAATTTAAATATGAATCAGATGAAGGAGATACAAACAGATCTTCAATAAAGAGTGCAAAGATTGGGATGACAATATGAATACATGTCTGATCGTAAGAAAACTGGCAGCAGGAGAACATGAGGGTTACAGAAATTACATACTCCCGCAAAACCCTTCTGACATAAACTTTAAAAATACAAAAGACATATTGTGTAAAATTTTTAGCAAGCAAAGCTTGTTGTTCAATACATGCTGGAAATGTTTGAATCTAGGAAAGAACAATGAGGAGGACTACATCACATATGTTGGTAGAGTTAACAGAAAATATGGAAAGTTCAAACTGTATGAGTTGATGCCAGACATACTCAAGTGCCTGATATTTACTCGGGGGCTTTTGGCAGAAAAAAGCGCAGAAATAAGAACAAGAATTCTTGCTAAACTGGAACACAACCAGGCTGTAACCTTACCACAAGTGTCAGAAGAGTGTGAAAGAGTAGTAAATCGAAGACATGTCACAGACAAAATTGAACATAAAGATTGTTCCCAAGCGAAACAAGTGTAAAACAGGCAGAATAGAAATCGTGTTTGTACTGAAATACAGTAGAAACAGGACAAAAGTCAGGAAACAAAGCCATGTTTTGAATGTGGCGGTCTATAGCTGAGAAAAAAAACTGTCCATTTAAGAACGTGGGATGTTTCTGTTGTGGAAAAATTGGATATATAAAAGTGCCCTGTGAAACCAAGATGACAAAACGTTGGAACAAAGAAAAAGAGTAAACAAGATGTCGTCGAAAGAAAATGGTAATGCGACAAAGTGGGAATTCGTAAATGTGTTGATTGAAAATATAATATAAGAGTAAAAATACAGTTAGAGACTGGAAGTGATACCATTATGAATGAAGAAACTCGGAAGTATCAGGTCAGTCTATAAATAACGAGATTTTTGCAACAGCATGAACTAAAGGTTGGAGGTGGATGGGATAAACTACCTGTATCAACTTGCTATAAAAGCAGGTAGTAATTTTACCTTGTTCCTTATTCTTAGTGCAAGTTTTGAAGAGTGCAGTTTGATTTTAACAGTTATTTTTTCAAAGCTATAATGGAAGTAACAAAGGAGCATATTCAGCATATTTTTGCTTTATGAGTTCAATAACGGCAACAACGCAACGGAAAGCGCGAAGAATATTAATGTAGTATATGGAGATTGGACAATAAGCCTGTATCAGCAGAAGTTCCAAAAATTGCAAGCTGGGAACTACAGCCTAGAAGACAAGCCTTATCCTGGAAGATCTGTAGAGCTCGATGAGGATGTCCTGCAAACCCTAACTGTTGAGGAACTAGCAGAGAAGCTTGGATTTGGTCATTCAACCATTCAACACCTACATGCCATCAAAAAAGTCAGCAAATTGGGTCAGCAGGCTCTTCACAAACTTATTGAGTCTCATCGCGTGCAGAAATTGAATGTGTGCTCTTCTTTGCTGTCATGTCTTACGAATGAACCATTTTTGGACTGAATAGTGGTGACAAGAAATGGGTTCTCTATAAAAATGTCAAGTGCTGAAGGCAGAGGGTAGGGAAAAGAGAAAGACTGGTACCCCAGTAATGTGACAGTTTGTGACCAAATGAAAATGGCAAAAGTATATGTGTTAAAAAATGCAGTTAATCTATTCAGCTCAGAGTGCATGGAACTGTTCAAATTGTAAAATACACCCATAAGTGTTTTGTGTGGGAATATAGTTGGTTCAGTCAAAGGTTTGAATGCGGCTGAGGGATTGAAATGAAAAATAAAACATTTATTCCCAGATGTTTTTTCGAATGAATTGGGCTGCTGTACAAAAACAAAGGAAAATATTGCATTAAAATAAACCGTAACACCTGTATTTAAGCCAAAAACATAATGTAACGTTCACGGTGCTAGAAGAGGTAAATAGGGAATTTGAAAGACTTGAAAGGCTAGGAATAATAGAGAAGACAGACCACTTAGATTGAACAGCACCTATGGTCTATGTAAAAGAAAATAATAAGTTATGAGTTGGGGCATATTTTTCGATGGGTTTGAACGATTGCTTAATCTCGCATAATTACCCATCGCTGAGTCCTGAAGAAGTGTTTGCATAATTGAATGGAGAGAAATTCTTCTCAAAATTAGACCTCTCAGAGGCATATTTACCTATCCAAGTAGAAGAATGCTCACACTTAGCCGTTAATACATACTGTGGCTTATTTAAATTTACACGGCTTCCCTTTGGTGCAAAAGTGGCTCCTTCTGTATTTCAACAAGTAATGGATACAATGCTGGCAGACTGTGATTTTACTATTGCCAATCTAGACGTCCTAATAAAAAGTGGATCACACGAACAACATTTAGAACACATAAAAAGGATATTCAAAAAGATAAGAGAATGAGGTTTTAAGCTAAGTGAAGAAAATGTACAGAGTCCCTGGAAGTGGATGTCAAACGGGAAAATATTAAATTTATAACTGTATGAAAAAACAAAGAACCCGTAAAGGAGGTAGGGTGATGTAAAAACTATTGTTAATAAAAAGAAATAAAATGACGCTCCCTAGGAGGAAAAAATCAAAATTAAAAGTGGAGATGTTATGGGGATAATAGTAATAATGGAACACCCCTCCCACATGATGAGTGGTATGTGATAGTCATTATAAATACTGTGACATAGGACGTTGAGTGGTTAAGAAGTTGGCAAGGCTGGTTATAGAGAGTCATATCCTTACTTGTCTAGTTAACTATAGTGTGATACCGGAGTGGGTTTTACAACAGTCTGACGTTGGATTACAATTTAGATAATACCATGAGGACATTTTTGGACACCTGCATATGATGTGGGTGATATCTTTGGAGTTAACTACACAAGGTGTGCATCGGTTGTCACATTTTACTGCTTTTCTTGCATCAGGTATATGTATGTATGCATGTACGTATATATTTTTCTGTTTACTTGGATATATACTATAGAAAGCCACACTACTGTGGTATTCACCTTGAGAAAGCATCTCAGACTTTCTGGCTTCTAGACCATAACCACATTGAGTAAGATATACAGAATGCTATTCTGAACTATTACTGCTTGTCACTAATAACAAATATAGACACAGACAGACAGACACACACACATCCAAATTAAGGGAGAGGAGCAGTTAAAATCCAGTCTGCATATGTTTCCTAGCTAGTTGACCCTCTGATGTCATAATTACTCAATGAGGAGTACTCAGCTATCTACTCATTAGGCTGCAGATACATTAATTAAAATTTGTCATTAAGGAACCACAACTTAACTCCCTATAGATATAATTTGAAAGCCTACAGCTTTTGGCACCAATAAGTTGCTATTGTTCCTGTACATTTTTTTTTACTCACCAAGGACTGCTCGAAGCTTACAAACTTCTTACGCTTAGGTCCTTAGATCTTATAACTACATATATATACTTTCCAACATATAATTTACTTGCCAATGACACCAATACAAAAGACAATAATTGTCCCTATAGTGCAATACTGTATTTTTTTATTATCGGATTAAATTTGATCCAGCAGACCTATGATCCATAAAATAAGAAACAAAGGGGTCCACATTCCAGCTGTAGTCATCCAGTTTTTTATTTAGCATTATATGCTAAGAACCTAAGAGACATGCATGGGGTGGACGCAGATGTCTTTAAAATGAAACTGGATCTCTTCTTGTCAGGTATCCCAGATGAACCAACTTCACGGCAGGCTGTGCAGATGAGGGCAGCTGCATTGAACTCTCTCATGCACCAAATGGCAATTGCTAAAAAGCACTCGTGAAGTAAAATCATGTAGCAACACCAAATGGCGGTGCCCCAGCATGGCCACAGCTTGTGAGCTGAAACTAGATAAATAAAAAAATTAAAAAATGTTATCCATTCAAGGTGGCGAGCTGGCAGAAACGTTAGCATGCCGGGCGAGATGCTTAGTGGTATTTCATCTGTCTTTACATCCTGAGTTCAAATTCCACTGAGGTCAACTTTGCCTTTCACCTTTCAGGGGTTGATAAATCAAGTACCAGTTGTGAATTGGAATCGATCTAATTGGCTGGGTCTCTCCCCAAAAATTTTGGGCCTTATGCCTAGAGTAGAAAAGAATACATATTTTATGTAAGGCAGCAAGCTGGCAGAAACATTAGCACGCCGGGCCAAATGCTAGTGGTCAACATGAACCCTGGTTGAGAAATACTGATTTAGGGTAAATTTGGTTAAGTGACTGTAGGGTGGAATTAAAGAGTGAAAAGAAAAGACAAACAGAATTAGAGAGAGAAAAGAAAAGACAAACAGATGCAAGAACATCTGAAGGAACAGAATGTGTGAAAGGGAGGAAGGAACAAGTGGCTGGGGAGAAGGTGGGGGCTATGTGTAGGGTGGTGTCAATAAGGGGGTGATTGGCAATGGCAGAGGCGACCAAAAGTAAAGATGGATGATGGGGGGAAGAGCAAGAGTATGATGTGTGCATCTTTCTCTGTGTGTTTGTCTCTCTCACAGATAGCTAACTGGTGTTAGTTTGTTTATGTCCCTCTAACACAGCAGTTCAATAATAAACAGACTATTAGGATAAGTACCAGACTTTGAATATAAGGGATGACTTGATCAACTAAAGTCTTCAAGGTGGTGTCCCAGCATGGCCACAGTCTAATGGCTGAAACAGTTAAAAGAGTAACAGAGTAAAAGAAAAACTGAAAGAATACCTATTTCTTTACTACCCACAAGGGGCTAAACACAGAGGGGACAAACAAGGACAGACAAACGAATTAAGTCGATTGTGTCGACCCCAGTGCGTAACTGGTATTTATTTAATCGACCCCGAAAGGATGAAAGGCTAAGTCATCCTCGGCGGAATTTGAACTCAGAACGTAGCAGCAGATGAAATACTGCTAAGCATTTCGCCTGGCGTGCTCGCCGCCTATACCATTAGGGTTGGAAGCAAGCTGTGGCAGGGACTTTTATGGCATCACTTAACCACTTCAATGCCAGAGTTAAAACTGCCTTAAAAAATCAAACCTCATGATAAATTTTACAAATATATTGCATACTTTAAGCCCTTTATTTTAAAACACCCCTTAATTTTACGATTGCATATCTCCCTGAAAGACAAACTGGTTATGACTAGAAGTACTTATTGAATGCCTTTTCATCTACTTTCTCAGCATATGTCTGGTCAAGCTGCACTGTTAGAGGCTTCCCATCAAGAAAATCAATTCTCATTACACATATGATAATTTCTGTAACATAATCCATAAAAACATAAAATGCAACAGCAATAATATCACATTATATTACCAAGAACTTTAATATCAGTTAATTGGTAACAAATATTTATGATGGAAAATACTAATCTTAATTTCTTAAGAACTGTCTGTAGAAATAGCCCAATACTCTTGGGTTTATAATCAATCTTGCAGTCCATTTCTGTATCAGAATAAAAGAAAAACAACTCATATATATATATATATAAATACACTACAGAGTGCTTTCTTTCTGTGTCTCATAAAGAACAAAATATCTTTAGTAAGAATCTAATGCCAAAACTGTAAGCCACAGATCTGCTCATCATTTATTCATTGCTCGTCAATTATCCATTGTTCTAACGTTGGTGTGTAGCAGCTACTGAACTAGAGTGTACAGAATAAACATCATCTGCTTAAATGACAGTATATTATGCTCATAAACAGCGCAGCAAATATGAAATGGAAATATCATATTAGTATTACTACGCACTCTGCATACATCTCCTGTTTTCTATTATTGATCTGTCTAGCTCTTGGAAGTGAAGTAGAATTGTAAATACAGTTGTCAGTAGCCCTTTCTCACACACCCACCAGGTCAACTCTGATCGAGCAAATTTATATCATTGGTATTCCAGCCATGACCATCCCCGTGATTAAGTAGTCAGAGATGTATAAATAATGACTAGAAATACGAAGACGTTTCTTTGGCTGAAGATATACATATGGAGTTGTTGTTGTGAAGGTGTGTAGTTTAGTGGTTAGGGCATTCAGCTCAAGATTGTAAGGTCATGAGTTCAATTCCCAGTGACACTTTGTGTCCTTGAGCAAGACACTTTATTTCACGTTGCTCCAGTCCACTCAGCTGGCAAAAATGAAAAATACCTGTAAATTCAAAGGGCCAGCCTTGTCACACTATGTCATGCTGAATCTCCCTGAGAATGACATTAAGGGTACACGTGTCTGTGGAGTATTCAGCCACTTGCACATTAATTTCACAAGCAAGCTGTTCCTTTAGTCATATCAGCTGGGACCCTTGTCGTCATAACTGGCTGAGTTCTCCTAATTTTGTTGTTGTTGTTTCCTCATTGACTTGCATAAACACAGCTATTGTTGTTGTTTAGCCCCAGGTTAAGCCTGACTGAGTAGATCATAGATCAAAGGCATTCAAGCCATGACCATCCAATCTTTTATTCGCATATATTTGGGATTACATTATCCAATGTGTTCTTCCTTTTTTAAAGTATTGGAATACATTTCAGTGAAATTTTGATACTTTTTCTAGCAAAATTTATCTAATCCGTAGGCACGGGAGTGGCTGTGTAGTAAGTAGCTTGCTTACCAACCACATGGTTACAGGTTCAGTCCCACTGCGTAGCACCTTGGGCAAATGTCTTCTACTATAGTCTCGGGCTGGCCAAAGCCTTGTGAATGGATTTGGTAGACAGAAACTGAAAGAAGCCCGTCATATATATGTATATGTATATATATATATAAATGTGTGTGTGTATGTTTGTGTGTCTGTCTTTGTCCAACCCCCCAAACATCGCTTGACAACCGATGCTGGTGTGTTTATGTCCCCGTGAGTTAGCAGTTCGACAAAAGAGACTGATAGAATAAGTACTAGGTTTACAAAGAATAAGTCCTGGGGTCGATTTGCTCGACTAAAGGTGGTGCTCCAGCATGGCTGCAGTCAAATGACTGAACAAAGTAAAAGAGTATCTTGCATGTTCAAGATTTCAATGATGTGATTGCTTATTTTTTCTATGACATTATAGAGTAGGTGTGAGATGCTTAATCTGGTCAGTTTGAAAATAAACCTGGTATAATACTTGGGTCTGACGTGGTAGGTTTAAATGCAGAATTATATAGCGTTTACTTGTTTAGCCCTAGGCTATTCAGCGTTAGTTTCATCATGACAGTTGTAGCCAGGACTATGTTATTCAATATATCCTTCTCTTTTAAGTGTAACGAGATGTGATTTAAAAAAGCTTTGGCTGTTATTTCTGAAGTGATTACGTAGAGACTTCTTTATTCATTTGGCTTTTCCCAAGTGGTCAACCAGTTTTTGAAGAAATGTCCATGAAATGACGCTATAATCACTAAACTCTAATAATTATAAGATGAAGCAAAAGAGCATGAAAATGTATTTTCGAAATTTTCAAGTCAAATTCTAAAAGCCAGCTTTTGTACTGATTCCCATTCAAGGACTTTGGTCGATATTGATCTTATTAATCATAAATAGGAACATTTGATTAGCAATAATTACTTCTATTCAACCCCATTTTTATGATTTTATCTCCTGCACTTAACTGGTTGTTAAAACTTGCTCATTTCCAATATGATTGTTGGCAGGTTATTATTTCTGTAGTCTATGTGGTTGATATTTCAATTAGATTTGTTTAAACCACAGTCTTGTTATTCCTGCCATCCATCATATTTAACAACCATTTCTATTCTACATTATTTCTTTATGAACTCCTTACTGTCACATAGTACAAGTACAGATGTATTATTATGCAAATAAGTTATACCTAATGCACTTTTGGAGGTGCAATGACCCAGTGGTTAGGGCAGCGGACTCACAGTCGGAGGACCGCGGTTCTCATTTTGTTAAATGAATAAATAATTCAGCATTCTAATATCCGAAAGTTGATGAACAAACTAAATTTGTTTCGCCATTTTCTTATTTGTATTATAAATTAACGGTAAAAATATTTCTTTACCTTCACCCGCTTAATACAATAAATAAGTTAATTGCATTGCAATTAAAAACATTTATGTATTAAGAATCTGATTGAAACAAGTAAAGAGTAAAAGAAAAAGACCAATACTATAAGAGTATTCTAGTAATATGCAAATACACTGATTGATTTTCAACGTTATTTCTAATATCTTGGAAAAAAAAATGCATGTGCAACAGTATATTACTTGGGCACAAATACAGAACTGGTTATGAATAAATATATATATACAATGACTTAGCTGAGGGATGCTGATTAAAATATTTGCAAATTGTACAAGGCATATTTCATTTGTATATCATCAACTTTCTCCTCCTCATCATCATCATTTAACATCCATCTTCCATGCTGGCATGGGTTGGACGGGTTGACTGAGGGCTGTTGAGCCGAAAGGCTGCACCACTCGGAGAGTGTAGTGAGTGCTTTTTATAATAATAATAACATTGAAAAATACCTTAGGAATGAGAACCCAGGTTCGAAATTTCCCCAAGACACTGATGAAGGCTGGAGGGTATATCAGCCGGAACGTTGTGTTAACAACAAACAAGATGAGGACAAATATCCATTAAGTGTAAATAATGTAAATAATGTAAATAATGAACATAATTCCTCATCTCTTAAATATAGAACTGTATTATGAATGTACTTGTTGTATGCGTATGTATTTAGTGAAATTAGGCCTATGAAGGACCTAAATTTCACTAAACTGGAAATGTGGATTGAACTGACTATGTTTTGTTTATCATTAAAATTTGCTTTCTAATTTCCTCCGAAATGCCAGAAAAATGTAGCAAAAGTCTATATATTAAAATTTAAACAAAATTGTACCAGATATAACTCATTTGCATAAAGTGAAAGTGAAGAGTACATAAATACTGTACAAGACATACTTAAACACTAATTATGTTTTAAGCTTATTTAAGTATATTTTAATTAAGAATAATTTAAGTATATTTGAGAATATTTTAATTATATATATTTTAAATATATTTAAGTATAATTTAATTAAGTGAAGTTAAAGTACATGGAAGTATATTTTAATCAAGTATATTTTATGTATATTTAAGTATGTTTTTATATATATATTTAAATCATTGGTTCAGACATATTTTAAGTTCCCTGTTAATGAGTTGCAGAGCCGAAGATCAAAATTAACGAGAGAACCTGATTTTAAGAAGACAGGGAAGAGTTTTTAGAAATGTTGATATTATTTAGTTCTTGGTCTGATTCTTCTCTTAAAAGTCCAAATCTTACTGGTTTCATACTTGGAAATGGTATCAAGCAAAGTTGCCAAAAAAAAAGGGTCAAAGAGAAGAATTTTAGCAAAAACAATATAAGTATATTGGTGCAGGAGTGGCTGTGTGGTAAGTAGCTTGCTTACCAACCACATGGTTCCGGGTTCAGTCCCACTGCGTGGCATTTTGGGCAAGTGTCTTCTGCTATAGCCTTGGGCCGACCAATGCCTTGTGAGTGGATTTGGTAGACAGAAACTGAAAGAAGCCTGTCGTATATATGTATATGTATATATATGTATGTGTGCGTGTATGTTTGTGTGTCTGTGTTTGTCCCCCTAGCATTGCTTGACAACCGATGCTGGTGTGTTTACGTCCACGTCACTTAGCAGTTCGGCAAAAGAGACCGATAGAATAAGTACTGGGCTTACAAAGAATAAGTCCCGGGGTTGATTTGCTCGACTAAAGGCGGTGCTCCAGCATGGCCGCAGTCAAATGACTGAAACAAATAAAAGAGTAAAAGAGTATGTATAGTATGAAATTAAAAGGAAATTTTAGACTTATCATCATCATTCTCGTCGTCATCATCATCATCATCATCATTATTGTTGTCGTCTTCATCATCATCATTGCTCTCTTCATCATCATCATCATCATCATCATCATCATCATCACCATCATCACCATCACCATCATTATTTTAATGTCCCCTTTTCTATGCTTGCATGAGTTGGAATGGGTTTCAGTGAGACAGGTGCCTTTCCTGTTGCTGAGCCAAATAATATTTTTCCATGGCCAGACATGTTTTGCAGAATATTGAAACTGAATGATATTAATTTACAGCAATCATGCGATGTCAAGACTAGGAGACACAAACATATACACATGCATACTCACCAAAACATGCATATTTACCAGGAGTGGCTGTGTGGTAAGCAGCTTGCTTACCAACCACATAGTTCCAGGTTCAGTCCCACTGCGTGGCACCTTGGGCAAGTGTCTTCTACTATAGCCTTGGGCCAACCAAAGCCTTGAGAGTGGATTTGGTAGACGGAAATTGAAAGAAGCCCATCATATATGTGTGTGTGTGTGTGTGTGTGTGTGTGGTGTGTGTGTCTGTGTGTGTCTGTGTTTCCCCCGCTAACATCGCTTGACAACTGATGCTGGTGTGTTTACGTCCCCATAACTTAGCGATTCGGCAAAAGAGACTGGCAGAATAAGTTAGTACTTATTCTACCAGTCTCTTACAAAGAATAAGTCCTGGGGCTGATTTGCTCAACTAAAGGCACTGCTCCAGCATGGCCACAGTCAAATGACTGGGACAAGTAAAAGAGTAAAAGAGTAAAACATATGTGTGCGTGTATATATATGTACACACACACACACACTCACATATGTGTATATATATATATCTATATATGCACACGCACATGTGAGTGAGTGTGTGTGTGTGTGTGTGTGTGTGTGCGTGTGTGTGTGAGCTGGCAGAAATGTTAGCATGCCGGGCGAAATGCTTAGTGGTATTTCAGCTGCTGTTATGTTCTGAGTTCAAATTCTACTGAGGTCAACTTTGCCTTTCATCTTTTCGGGGTTGATTAAATAAGTACCAGTTATGCACTGGGGTCGATGTAATCGACTTAATCCTTTTTCACTGTCCTTGTTTGTCCCCTCTATGTCTAGCTCCCTGTCAGCAATAAAGAAATATATAAATAGTTTATATCCATTTAAAAGAAGAAAAGAAAATGGAGATTAGGAAGTTAATTGATTATTATTAACAACAAATTGGCTTCTTACAGCTGTTTCAATTAATACTCAATAATTTAATTACAAATTCATTAATGGTAAAAGATGTACCTTTGGATGTTATATGTGGGCTTCACTTCGCATAAATGCAAATTTAATGTAGAAATTTGTAATTAAATTACTGAGTATTAATTGAAATGTCTGTAAGAAGGGAAAATGAGCAATTAGTTGTTAATAATAAACAATTATTAACTTCCTTATCTCCATTTTCTTTTCTACTATTAAACGGATATAAACTATATGCTTAATATCAGGTCATCCCATAAGTTCAGTCCGAATTTTGAATAAAGAAAATGCATGATCAAATGTTATATTTAATTGAAATTTAATCATGAATGTACTTTCCCTGATTATCTATGAATTCCTTCCATCTATTTACAAGCTTTTTAATCCCATCAATTTAAAACTCTTTTGGTTTCAAAGTGAAGAACTCAGAAATGTCAGTTTCGACCTCCTACTGACTTGTGAAAATTATGTCCCCCCAAATGATTCTGTAAACTACAAAACAAATGATAGTCTGAAGGAGCAAGGTCGGGAGAATAAGGTGGATGAGGAACTTTTTCCCAACCAAGCTCTTCGATCTTCTGTGATGTGATCTTTGCAGTGTGGGGTCATGCATTGTCCTGATGAAACATCACTCCTTTTCAATTCACTAAAGCGGGTCTTTTTGTCTTCAAAGCTTGGTTTAAACACTCTAATTGCTGACAGGAGACTTGAGCAGTGATTGTTGCATTAGGTGGTAACAATTCAAAGTGAATTACTCCTTTGCAATTCCAGCAGATAGAGAGAAGAACCTTTTTCCCATGAAGTTCCCTTCTCAGTTGTTGTTGAGCTTTTTTCCCTTTTACCAAGCCACTGTTTATGACATTTAACATTTCAATAGAAGATCCATTTTTCATCACCAGTCACAAGTCTATGCAAAAAGGGTGAAATGAGTTCACGAGAATGGAGAGAAGAGCAGATGTCAACTCGGGATTTGTGGTTGCTTTCGGACAATTCATGAGGCACCCATTTTCCAAGTTTAAGAACCTTTCAAGTTGTTGAAGATGATGATGAACAGTTGTATGGTTTGAACTAAGCTTTATTGCTAGTTTTTCAACTGATAATGCAGGATTTTCTTTAACTAGTGCCTCAAGGGAGCTTATCATCAAACTCAACTTGACATCCAGTTTGATCTTCATCTTCAAGGCTGAAATCTCCACTTCTGAATTTTGCAAACCATCTACTGCAAGTTCTTTCATTCAAGCATTCTTCCCCTTAAACTGAGTTTGTGTTTCAAGTTGCTTCGGCTTCAGAGTTTCCTTTTTTGTACTCATAAAGCATTATGTGCCTTAAATGCTCTTTGGATACTTCCATGTTAGAAAAGGTTTTAATCAAAGAAATTTTAATTCTATTATTTTGTAAAATAATACTTAATGAGTTTAAATGTACATAAATGCATAAAAATAACTTTTAATTCCATTAGACATTAAAAAATACTATAAAATTCCATTCGATTTTAAAAAAGGTAAAATCGGACAGAACTTATGGTATGACCTGATATATACCTATTGCTTTAAGAGAATTTCATTCACCAAAAGGACTAGATATTGAACCAGTATTTCCTTGGAAGCAACCATCTCTTCTGAGGTTAACATAGTCTTTAATTAAATATATATGTGTGTGTGTGCATATATATAAAATAAGAAATGAGTGATAAATCAATCAATAAGTATATTCATTAACTGCAAAAATAAACATCATCATCATCGCCATTAGAGATTATGTTTATTTTTGCAGTTAATGAATATACTTATTAATTGATTTATCTCCAATTTCTTATTTTTCTTGAATAAATATAAAACTTGGTTTATCTAATTACCTATTATTCATGAGTATTATAATTAATATTCACAACAAATATTAGGTAACGAACCAGTAATTCATTCGATATTACTATACCTTAATGAGGCTCATCAAACTTCTAAGTGAACTTACATATATATATATATATATTTGTTTCAAAATGTAACTACATGTGGATCGTTAGTGAGCTTTTCCCCTGTCTTCCATTTCTCTTGGACTTTCCTCTGTCTCCTGTTTCTGATGAAGAAAATATTGGTAGCTGATTTCCTTGCTTTGTAGTGCAAATGCATAAAGGTTTGATTTGCATTACGCTAGTATAAAATCAGTTGGGTGCAGTTCAAATCTGTTATCAATTCATGTGTGTGCTTGTTAATTAAAATAGCTTCTTTTATTCTCAAGTTTCCAACGTTTCTTTCAGTTTCTGTCCAGCAAATCCACTCACAAGGCTTTAGTTGACCTGGGGCTATAATAGAGAGCACTTGTTCCAGGTGCCCTGTGGTAGGACTGAGCTGAAAACCTTGTATAGGGACTGAACATGAAATTCAGTGTTTTACTTAGTTTAATAGCACCTACATTCTGTTTTCTTCATATTTATATCAATCCTGACTTACTCTACTCTTTTACTCTTTTACTTGTTTCAGTCATTTGACTGCGGCCATGCTGGAGCACCGCCTTTAATCGAGCAACTCGACCCCGGGACTTATTCTTTTGTAAGCCCAGTACTTATTCTATCGGTCTCTTTTGCCGAACCGCTAAGTAACGGTGACATAAACACACCAGCATCGGTTGTCAAGCAATGCTAGGGGGACAAACACAGACACACAAACACACACACGCATATATATACATATATACGACGGGCTTCTTTCAGTTTCTGTCTACCAAATCCACTCACAAGGCTTTGGTCGGCCCGAGGCTATAGAAGAAGACACTTGCCCAAGGTACCACGCAGTGGGACTGAACCCGGAACCATGTGGTTGGTAAACAAGCTACTTACCACACAGCCACTCCTGCGCCTCCTGACTTCTTAATAAAACAGAATAAATTGGCAGGAAGCCTATACAATAAGGCTGCATATGGGGTTAAAGGACCATATTATGACAACTTGGTTTAAAACATCCCAAATTTTGTGAAGATAATGTTTAAGTTTAGTGTTGCTTCATTGAGAATATAAATTTATGATGAAGTATTTCTTCCCTTTTCTCATGAGATAATCAATCATCAAATAAGATTGTATATTACAAATATACATAAGCTGGGTGATTGATAGAATCATCAGAGCTCTGGGCAAAATACATTGCTGTATGTAGTTAGGGCTCTTTATGTTCTGAGTTTAACCCTTTAGCATTTAAACCGGCCATATCCAGCCAAAAGTATTCTGCTTGTTTTATGTTCAAACTGGCGAGATCTGGTCTCTCACACCAACCCTACAATATCGTTTTAAAAATTAACAGCTACCTCATTGAAATCTCAGAGCTACAAGATAATGCATGATTAGTTCAAAACAATGTGGATAAAAAAGCATTAATTTTGGCAGAATAATGCAAACACTAAAGGGTTAAACCTTTCTGAGGTTAAATTTGTCTTTCATTGTCTCAGGATCAATACTATAAATACCACTTTAGCGCTGGTGTTGATGTAATTGGTTGCCCCCTCTGATACAAATCAATAGGTAGAACCTGTTGTCGATGGGAGCCTTGTATCATCGAAAGGTCAAGCAATTAACTCTGTTCATACAGGGATAAATAAATAGCAATAAATATATCTAATGTATCATTAGAAATATTCTTTTCTACTCTAGGTACAAGGCCCGAAATTTAGATCGACCATAGTATGCAACTGGTACTTAATTTATCGACTAGAAAGAATGAAAAGCAAAGTCGACCGTAGCAGAATTTGAACGCAGAATGTAAAGACAGATGAAATACTACTAAGCATTTTGCCCGGAGTGTTAACGTTTCTGCCAGCTCGCCGCCTTACATTCTGTATAATATTCTTTTCTATTCTAGGCACAAGGCCTGAAAATTTGAGGGAGGGGACAAGTTGATTAGCTTGATCCAGTATGCAACTGGTACTTAATTTATCGACCCAGAAAGAATGAAAAGCAAAGTCGACCTTAGCAGAATTTGAACTCAGAATGTAATGACAGACGAAATACCACTAAGTATTTCGCCCAGTGTGCTAATGTTTCTGCCAGCTCACTGCCTTGTATCATTGGAAATACTAACATTTGTGGAAGATATGCACTGGGTTTGTTGGTTTTTTTTTTTGCTGTTGTTGTTGTTGTTGTTCAGCTCTAGGTTAATATTAAGGACACACATGATGAGATATATTCCAGACACAACTATTCCATCATTTTTTAGGGTAATCCAAGACTATATTATCTAATATGTCCTTTATTTTTAACATGATAAAATGTAATCTATCGGAGATTTGACTGCTGTTTCTACTGGGTTGATCAACTGCATAGGAACTCCCTCATAGGCACCAGATCAGATAGGGGTCACACAACCAATGAAATAGAGTGCTCAGATGAATCACCAGATATAAATGTTAGAGTCTGTTTGGTATTGGATTGATAATAACAATGGCTTAGATGTTGGAATGTGGCCATTTTTCAATGAGATGTAGAATACGAATGTCCTGTAGCAGAGGCATTCTAGAGATGTGAGGTGAACTCCATTATAGGTCACCATACTAATCAGTGTAAAAAGATGTAACACTAGGGAGCTGAGCGAACAGCAGGTCGTTTAAAGGAATTAGCATGTGTGTGTGTGTGCGTAAGAGTTAGAGAATTGTATTTGTAGAGACACAGAATGTGTAAAGACAGAGGAATTATCATCATCATCGTTCTCCACGCCCTCCTCCTTCTCATCATCATCATAATCGTCATCCTCCTCCTTCTCCTCCTTCTCATCACCTTCGTCATCATCCCCACCCTCTACCTCTTCCTTTTCCTCATCATCATAATCGTCCTCCTCTTCCTCCTCCTCCTTCTCATCACCTTCGTCATCATCCCCACCCTCTACCTCTTCCTCCTCATCATCATCATAATCGTCCTCCTCTTCCTCCTCCTCCTCATAATCGTCCTCCTCTTCCTTTTCCTCATCATCATAATCGTCATTCTCCTCCTCATCCTCCTTTTCCTCCACTTCCTCACCCTCCTACTCCTCCTCCTCTTCCCCTCCCTCCTCCTGATTATCATTTAGCCTCCATTTTCCAATTAGCATGGGTTACATAGTTTGACCGGAATGGGTTGGCTGCAGAGCTGCACCAGACTCCAATTGTCTGTTTTACCTTCATTTCTACAGCTGGGTACCCTTCCTAATGCCAACCACTTTACAGTGAGGACTGAGTAATTTTCATGTGGCACCAACATTGGCAAATTCTGCTTTAGCATAGTTTCTATAACTAGAAGCCCTTCCTAATGCCAACCATTCTACAGAGTGGATTGGGTGCCTTTTATGTGTCATCGGCACAGGTACCTTTCACGTGCCACTGGCACCGGCCACGGCTACAATTTCACTTTGCTTGATGTGTCTTCTCAAGCACAGCACATCCTCAAAAGCCTTGGCCACTTGTCATTGCCTACATGAGACTTGATAAAGAAAAGCATCATACATGGTACAGGGTCAGTTTGCAGAGAGAGAGAACATGAGAATGAGTTGAAGAAAAATGATGAGAACAAACATCTGGACACTGGGACAAATTGGGGATTTGTCACGAATATTGAGACGAGTAGCAATATGCTGAACTGGAAACTTATCCAATAGGTATAGGAACATATTGGGTTGGTACATATTCATTGCAGCTTTTTTTCAACAAATTTTATTTAACGAAAACATCTTTAAATGATGGTCTGACCATCTGCAAAGCAAATGAGAAGCAGTAATAGAAGTAGATGGTGAATATGCTCCGGAATAATCATTTAAAGGTGTTTTGTAGTTTTTGTTGAATAAAATTTGTTGAAAAAAAGCAACAATAATTATGCTCAAATGCAGTATATATATATATATATATATATATATATATATATGTATGTATGTATTGGGTTAATGTATAATTATTGTGGCTCTTTTTCAACAAATTTTATTCAACAAAAACAATAACAATATTTAACAAAAACATCTTTTGAGATGCTCTGTGTTTCTTTCAATTACTTTAAATATAACAAAAAATTTAGAAAAATATCTTAGTTATCATTAAGTTAGTGTTAGGAACATAAATTATGACTAAGGTTTGGTGGAAGATTTTAATTCAAAAGTACAAATGTCTTGTTTCTATCGGTTTTGAATTAAAATCTTCCACCAAACCTTAGTCATAATTTATGTTCCTAACACTGACTTAATGATAACTAAGATATTTTACTAAGTTTTTTGTTATATTTAAAGTAATTGAAAGAAACACAGAGCATCTCAAAATAAATACAGTAATGAAAGGGTTAAATGATGGTCTGACCATCTGCCAAGCAAATGGGAAACAGTAATTGAAGTAGATGGTGAATATGCTCCGGAATAATCATTTAAAGTTGTTTTTGTTGAATAAAATTTGTTGAAAAATGCTGCAATAATTATGCACCAACCCAATAGAATATCCACACAGAGTAGTAGATTTATAATGGATTCTTTTTGTGATTAGATTAGCTGCTAAAGTCGGTAGGGGAATGTCCCTTAAATCACACTTTGTCGGCTTGTATAAAAGAAAGCACGCACTGGATTGTAACAGTCCTCAATATGTGAACAGGTAGAAAGGTCATAAGCTATGATATGGTAATAGGGACGATAGCATTGCCCCTAATATGCGAACAGAGAGAATGGTCAGATCAAGGAATGCCTTTGATTAATGGTTTGTTCAATCAAAGCTTACTGGGATCTTAAGCAACAATATCGTAATTAAAGCATTGATGCTGATGGTGATGATGGGAATGATGATGATGATGATGGGAGAGATGACAATGATAATGATAGTGATATGCTGATGACAACAATGATGATGATGATGGCAATGTTGATGATGCTGATGGTGATGATGATGATGATGGCAGTGATGATGACAATGATGATGATAGTGATGATGCTGATGACAACAATGATGACGATGATGGCAATGATGATGATGATGATGATGAGAACGGTGATGATGATGACGATGACGATGATGATGATGACGACAATAATGATAATGACGACAGTAATGATGATGATGATAATGATGACGACGACAAACTCCATCCATTAAGAAATCAAAGCCTGTGCACGACAGACCTTCTAGTTAATCTAACAATAGGAACAGCTTTACTTTGCTCTACAAAAATCCTAAAACAATCACTGATACTAATAAAAAAAGAAAAAAACTGATGAAATGGAAAGAAACAATAGAATTGATGACTTTATTGTTTGAGCAGTAAATTTATAGCAGTTTCCAGGACAAAACTATAGAAATCATTGACACAGGATTAAGTCCTTAATGCACTCATCAGTTTATTGATAAAACATAGAAATGGCCTGGAATATCTCATTTTACGGATCTTTTCGGTTTGAATGGCAGTTTTTAACATAATTTTTAGGTAACTAAAAAATTTTAAACTTAGTATACTGGTAGAATGTGTTTATAAAATATCTTTTCCTCTTGGCTTTATTGAGAAAATTCTATATTTTGTAAGATATTTGTTGTTTTTTTTTCTTCAATTTCTGCAATTTCAACCAATCAATGACATCTATTGAGGTAAAAAAACATTCTGTGCTGTATGAATATGTCCCTCATTTAAGAAACAGATTGGGTTTATTTACATTTGTGAAGAAAAAAGATACCCTCCCCCCCACCCATAACCCTAACTAACCCTAACCCTAAAGAAGATTGAAATGCAATAGATCGATACTAGGGTCATAATTATGGGTGACAATTTCATATGACACTGCTAGAAAAAACTGCCATTCAAACCAAAAAGATTCCATTTTACTTGGCAAGTATAATTTGTTATGAATTCATTTTAGCAAAGCTGTAGAAGCTGCTTGAAGTCACTCACTTGTTCACATATAAAGTTGCTGTAGTTAATTTACGTCTATAATCAAAGCAAACTCAGGGAGAGTTCGCCTTTATTTTGTTATGAATAAAACAAGTTTGGTTGATAATGTTATATAAATAAGCATAATTTTTAGTTGAAGTAAAATATTAACAAAAGACACGTATTATGCATGAGTGTTTTGATATTCTACTGAAGTTTACTCAGCATGAAGAGTAACTGCAGAGTAGAAAGACTGACTGCTAATAGTCAAATCCTTATTTTGTCTCCTCCATTCAAAGGTTCTGTGAAGCTTTTGAAGATTATGTTTTAAAGGAAATTTGTGTAGATAGAAATTAGTGATTCAATAATGGAGGAATAACGTTCTTCTTTCTGCAAGGAATTAACTGAAGTGTTTCCTATTGGTTGAACAATTACCATAGATGAGAATAACTCAGGCAGCATCAAGGAACATTGTTAATCTAGCAACAGATGAAACTAGATATTGCATATACGGTATTTTTATTTTCTTAGCTTTTATCTACAAAATGATGAATTTATGAGATCAGATAATCCAAAATATTTTCTGACAAATCGATGCCAAAAGGTGTCCATTGGACAGGAAAATGTTACATTGATTAAATAGTTCTTTTGAAGACGAAGAATGCTTTATGTTTGTAGATTGTCATTTTCAACATCAAAGTAACAAAATGTATTTATTTTTAAACAAAAATAACAGCTACGTCCTAAAAGTATGCGATAATGGTGATGCTGCCTTACAAATCTGTAAGTTGGCATATTGATTGCTGGTGTTCAGAAAATAAGTGGTATGACATTTTCCTTAATATAAATGTTAATACTAAAATAAAGATAAATAACTCCTTTTAGTAAAGTACTACTAACCTCCGAATGCTAATGAGGTATGTATGAGTGAGTGTGTGAGGGGGTACCTAGCTACCTACCTACCTATATACATAAATACCTACATACATACACTCATACACACATGCCCCCACAGGCACACATACACACACACACATATGCACACACATACACACACACACACACACACACACCAGCTCAGTTCCACTGCTTGGCAACCTGGGCAAATGTCTTTGACAATAATCCCAAGCTTATCAATGCCTTGTGAGTAAATTCAGTTGGTAGAAACTAAATTAAATCTGATCTATCTATCTATCTTCCTGTCTGTCCATCTATCTATCTATCTATCTATCTATCTATCTATCTATCTATCTATCTATCTATCTATCTATCCAGCTATCTTCCTATCTATACATATATATATATATGTATATATATATATATATCTGTATCTATCTATCCAGCTATCTACCTATCTATACATATATATATATACATACATATATAATTATATATATATATATATATATATATATATATATATATTCATTCATTAATTTACGTCAGTTTGTCCATGGTTGCATGGGTTGGGAGAATGTATTATTGAATATATTGTCTTTCACAAAGATGCCTTTTCGTGATGCTGATTCTTGCCTCTTTTTTTTAAGCAAGAGATCATTTATTCCACACAGCTTACAAGATACAAATTGCCCAGATGGTTTCTTGACAGGCGAAACTGACAGCGCCATATGCTACACTTTTGTTCAAGTGATGGAATATGTAAAAGAATACACAATCACATACAACTACATAGATACACACATACATACACACACACAAACATACACATTCATACATGCATGCATACATGTGTATGTGTGTGTGTGCGTGTGTGTGTGTAGTTGTGAAATTATGGAAAGAGCTATAGGTTCTCTCTCTTTTTTACTCTTTTACTTGTTTCAGTCATTTGACTGTGACCATGCTGGAGCATGGCCTTTAGTCGAGCAAATCGACCCCAGGACTTATTCTTTGTAAGCCTAGTACTTATTCTGTTAGTCTCTTTTGCCGAACTGCTAAGTTACGGGGACGTAAACACACCAGCATCGGTTGTCAAGTGATGTTAGGGGGACAAACACAGACACACAAACATATACACACACATACATACATACATACATACATAAGTTTGCTTGACAAAAGGTAGTGTTCCAGCATGGCCACAGTCAAATGACTGAAGCAAGTAAAAGAGTAAAAGAGTAAGTGTTGTCACTAAACTCAGAGTTAACAATGAGTATGTGAAATAAAAAAACTAAGGAACACAGAAAAGAAGGATAATAATGTATTTAAACATGTAAAGCACAGATTCTGTTTTAACTTCCAGATATATTTTTTGTACAGCATCACTGATTTTTTCATATATATGACAGAAAAAATGTTTCGTATCATAAAATTGCTCAAAAAACAGTTGTTCATAAACAGTTATTCGAAATAAATATCATTTGTGTACTTGATTTTTAATTTTATCATTTTTCTGTAAATAAAATAAAAAATTTAGAATGATTAACATTGTGTATAATTGTTCTTCTGAATAATTTTCATTCATACAATTTTTCATTCAAATAAATGTTTTTTGAATAATTGTTTTCGAACAATTATTTTCGATCGATGTTTACATAATTAAAAGGATAATTTTTACTTCCTCTCCTGGCACAGCAAAAATGCAGTATGATACATGCGTCAGATTGTTTTACGGTAGAATGTTCACCTGCCATATGGATACCTATTTCTTTACTACCCACAAGGGGCTAAACACAGAGGAGACAAACAAGGACAGACAAGTGGATTAAGTCGATTATATCAACCCCAGTGCATAACTGGTACTTATTTAATCGACCCCGAAAGGATGAAAGGCAAAGTCGACCTCGGTGGAATTTGAACTCAGAATGTAGTGGCAGACAAAATACCGCAAAGCATTTCGCCCTGTACGCTAACGTTTCTGCCAGCTCGCCACCTTATCACCTGCCATATGGGTACCTCAGATCCAATTCTTTACTAATTGTTCATGAACAATTTTACAGAGTGCCTCTACAGAAACAGCAGCCAAATCTCCCTCAGATCACAGCTAGCATGTTAAAAAATGTAGAGAATGTTATGGTGTAAGATATAGTCCTAGATAGATTAACTAATGGCTTTAAAAATTTGCTATGGTACCAGTTGGAATATTTTTGATGAGAGCCAATTTGGAGCTAAGCAACAATAACAACAAAATGTTTCAGTTTTACTTTCAGTATAGTTGTGACCATCACTAACTATTCTTATCTTAGTTACTCATTGATAATTCTTGTTTAGCCTTTTAGCAAACTTGACTGAGTAAATCCCAAATCAAACCATTCTTGCTATGATTGTCCTATCATACTTTCAGACAATGTATCTAAGGTAATCATCTAAATCTGGTATAATCATCCTATCAACAAATGTGAGAGAGGTTGATCCAGTACATCTCCCTCACCATCCTCAGGGTAACACCTTTTTCATTTTGTCTGCTGGGACAATGAATTTAGTTCTATTTTACCACATTGCATTATATCATCAAATTGCGTCCTTCCACTTTTAAAGGTGGAGTGTGAGGCAACGTAGCTGCCTTTTCTAGCAGGTCAAAATACCACATTGGAAACTCCTTTATTAGCTTATATAACAATTGTTGTCTCAAGACACTGCTACAGCCAACAATGTGGTCATCATTGAATTATCAAAAATATAATACTCTAAGTCGAATTTAATTTAACAATCAATCATTTCTGCCAACTCATAATGCCAAACAATATTAATATTGATTAATTAAACAGATTTTTATATTTGGAACATGAACATCCATTCTGGTTTTTCTGTTTCTATATACAACAATGAAACCTTAGCTCTGTTCTACTTTATAAGATCAAATATTATCTCTAGTTTTATTATCCTTAAATATGCTTTATTTAATTCAATAACCTTGTCATTATTTTCCCTTTTCTTTTGTAACAAACCTCAGAAATGTTTCTATTTATTTACTGTAAGCCCCAAAGTGTTAAGTGGAAATTTCTATTAAAGAATGTCTTGCTTAGACATAATCGCCCCATTTGCACAGCCACTTCATATTTAAGACCTTTACATATGTAAGGTGTTTTTATTTTTATAACTGAGGAATAAAGTTCTTTAATGTAATATCATTCAGGTATTAATCATTAGTCTTGGGCAAGCCATTAAATGGCATCCAGAAGTGAAGCTGTATTTCAAGACTTCAGGAGTCCAGGAGTTTTGGTAATTTTAGAGTTAATCACCATAGCTGCGAAGTGTTCCCTAACCTGTGGTGGTAGTACATATCAAGGATTCCAGTTATGAATAAAAGAGCAGATGGCCCTGTGGTTACGGGATACAGAACTCAGAGAACAGATGGCTCCAAGACATATGGCACAGAGGCCCATTGGAAAGTAGGCATGCCCTAATGTCACATAAACTGTTTCCTTGCCTAAGGGTTGAATTAGTCCTATGGCTCAGGGTTATTATCAGAAAAGAAAACTTACAGAAAAAATATAAATAGACTGACAGACGGTAATGGTAAACCACTGTTGTATCTATCTATTGAAAAGGTGGTGTGATGGCAGAATTGTTAGCATGCCGGGTAAAATGCTTAGCAGTATTTTGTCTGCCGCTACATTCTGAGTTCAAATTCCACCGAGGTCGACTTTGCCTTTCATCCTTTCAGGGTCGATAAAATAAGTACCAGTTATGCACTGGGGTCGATATAATCGACTTAATCCGTTTGTCTGTCCTTGTTTATCCTCTCTGTGTTTAGCCCCTTGTGGGTAGTAAAGAAATAGGTATCTATCTATTGAAAAATTATGAATCTTCAGAAAAGAGTATAAATATCTGCAATTGATTCCACCAATAGTCACGGCACATGGAGTGGAAAAGTATGGAATAACAGACAAATTACTTATATTTGAGAATGAACAAACTTTTAGTATTTCATTCTATAATTTAGGCTGCAGTGCCTTTTACTTTGAGCAGGAAAAAAAAATTCACATTTATTTGTAAAATTGTAAAGATTCAGCAAAAAAAAAAAATTGGAATATTGGCAAAAATTTCTGAAGAAGAAATAATTTTTTTCATGAAATATCTTGCATTTCTTCTGCGTCATCAAATCTATCATTATAGAGAAGCTATTCAACTGCAATTTTCTTCATTATCAGTTTGTATTATATGCGATCACGTAATAGGATCTCACAGTAGTAAGTTTTCCCTCTATTTATACCATCAGTGTTAATTACTTGCCTTGGATTTCTACCAAAATATATACACAGGAATATTAAACAATATATACTAAAATATATATACTATTCAAAACAGTAGCATTTATATATATATATATATATATATATATATATATGATGATGATATATATATGTACATATATATATATTTAAAATAGTTGGATATATATTTATGCATATATATACATATACATACATATGTATGTATATATATACATATACATATGTATATATTTATATTCATAAATAGACATATATATAATATATATATATATATATATATATATATATATATATAATTATGTATATACATACATACATATGTATATATTTATATTCACATATAGACTATGCATAGGTATATATTTATATTTGTATATATATATATATACACACACGCACATATATATATGTATATATGTATACACACACATATGTGTATATATATGTGTGTGTGTGTGTGTTTGTAGTAGCAATGTTATTTATATTTTATAATGCATTTTTCAAAGATAACATGTTGTATAACGTTTCTACTAGGCTAAAGGTAAACACGCATTGTTCATTTAAAGTCAATATGAATTGAAATAAAAGCCAAAAGAATTATAAATGATAGTAATAATTTAATTTGAGCAAACAAACAGAAAGCTCACAAGAGGGAATCAGAACGGTTAGAATATTTATTCTACAATTCCAGAATATTAAAAAATCTTTGCTGCCAGCACTTCAGATAATTATTAAAGTTTTCCCTTTTGTTCAGATATGCTGCTGTTAGAGAATTTTTAAGTAAATTTCTATTTTCGTGATAATTAACAGGTTTGACTAATTAGTATTTTCTTTGGAGCATACTCTTTTACTCTTTTACTTGTTTCAGTCATTTGACTGTGGTCATGCTGGAGCACTGCCTTTAGTCGAGCAAATTGACCCTGGGGCTTATTCTTTGTAAGCCTAGTACTTATTCTATTGGTCTCTTTTGCCAAACTGCTAAGTTATGTAGATGTAAACACACCAGCATCGGTTGTCAAGCGATATTGGGGGGGGGGGGGAGACAAACACAGACACACATATATACGACGGGGTTCTTTCAGTTTCCGTTTACCAAATCCACTCACAAGGCTTTGGTTGGTCCGAGGCTATAGTAGAAGACACTTGCCCAAATTGCCACGTAGTGGGACTGAACCTGGAACCATGTGGTTGGTAAGCAAGCTACTTATCACCGAGCCACTCCTGCATATGCATTTTTAAAAAACTAGCTTCATGATTTTAATTTAATACAAATGGAAAATATGATGTTGTGGTGTTCATGCCTTGACTGAATTAATGGAAGGGAAAGGATTCTAATGGGAATCAAACCTTTATTTCTTACTTTATGGTGCAAGACTTCTTTTGCAGGCATCTTTTATCTTTTGCTTCTTTCGGTCATTAGACTGTGGCCATGCTGGGGCACCACCTTGAAGAATCTTTTTTTTTTTCTGAGTCGAATGAATTTTTTCTTTTCTTTTTTTTTTTTAAAGTCTGGTACTTATTTTATTGGTGTCTTTTTGCTGAACCATTAAGTTATAGGGACATAAACACACCAACACTGGTTGCCAAGCAGTAGTGAGGACAAACACAGACACAAAGATGCACACACACACACACACACACACACAACCTCCCACCCCACACACAACCTCCCCTGCCACACACATAAATATGACAGGCTTCTTTTAGTTTCCATATACCAAATCCACTCAAGGCTTTGGTCAGCCCAAGGCTATAGAAGAAGGCACTTAACCAAGGTGTCACACAGTGGAACTGAACCTGGTACCAAGTTGTAGAAAAGCATACTTCTTATTTCTTTATTGCCCACAAGGGGCTAAACATAGAGAGGACAAACAAAGGGATTAAGTCAATTACATCGACCCCAGTGCATAACTTGTACTTTATTCATTGACCCCAAAAGGATGAAAGGCAAAGTCGACCTTGGCGGAATTTGAACTTAGAATTTAAAAAAAAGGCAAGAATCAGCATCATGGAAAGGCATCTGGTGGATATCAGGTGTAGTATTGGTGAATTTCTGGAAGTATGAAGGTTTTAAATGATGCAATGTCTCAGCAGCTAACAATTGATGCAGGTAGTTTGTTCTATGCTTCAGCAACTCTGAGTTTGAAAAAAATGTTTCTGAAAGTCATGGGAGCTGTGCTGTTTTCTGACTTTGTAGGCATTCCCACATGTGTTAGACACACAGAGCTCAAAAAAGTGCTCAAGTTGGTTGTTGGTGCAATGGTTAATAATTTTGTGGGTGTTTACCAAGTCAGTTGCTCTGGAGAATTATCCTTATAGTCTGAGTCTGAAAAAAATGTTTCTGAAAGTCAAGGGAGCTGTGCTGTTTTCTGACTTTGTAGGCATGTCCACATGTGTTAGACACAAGGAGCTCAAAAAGTGCTCAAGGTGGTTGTTGGTGCAATGGTTAATAATTTTGTGAGTGTTTTTACCAAGTCAGTTGCCCTGGAGAATTATCCTTATAGTCTGAGTCTGAAAAAAATGTTTCTGAAAGTCAAGGGAGCTATGCTGTTTTCTGACTTTGTAGGCATTCCCACATGTGTTAGACACATAGAGCTAGAAAAAATTGCTCAAGGTGGTTGTTGGTGCAATGGTTAATAATTTTGTGGGTGTTTACCAAGTCAGTTGCCCTGGAGAATTATCCTTATAGGGATAAATTGTTTGTAATCTCTACATGCATTAATGGCCTTCATCGCTGTCTTTATTTACTGGACTGACCACTGCTTTCTGTTCCCATTTTTTTTACCTTTTTCAGGTGAGTCACTGTGTACCTGAGCACTGAATGCAATCAGCTCATTATTATATTATTATTGTCTTCAATAATTTCATTTGTTTTTATGGCTCATCAGAACCTAGTCATGTAACGAAAAGTTTGGAAGGCGTTATATCTGATAGATTTCGCTAGTGTCATCTTAGCCATTCATTCATCGTCTTAGATCCCATAGACTCTGCTAATGTTGATTTAGCCATTCATCTTCCTGGATTTCATAGCACGAATAACACTTACGTTCTAGTATAAATAATGAAGCATTAAATCATATTCAGCAATGCTGATTTTATGAATTACTTTCTAAGAAATCAATAAATTGCCTTTTAGCTGATTGGGAACACTCAACATTAGTTTCAGCACAGAATTGCTTTCAACATTTTGGATACGCATTTAAGGCCAACACTAAACATAGCTCATTAAATTGCTTGCTTTATTAGACAGAGTAAAGTAAACTCAATGATCGACTTTATTTAAGAACTTATTTCAGTGCCTGAGACAGAAGTTGAATCTATAACAACAAACACGTTATTGTATTGTATGGTATTGTATTGTATCCATGTGTTAAGTAAAATAGAATGCTTAATGCTAAGTGTACAGAAGGTAGCCATTAACAGTTATATATAGTTCAGCCATGAAGATGTTCTGGCTAGCTGAACAGAATAGCATCAGGCCCGAATATTTTCGTAAATACGGACCTAGTTGCTTGTGAATAGCAATCGATGAATAAATTTCATTATCATTATCGTCGTCATCATCATCATCATTGTAACCATTGCCATCATCATCATCATTATTGTCCCCATTGCCATCATCATCATCATCATCATCGTTGTCGTCGTTGTCATCATTGTCATCATTGTCATAATCGTCATTATCATCCTCATCATCGGTGCCATCGTCATCATCATCATCATCATCATTGTCACCATTGCCATCATCTTCATCATCATCGTTGTTGTCGTCGTTGTCGTCATCATTGTCACCATCATCACATCATCGTCATTATCATCATCATCATCGGTGCCATCGTCGTCATCACCATCCTCATTGTCATCATCATCATCATCAGCATCATCTTCATCTTCAACATTGTTTTAACATCCACTTTTCCATGCTTGCATGGGTTGGACAGCATTTGTTGAGGCTGATTTTCTACTGCTGGATGCCCTTTCTGTCACCAACCTTCATCCCATGTTTCCGCAGAAGGCTGGGAATGAAGTATACTACTTCAATGAGAATGACTTTCATTTACAACAATCACATAATGTCATGATAAAGAGAGAGAAAGAATAACATACACACTCACACAAGCATAAATAGATATATATTTATCGTGGCACTCCATTGGTTACAAGAAAGGTTCCAGTTGATCCAATCTATAGAACAGCCTGCTCAGGAAATTAACGTGCAAGTGGCTGAGCAATCCACAGACATGTGTACCCTTAATGTAGTTTTGGGTGGGAGGAGATTCAGCATGACACAGAGTGTGACAAGCCTGGCCCTTTGAAATACAAGTACAACAGAAACAGGAAGACAGAGTGAGAAAAAGTTGTGGTGAAAGAGTACAGCGGGGTTTGCCACCAGCCCCTGCTGGAGCCTCATGGAGCTTTAGGTGTTTTCACTCAATAAACACTCACAACGCCCAGTCTGAGAATAGAAACCATGATCCTATCACCACGAGTCCGCTGCCCTAACCACTAGGCCATTGTGCCACACACACATATAAGTGTAACATATACAATAGAAAAAGTTCAAATCATTATATTTTCCTCTACCATGTTACCGAAAACTCTTTAATGCCTATTATTTTCTCTATATAATATTTTGAATTTTTAAAAAACGTCTTTTTCCTATATTCCATTATTATTTTGATCTATATTCTGTTATCATTATGTTGACATATCTATACATATCTATGTCCATATATACTATTAGTATTCATATATCTTTTATATTTCTATATTTTAATATTTCTATTTTTTTAAATATTTCTATATTTTTATATTTCTAAAATATCAATATCTGTTTCGGATTGGACAATTCTTATTTTATCCTAATTAAACCTGTATATTTATGTGTTAATCATAGTCTGCCTGATTTGAACATTTTCTATTGTATCTGTTATACTTGTCTAGGGCCTTGGGTTCGACTTCAGCACTTGTATGCTGTCTATATTTTTTGAAAGAAAAACATAATTATAATTAAGGCATAGGAGTGGCTGTGTGATAAGTAGCTTGCTTACCAGCAATATGGTTCTGAGTTCAGTCTCACTGTGTGGTACCTTGGGCAAGTGTCTTCTACTATGGTCTTGGGCCGACAAAAGCCTTGTGAGTGGATTTGGTAGACGGAAACTGAAAGAAGCCCATCGTATATGTGTGTGTATATATATATTCAATATATAAAAGGAATACATATATAAACACTGAAGGTAAAAAATATATATGTGCATAAAAATACAAAATATATAGAAGGTCCTGTCAAGAAAATGTATACAAATGTATACATATACATATATATATTTCTTAAATTTTTATAGGATAGGAAAAAATTATAGACATTTTTTCTACCAGTGGCTTAGTATGTATACAAAGTCAATAGACATATTTTTCATATAAAACTTAGTGTACATTTAAACACAAAAGAGGTGAGCCTTAACAGGTCGCCTTACATACTGGAACAAATAGTCAGAAAGTCCAAATTTAACTGTGGTTTGGACATTTTGACTGTTCATTCTAGTATGTCAGGCAACTTGTTAATGGCTTGCCTCTCTGTGTATAAATCATATATATATATATATATATATATATATATATATATATATCTGCATCTATATCTATCTATATTTACATGCACACACACACACACACACACACACATATATCATCATCATCATCGTTTAGCGTTCAACCAAAGATTGGTCCAGGCCATGTCTAATTTAATAGCACCACCTGATAGGATTATTCGAATATCTCTATAAATCTACACACACATATGTACATACATACATCATTATCATCGTTTAATGTCTGCTTTCCATGCTAGCATGGGATGGATGATTTGACTGAGGGCTGGCGAACCAGATGGCTGCACCAGGCTTCAATCTTGATCTGTTCATGCATATATATATATGAATCTATATATCTGTATCTATACCTATATGTATATATATAAACAAACACACACATGCACACACAAATATGAAGTTAAATGTATTTTTAATTGGTGAGAACAGGTTGATATGTCAGGGCACTCTCAAAGAATGCACATACATTAAAATTCCAGCAAATCGTTCTACCCCTTTTGAATAAAGCCTTGTATTGAAACACAATGTCGACAGTTATTCTGGTCTTCTTGTTTCTCTTTTGCTTCAAATTGAGTGAATGCCCTTCAGTAATTTATTGTTCCGAAGTACATTTTCCACCATATAAACTCCTAATGATAGGAACGCATGCATCACAAGATACAAGTATGTGAAGCAAGAGAGGAAGAAAGAGAGAGAGTAGAAGAGAGAGAGGGGTGAAGAGAAAGAGTAAAAGAGAAAGAGAGAAATATACAGAAAGAAATGCGGAAGGAGAAAGGGAGACAGTGTCAAAAAATTTCAACAGGAAGAACCTGATGAAGATTAAAGAAGATATTTATTGAAATTTCTAAGATACAAACACAGATTGTTGATGTTATAAGAAGAATAATGTAAATCATGTAAACAGATCGCTCTCTAAAATTTATATACGTTATAAAAAGGACAGCCTTTTTGTTGTAATAAAAATTGAAATGATAAAATAAATAAATCAACAATGGGAAATGCTTTCCCGAGTAATAGATTTATTTGCTTGTAGCAAATATAAAAAAAAAAAAAAATTGATACAAAATATTTTTAGAAATTGCTGTTTTGTTTGATCAGTTGATAAATAAATTTCAAACTTAGAGATTCTTCTTTGTATAATATTATTATAACTCAAGTATAGCTTTTGTCAATAGTGTGTCATATATTCTATGAACATTTAGTTGCAGAATGTTTATTATAGAGAGGTTTCAGAATAGTAACAGTATCTTGGTATTTATTCTCTATGTTGATGTGTTGTTACAAGGAATAAAAACAGAACGCATAAGAAAATGAAACAGCAAAAAGAATTTAATGAAAAAAAAACAAACAACACCTAAAAAAGACAGCAAAAAATGCAGAAAACAACCAAGAGTGAATTGAAGTTTATATGCAAAAGGATATTGAATATGATAGATTTTGAGTTTTTGTGTAAATTATGTTAGTGTTCTTGCAAAATAATAGAACACAATAAAATAATAAACACAGTGGTATTATAAAATATTTCCCTCAGGATTCAATTTATGTTTGGAATGAAACAAAATGGAAGATAGAATAATGTTTAGTAGATTTAGAATCTTTTTGATTTATCTGTCCTTTTCAGTTTTTTTGATATTTTTGGTATTTTAAACAAAATGGCATAATTGAGAAAATGTGGTGCTTTGATGTAAAGCAGTATATTTTTATTGTGCTGGAATGACATGGGAAAATTTCTATGGCCCTCCATACCATAGAAACTGATTTGATTATTAAAGCAATGACATTTTCCTCACATCTGCTGAATGGAAAGGGGTTATTGCATTGATGTTCGAAGATGCTGCTGGCGGAAGAAGTCCAAGGTTCTGGAGAGGCCAGATTTGGGACTAAATTATGCAACGCAGCACAGAACTTATATATTAATTAATCTCATACGAGAATACATAGGTATATTTAGTCTTACTTGCAAATAATTTGAAGACAATAAGCCTTAGAGAGAATAGACAGTTCTGATATTTAGATAATTTTACTTTAATTGCCAAACTCACATTCTGGGGATTATATCTCCCAGAATAATTTAGTTCTAGGCTAAATATATATTCACATACATAATTAAATTTCTGATTAATTAATTCTCTATTATGTAGTCAATAATTTTTCTCTTACACTTATTTCCAAGTGTATATTGTCAGTTAATTTATTCTGAAACTGAAGGCAACACGTTGCTGATGAGATCCTAATAAGCTGAAATAGATCAAATGTCATCTGTATTTGACAGAGAAACGAAAATAACATTAAACATTGTCAAATATTTCTTTTTAACTCATTAAGTATAATTATTTGTAGTTATCAGTTTAATTCTCACCACATTAAAATATATTGATTTCAATTTTTGGCACAAGGCCAGCAATTTCAGTGGAGTGGGTAAGTCAATTACATCAACCCCAGTACACAACTGGTACATATTTTATCGATCTCAAAAGGATGAATGGTAAATTCAATCTCGGCAGAATTTGAACTCAAAATATAAAGATAGATGAAAATGCCTGACATGTTGGCCTGACATACTAACAATTTTGCCAGCTCACTGCCCTAGTCACATTAAATACATGAGCAATAACTTTGTGCCACATGTTTTTGAGCACTGATTAATTAAACAACAATAAGAATGGCCACCACAACAAAAGTGATGAAGGTTGGTATTGGTTGTAGCAGCAGCAATGCTGGTAATGAAGATGATGATGAGGAGGAGGATAATGTTAAAGATGATGATGATAAAGAGTGGTGGTGGTGGTGACGGTGATGATGATAGTGGTGGCGGTGGCGGTGATGATGGTGGTGATGATGGGGGGGTGACAATGATGAGGATGGTGGTGGTGGTGACGGTGATGGTGATGGTGGTGGTTGTGGTGGTGGTGACATTGATGATGATGAAAATGGTGGTGGTGGTGGTGATGGTGGTGGTGGTGACGGTGATGATGAAGATGGCAGTGGTAGTGGTGGTGATGGTGGTGGTGGTAGTTGCAGTGGTGGCGGTGATGATGATGATGGTGATGGTGACGGTGATGATGATGATGATGGTGGTGGTGATGATGAGCTGACATTTTTGTCATTAATAGTCGCTGTTTCAGTGTTTCTCTCTCTGAATGTCATCACTGATAATGACAGATTATTTTTTTTTTTTCTGAATGCTGAAAAACAGAAAGGTCAGACATAGAGAAGCTTTCAAGATGTGTGAATTAGAATGAGACAGTCATTATTGCTTAGCTTCAGGTCATCCTCAATCGATCACACCAACGAATGACCAATGCCATTGCATTTGGGATCATCTAAACCATTTTCATCATCATCATCATCATCATCGTTTAACGTCTGCCTTCCATGGGTCGGACGATTTTGACCGGGCTGGTGAACCAGACGGCCGCACCAGGCTCCAATCTTCATCTGGCAGAGTTTCTACAGCTGGATGCCGTTCCTATCACCAACCACTCCGAGAGTGTAGTGGGTGCTTTTTACGTGCCACTGGCACGAGGGTCAGTCAGGCGGTACTGGCAATGACCTCGCTCGAATCTTTTTACACATGCCACCAGCACAGGTGCCAGTAAGGCGATGTTGGTAACGATTACTCTCAAATGGTGCCTTTTTACGTGCCACTGGCATGGAGCCAGTTAGCCGCTCTGGCAACGATCACTCTCGGATGGTGCTCTTGGCACCCTACTAGGATGGGCACAAGTGCTAGTAAGGTGACGCTGGTAACGATCACACTCGAATAGTGCCCTTTTATGTGCCACTGGCACGGAAGCTGGTTAGCCGCTCTGTCAACGATCACCTTCGTATGGTGCTCTTTGTACCCCGCTAGCATGGATGCCAGTTGTCGAGACTACATTTAGGACCATATTATCTAATGTATTCTTCCTTTTTATATGATTTAATCAGAGAAGGAAGGGCAATAAGTAAGATCTTTCAGGGGTTTCATGAAGTGGGAAAAGGAGAGAGGGATATCGAGTCACCCACAGAGGGAGATATTTATTTTCTGGATCTTGTAACAGTGAACTCCACTCAAAACATTCTGAGACTCAAGCCTGGATTAAGTTCCATAAAGGCCCTAGGCACTTAAAAGATTTTGGTACCCCAATATATATGTAATTTGAAATATAAACAATAATAAAATAAATTTTTACTTTTCAAAAATGAAACAAAAGTAACAATAAGATGGAAAACAAAATTTATTTTTGTGTATACTTATTTCTTTATTACCCACAGGGGGCTAAACATAGAGGGGACAAACAAGAACAGACAAAGGTATTAAGTCGATTACATCGACCCCAGTGCATAACTGGTACTTAATTTATCAACCCTGAAAGGATGAAAGGCAAAGTCGACCTTGGTGGAATTTGAACTCAGAACATAAAGACAGATGAAATATGGCTAAGCATTTCACCTAGCACGCTAATGTTTCTTATTTCTTTATTGCCCACAAGGGGCTGAACATAAAGGGGACAAACAAGGACAGACAAAGGTATCAAGTCGATTACATCGACTCCAGTGCATAACTGGTACTTAATTTATCGACCTCGAAAGGACGAAAGATAAAGTCAACCTCAGCGGAATTTGAACTCAGAACTTAAAGACAGACAAAATACCGTCAAGCATTTCTCCCAGCATGCTAATGTTTCTGCTACCGTGCTGCCTTCTATTTTGTTTAATGGTTAACCCAACACTGGTGCTGGGATCTTTATTGAAGTTTACTGGTGTTAAACTAGACAACACATTTCCAGCATGCCAAACAGTTTCACAGAAACTCCTTTATTGGCTTGGTTATAATGAAATAATCAGAAGAAGGTTGATGAAACAAATACAACAGCACATGAAAGTTTAAAGTATAGCACTACAACAGGTTTTTGTAACAACAGGAAAAGAAACAGCAAAAAAAAAAAAAAAAAAGGACAGAGGTTATTGCTAAAGGTTAAATAATAAACTTTCTCAGTAAAACTGTACCAGATTAAATTTTCTTGATCACTGAATCTGTTTTACAGTAAATTACATCCCCAAAATAAAAATAAAAATATCTTTCTTTAATTGTTTTGAATTTTCAGCCTTATTAAGTCATTAAAATTCTTCTATTAATTTCAGAATCTTTCAACCTAAATTTCCTCCAATCTATTTTTACTCTGAATTGAAATATTTCTATTATTTACATTCAATGGATATTTTTTTGTCCTCATCTTGTTTGTTGTTAACACAACGTTTCAGCTGATATACCCTCCAGCCTTCTTCAGGTGTCTTGGGGAAATTTCGAACCTGGGTTCTCATTCCTAAGGTATTTTTTTCAATGTTATTATTATTATCATTGTTCAGGTCACTGCTTGGAATCGAACTCGAAATCTTGCAGTTAGAAGCCCGCGCTCTTAACCACTACACCATATGCCTGTGGTAGGAAACAACAGTAGTCACCACAGAAATCCCATTTGTGAAAAAATACATTTGATGAACATTCCAGCTTAACTTTGAATGAGTATTCTGTTGTGTCTGGGGAGAGTCATTTTCTTTTTGTGCCTTATAATTTAACACACTCAACAGTAAAATTTCCACTTACTTTTTATTTTTATTTTCCTAAAAGTTTTGTTGCATCTTGGCAACCTTTTCAATAGTCTTGAATCTTCTGAGCCTTTACCTTTTGACATCCGTTCTGCTTTCTTGCTATCATCCTCCCCATCATATTTACCATCAACCACTCCTATCCTTGTTCACTATTTAACTGTACCCACTGCTTGACAAACTCCATCCCTATTTCAATCCACCACTCCCACCATCCTATCACTCACTTTTGAAACGGTTACCCATTCTGACTGACCATTCTCTTTCCACATTCTCCTCTATTTACCTTCTTGGATATAGTACCTATTTCTTTACTACCCACAAGGGGCTAAACCCAGAAGGGACAAACAAGGACAGACAAATGGATTAAGTCGATTATATTGACCCAAGTGCGTAACTGGTAGTTATTTAATCGACCCCGAAAGGATGAAAGGAAAAGTCGACCTCGGTGGAATTTGAACTGAGAACGTAGCGGCAGACGAAATACCGCTAAGCATTTCACCCGGCGTGTTAACGATTCTGCCAGCTCGCCGCCCTACTGCTTTCTTGCCATCATCCTCCCCCTCATATTTACCATCAACCACCCCTCTCCTTGTTCACTATTCACTGCACCCACTGCTTCTCAATCTCTGACGACCTCCATCCCTATTTCAATCCACCACTCCCACCACCCTATCACTCACTTTTGCAACAGTTACCCATTCTGACTGACCTTTCTCTCTCCACATTCTCCTCTATTTACCTTCTTGGATATGGTACCTTGAGGATATGCTCTGGCATCTTGTCACCACTATTTTTATCACTTTTTTCTGGCACCACTCCATCCATGCCACTCACCTATATATATAATGCAGGGTAGCATTGAATCTTTTCCACAGAAATAAAGCTATTCTTTTTACTCCCCCACATATACCTTTCAACACTTTACATAAATCTATCTCCTCTTTTCTGTTCTGCCTCTCAGTCAAGAGGGATCTTGATGACTCCCGTGACTTTCAAGGTGACCTCAACTGAGATGGTGCCAACAGATAAGTAAATGAATAAATAAATAAATGAATAAATAAATAAAGCACTCTGTAAAGTGGTTGGCATTAGGAGGAGTAACCTGCTGCAGAAGCCATGTGAAAGCTGAGAGATTTCATCAAGATGTGACCCTCCAGCTTGTTAGATTCAGTCAGTCAAGCAATTCAGCCCACACAAGCATGGAAAGCAGACATAAAACGACAATGATGATAATGGTGATGATGATGACGATGACGATGATGATGGTGATGGTGATTATGGTGGTGATGATGATGATGGTGGTGATGATGGTGATGATGATGGTGGTGGGGGGTGATGATGATGGTGGTGATGATGATGATGGTGGTGATGATGATGGTGATGGTGATGATGGTGGTGGTGATGATGGTGGTGATGATGATGATAATGGTGATGATGGTGATGGTGATGATGATGGTGACGACGACGATGATGATGGTGGTGATGATGATGGTGGTGATGATGATGGTGATGATGATGATGGTGGTGATGGTGATGGTGGTGGTGATGATGATGATGATGATGATGATGATGATGATGTTGGTGGTGATGATGGTGATGATGATGATGATGATGATGATGGTGATGATGATGATGATGGTGGTGGTGGTGATGATGATGATGGTGGTGGGGGGTGATGATGATGATGGTGGTAGTGGTGATGATGATAATGGTGATGGTGGTGGTGATGATGGTGGTGATGATAATGATGGTGATGATGATGATGATGATGATGTTGCTGCTGCTGTTGTATTTTCAGAGAAATGAAACTAACTATCCAGCAAATTATATCTGACAAATTCCTGGAAAGAAAAGCAGATTTAAACATCTGGAGATGAAACAGTAATTCCTTTTGCAATTACATTTCATCTTTTACAAAATGGAAGAGAGTCAGATTGCCTTGAGTTAAGTTGAACGACATATAAGTCAACTGCATTGTAAACAAACTAACAGAGGTACCTCTTCGTGGTTGCTTAGTCTTCTAGAAATGGCAATGAAATCTCCTTCAAATCATATTCTGCCTCTACCATTAAAATAAGGGACACATTGGATAATATTGGATAAAATATCTTCTTCTTCTTCTTCTTCTTCTTCTTCTTCTTCTCATCCTCCTCCTCCTTCTTCTTCTTCGTCTCCTCCTCCTCCTTCATCTCCTCCTCCTCTTGCTTCATGGTGCATTCATGCCTTTGATAAATCATGGCTTGTTCCTCTTCTATTTATTTCTGTCTCTTGCAACATCATCCAGGTCTTTCTCACTCTGCTCGTGCAATCTCTTCTTCATCCAGTCAAACAACTTCATTCTCTGTCTTCCTCTCGCTCTGCTCCCCACCAGCTCAATCTCCACCCTGTAGCACTCCGTTCTGTTATCCTCTCTGAGAAAATGACCAACAAATCTCCACTGACTCTCTCTGATCATATCCATCGACTGTCTCTTCACTTTCATCTTCTTCAACACTTCCACATTCGTCACCCTCTGTACCCACGAGATTCTAAGCATTTTTCTATAAAACCACATTTCTGCAGCTTTGAATCTCTTCTTCAAGACTCACATCCATACGTTAGCACCAACCAAATGTAGCACTTCACTAGTCTTTTCTTGACTTCCATTCCAATTCTCTTTGTACAAAAATGCTTCTCATGTCCATAAAAGTCATCTTTGCTAATCCAATTCTGCATTTGATGTCTCTATCTGACCTTCCATCTGATGTTATCCAACTTCCTAGATATATGAAACTGTCCTTCTGCTCCATCCCAGTTCCATTCACCATCAAGCAACATGTAGGTACCGGTGCCTTCTTGGTACAGAACCATTGAGAAGGAATTATGGCAGTTAATCATCAATCCAAGTTTTCCGCTCACCTCTGTTAATAAAATAACTAGAAATATAAAATAGTTATGGCTAGAATTCATTTGATAATGTCTACTCATTCAAAAGTCAAGACTATTGAAAAGGTTGCAAGATGCAACGAAAATTTTAGGAAAATAAAAATAAGAAATAAGTGGAAATTTTACCGGTGAGTGTGTTAAATTATAAGGCACAAAAAGAAAATGACCCTCCCCGGACACAACAAAAGGTTGCAAGACGCAATGAAAATTTTAGGAAAATAAAAATAAGAGAAAAGTGGAAATTTTACCAGTGAATGTGTTAAATTATAAGGCACAAAAAGAAAATGACCCTCCCCAGACACAACAGATTACTCATTCAAAGTTAAGCTGGAATGCTCATCAAATGTATTTTTTCACAAATGTGATTTTTGTGGTGGCTACTGTTGTTTCATGATACCCTAAAACTATGATCCTCAACTGGGGTCCCTGTAGCCCCTGGGGGTCCATGTAAGATTTTGTTATTAAAATGTATGTACAATAAACTGGTTATATTTCTGCAAAACACAAAATAGATTAACAATTTTTAAATACAATTCCTAATGAGGGGATTCTGTAAAGTTCCTGACTTTAAGGGTATTGCAAAGGGGCCTGGTTGGAGGCCCCTCCTTCTGAGTTCTTTTACAGGGCTTAGAAAAACTGAAGGGCTGCTGCAATAAGTGTATGAATCTGAAAGGGGTATATGTTGAATAAAATCATAATTAACTGATCTTCCTGTATTTTCTTTTACCCAAACCCAGGAAATTTGCAGTACACCCTTGTAATTATAAAAACACAAGATTTTTTAAGCATCAAATGTTTATGAGGGTCAGTAAAGGGAAATTGAAATCAAAGCAGTTCCTAGGCAAAACATGGTTGAGAACACATATAAGCTTTCTTTAACACACATATAATCTATTTAGACTTCAACTAGTGATATAGATTAATACAGAAATTAATCAACCGATATATAGATCTATAGATTTTCAATGAGAACAAATAGTTTTCCAGTTATAAAGTATATTTACATTAATTTCTTGAAGAAAATTACTACAAAAACAGTAGTCACCAGGGTTTAAGATATTTACATTGATATCAATAATCAATTTTTGTCTTCATAGGAAGTTCATAAATTCTATATTTATTAGCTGTAATGTACTTTTAATTAAATTAACAAAACCATTTTCTTCAAATTACATGGTGCTTGGGTATGAAATTATTACAATTATTACAAGGAATATCATAAATCAGGGAAAAATACCCTGTAAATTAATATATTTAGATAAGCTGAAGAAAAGTAACAAAAGAGTGATAATGAAGAAATAGATTAAATGTCTCTATAGGCCTACCATATCTTCCTCTTGTATAAAAGTGTGGCTGTGTGGAAGACGTGTTCTTGTCTGTCTCCTGTCCAAGCCTGATTTATGCGTTTGCCACTACAACCTCGTTTAGGCTTAGCAGCCCTTCCTGTTTGTTTTCACTGTCCTGTTTGTGTTACTGATTTTGACCCTCTGCAAAATCCCAAATTTTATTTAATTTGCTTTGCGGGAGCAACTGTTTTATCGAAAGCGTATATTGTTCTTAAATGCTCAAAATACGAGACTAGAAAAACAGCCAACAACTGACGAAGGGTCGTTCTTTATGTTGTTTGTCTTGTTTTCCATTTATGTCTTTCATTGTTAAAAAAAGTAGCTCATATTCCATGTACTTGTACATTTTGTTGTACACATTTCTTGATGCCCTGTGCCCAATATGCATATATGTATATATACTTATAGATGTAAGTATGTACATATACGTATGTATGTATTTATGTGTATGTATATATATATATACATATATATATATATATATATATATATATATATATCGGGAAGCTTTATGAAAATAAACAAAAGACGAAGGCCGGTGGAGTACAAACAAACAATTGTATTAGTATAGCGCTCACGAATAGAAATAGAACAAGTCTTTTACGTTTTGAGCCTACGCTCTTCGACAGAAAGATACACAGAAAAAAAACACGGAGAGAAACAAGGAGAGAAAAAAAATGCATGCAGAAGCTAGCGATTCAACATGGCAATAAATTGGTTATATATATATATATATAGCTACAATAGCTGTGTATGTATACACACATATATATATATATGTGTGTGTGTAGAGGTGCAATGGCTCAGTGGTTAGGGCAGCGGACTCGCAGTTGTAGGATCATGGTTTCAATTCTGAAAATGGGCATTGTGAGTGTTTATCGAGCGAAAACACCTAAAGCTCCATGAGGCTCCAGTAGTGGGTGGTGGTAAATCCTGCTGTACTCTTTCACCACAGCTTTCTCTCACTCTTTTTTCGTGTTTCGTTGTACCTGTATTTCAAAGGGCCAGCCTTGTCACACTCTGCGTCATGCTGAATTGCCCTGAGAACAACATTAAGGGTATGCGTGTCTGTGGAGTACTCAGCCACTTGCACATTAATAAATGAGCTGCTATGTCACTGGTGCCAAACTGTATTGGCCTTTGCCTTTCCCTTGGAAAACATCGGTGGCATGGAGAGGGGATGCTGGTATGCATGGGTGACTGCTGGTCTTTCACAACCTTGCCCAACTTGTGCCTTGGAGGGTAATTTTGTAGGTGCAATCTCATGGTCATTCATGACTAGAGGGGGTCACAACAACAATATATATATATAAACGGTGGTGCATCAGCATGGCCGCAGCTCTGAGCTGAAACTAGAGAAAAAAAATATATATATATATAGCTACAATAGTGACAACATGAATTTTGTCCATATTCTTGCTCTGTTAAAATATTTAAGACAAATTATATTAATGTTAAAATTTATATTAATGTTATTTTTATTAATTATATTAATTTATATTAATTATATTGATGTTAAAAATCCTACTTGTTAAAATTCCATTATTTATTTATGCAGCTGAAGATGGCACTGCATTTAAATTGATGTAATGATTACATTGTTCGATTAAATGGAGCCACTTGAAATGGCCACACTGCATCACTACTTGATATCCTGTTGCTTATTTTGATTATATATATATGGAATAGTTAGTATGAAGCATTGTGTGGAATGAATTATATAAAATCTGTGAGCAAGGCTGGAACAATGTCAAATGAATCCAAGATAGATCACAAGAAATCAGGTAAATCATTAATTCATTTGCCTGTTTTCTTGTGATTTACCTTCGATTTATTTTGCATTGTTCCAGCCTTACCCACGAAATTTTATACAAGATATATATATATATATATATATGTACAAAGTAAGATAGGGGTTATGGGTATAACCCACTACAGGCAATAATTTATAATATGACTTTTAAAGATTGTATTTGTATTATTATATTATCTATTGATTTATATAATATTTTGTATGCTTTTGATATTCTCATTTGTAAAATGAATAAATAATCTAACATTATAATATCCGTAAGTTGATGAACAAACTAAATTTGTTTCTCCATATTCTTATTTGTATTATATATATATATATATATATATATATACTAGCAGTATCGCCCGGCGTTGCTCGGGTTTGTAAGGGAAATAACTATATAAGCATTTTTAGAGAGTTACTTCCCTTATAAATTCGGGCTTTCTTAGCCATTTTTGTTTTGGCCATGAAGTCGTTGTTCTAAAAGAACGCTGGTTTCCTTCACAACGCATTACGATGTTGATTTCTTTACACTCCCTTCCCCACAGCTTCACGAGGGCGGGAAGGGGGAGAAGCAAACAGGTGCAGCTGTGAGCGTGGACGCCAACTCCGCCGCCATCGACACACGATGCATTTTATGCATTAAAATGGAATAAAAAATTATGTTAAATTATTTTTAAAATCGTAGACTCATCGTTGACGCGTGCTAATAGTCAGACGGGCTCGATATGAATCACGACTATAAGATACCCGAATTTGGTTAAACTGCACCGCAAAATGTGGGAGGAGTTAGGAATTAAATCGAAGGGGACAGACACTCACACAACTAGAGTTTTATATATAGACTAGCAGTATCGCCCGGCGTTGCTCGGGTTTGTAAGGGAAATAACTATATAAGCATTTTTAGAGAGTTACTTCCTTATAGATGCCAATTCGGGCTTTCTTAGCCATTTCTGTTTTGGTGTCTTCAAGCCATGAAGTCGTTGTTCTAAAAGAACGCTGGTCTCCTTGACAACGCATTACGACGTTGATTTCTTTACACTCCCTCCCCACAGCTTCACGAGGGAGGGAAGGGGGAGAAGCAGACAGGTGCAGCTGTGAGCGTGGACGCCAACTCCGCCGCCATCGACACACGAAAAATTATGCATTAAAATGGAATAAAAAATTATGTTAAATTATTTTTAAAATCGTAGACTCATCGTTGACGCGCGCTAATAGCCAGACAGGCTCGATATGAATCACGACCATAAGATACCCGAATTTGGTTAAACTGCACCGCAAAATGTGGGAGGAGTTAGGAATCTAAATCGAAGGGGACAGACACTCACACAACTAGAGTTTTATATATATAGATATATATATATATATATTTGTTCACATCTGTTTATACGTATTGTAAATCTTTTGCCAATGCATATTGGTGAAGATTTGAAGATTATAAATATTACTGAAAATCCGGTCGTGCTCCCCTGTCACTCTTGCTGTCAGAAATGGAGCAAAGATTGTAGACTGATGCATTGCAAACTTGTCACTAACGACTCTATTGTTCACAAACCTGCAATATATAAGATAAATAAATAAAAATAAAAAGGTAAATAAACAGTCAGAATATTTCATTTCTAAATCTGAACCCATTATATATTTACCGAAGCATGTGATGCCAAGGCAATACACTATCGTTTCCCTTTCAAATTGAATTAAATTCAATTCGACTCCCATATATTTTTCCATAACCCATTAAAACTATGAATGCATTCTGATTGCTACCTGGAAATAGAATCATGCAATAAAGGAAAATAAGCTAGAATCTCTGCAGGCTATTGTCGTAGAGGTAATCAAATTATTGTAGTTGGGATAACAGTGTCAATAATGGATATGTCATAATGTTTTTAGAAAAGTATTCTACCTTGCAGAAGGTTAGATTTAGCTTTAGGAGTTCATCTTCTCTTTATATGTGTGGGAAGTGATTCCATTATTCTTTGATTTATTACTATGCGACAATTCGTAGTAAATGAAGAAATTTAATACCACAATATGTCAAAACATGTCCTAAAGAAAAGCCAATATGAAACCAATAAAACGGTGCTCAGCCTACTAAAAATATGTGAAAATCTCCCTCAAATCATATCCTCTTGTTTTACATATTGGGAAATGTAGTTCCAGATTATACAAGAATACAGGTTGGTCAAAGCTAACATAACTTGATTAATAGCTGGGCATTCAAAAGAGTTTTAGCTGGTAGAACAAAAAGGCTTTCAGGCGCTGGAATTGAGTGGAAGTCCCTTCAAAATTCAAGATGATAGTGAGGTATTTTTTTTGAAGAGGAATTAGCCTATCAGATTCTTATGGATACTGGTTTCCATGGCACTTCAAGTCTTGGGTTGAATAATCCCTCGTTATAATTGTGGATCATCTGTCAGTGTGATCTGAACTGACTTAGAAACCTAACGAACAACAAAAATGTAACTCTTTTTGTGAAGTGTTTTATATGATATATTTAAATTAAATGACATATCACAACTCAAATATATGTGTGTGTGTATATGTGTATATATATATATATATATATATATATATATGTATGTATATAAAATTATAATTTAGGGTATCTAAGAGATACAATCACGCTGGAAATAGCAACCAAAACTTGACTCTAAAACAACATTTAAATGCTCATACAGCACCAGGAGAGAAGAGACAAAATAAACTAGCAAAACAAAAAAATACTGGATAATTCCAGATCCCGGATTTCTGGCTCTGCATAAGAAATGCTTTGCCTTCATCAGTGGAATATACTCAGATAGCACATAAATACAAATATATTATATATATATATATACACACACATATATTTATATATATATATATATAAGCAACATATGATATACTTACATATACGAACGTAGACATACATATATATATATATATATATATATATATATATATATATATATATATATATATATATATATATATATGCACGTATGCACACGACCAGTTTAAATTGTCTGCCTAAAACTCCTGGTGTGATATGATCAAAATACCACCACAGTGAATATAATGACGAAATATATATATAAATTTATATAAATAAGGATAAGATCGTTATTTAAATACCAATCATATCAGGTGGCCAGCATGGGAATAAAAACCTTCAAAGGTAATAATTATTATTAAAATTATAATTTAGGGTATCTAAGAGATACCACCACGCTGGTGGCGAAAGGCAAAGGTCGATACAGCTTGGCACTAGTGATGTCGCAACTCATTTCTATAGCTGAGTGACCTGGAGCAACGTTCCTACATGATACCTCTGGAACACAACCGTGAGTCACTAAAGTATGTGAACTAAAAGGTATCAGAGATTAGCCTCTAAACTGACAGAACAGATGGATTATGTAGAGAAGCAAAAATATGTTTTTCTATATTTTTGCACTTGTGAGCAAATATTGATGTTCATATAAGTTCAGATATGTAACCTTACAATGCAGCTGCTTATTAATAATAATAATAATAATAAAATAATAATAATAATAATAATAATAATAATGATAATAATAATATTATATACCAACAATTAGTTAATGCTTGAAAAACTAACGTGATGCAGGAATGTGTATGTGTGCAAGTATATTTGTGTGTGGGTGGGCATGTGTAGATATATGTATACATGTGTGGGGAGAGTGGGGCGTTTATGTGTGGTTGTATGCCTACATACATGTATGTGCATGTATGTGGATTGCACATGCATGTGTATGAATATATATACATTCACCTTACATTTCCACATGTAGCTTCTATTTTGTAACATTTTTCTATTATGTGTATATGCAGATATATATATATATATATATGCATGTGTATATATGTTTGTGTGTGTGTGTGTATAAATATATATGTGTATGGGTATATGTATGAGTATATGCATATGCCTGTGTGTGCGTGTGTGTGTGGGTGGGTGCACATGTGTGTTTATAAAAATATATGTATTAGGTAGGAGCAGGTATGTATATGTATGTGTAAATATATACATATAAAAAAGTGCATGTATATGTACATATGTATGTGTGAGTGTATGTATGCATGTGGGTATGTATATATATGTGTAGGGGTATGTGATTCGCCCTCAGTAATATAAATGTGAAGCGAGTCAGATTGTCTGCGAGCTGCCCTAGTTTTGAGGTGACTGCAATGACAGACTTCTGGTAAGATTGTCTTCCAATCATGGGTTATACAAACATGAATTATACAAACCTGACAATAAGGGCAGGTGGACCAATATCCCTTGTGTGAGTGTATGTATGAGCATGTGTATGTGAATGCATGTATATGCATCCTGACCTATGATAGCTAGCTCAACAACCTTTCAGCCCCTAGACATTCTAGCCTGCATATATCTGCCCCCTTCTCTTTTCTAGTACCATTCTTTTGTCTTAAACCCAATGTGACTCAATCCATCCCTGCCCATCCATTCACTTCACCTACAATTTTTTTCTTTTTTATCAGCTGTTATTTGTCTATATTTTACAAATGTTTGCAATTATTATAGAAAGCTAATTTAACCCTTTCGTTACCAACCTGGCTGAAACCAGCTCTGGCTCTGGGTACAAATGTCTTATTTTCATAAGTTATGAATTAAAATCTTCCACCAAACCTTAGTCACAATTTATGTTCCTAACACTAGCTTAATGATAACTAAGTTATTTTACTAAATTCTTGGTTATATTTAAAATTAATTGAAATATAGACCATCTCAACAGAAATATGGTAACAAAAGGGTTAACAAATGATTAATTTAACCCTTTTAATACCAACCCACCTGAAACCGCCTCTGGCTCTGTAGTACAATTGTCTTGTTTTCAAAAGTTCTCAGATAAAATCTTCCACCAAACCTTAGTCACAGTTTATGTTCCTAATACTAGCTGAATGGTGGCTAAATTATTTTACTAAATTCTTTGTTATATTTAGAATTAATTGAAAGAAACACAGAGCATCTCAAAAAAATACAGTAACGAAAGGGTTAATTGAAAATTGTTGTAAAGTTTCAGTCGCTAACCAGACGGGCACATAACGACATGACAACCAAAACTCAGGACCTTTAGCGAGACACAACTTAATGTGTGGATACACCTGATGAGACCCAGACTGCAAAATGGATGCAACACATCATGTTGAATGACATTCCACCCATAAGGGACAGTATTCATCATTCTTCTTCGTAATGTTTAAACTCTGTAAGCCAGTGTTTCTCAACCAGGGTCCATATGGCCCCTGAAAGTCCATATAAGATTTTTGCGGGTCCATGTAACAAAATAGAAAATTAGGGATCCTCAAAAAATTTGGTTTTAGATGTATATCTTGGTATGTATTGCAAGAAACAGCTAGGTTTCTTTCTCTCACATTTTATAAGGTTCAACCTACATGAGTAAATGTGTGAAAATCAAACTAGGAATTTTAAAAGACATTATCATCATCATCATCATCGTCGTTTAACATCCGTTTTCCATGCTAGCATTTGTTGGACAGTTTGACTGAAGACTGGCAAGCCAGTAGGCTGCACCAGGCTCCAGTCTGATCTGGCAGTGTTTCTACAGCTGGATGCTCTTCCTAACGCCAATCACTCCATGAATGTAGTGGGTGCTTTTTACGTGCCACCAGCACAGGGGCCAGAGGAGGCTGGCAATGTCCATGCTCAGTTGGCGCATTTTACGTACCACTGGCATGGATGCTAGTTAAGGTGGCGCTGGTGTCTGCCACTTTCGGATGGTACTTTTATGTGCCACTGGCACAGGCATCCCAACTACAATTTCCATTTGATTCTTATTTTGATGTTGATGTACTTGACTCAATAGGTTCCCTCACGTATAGCAGGTCACCCAATGATCCAAGGTAAGCACAGCAGGCTGTCCTGCGAGCCATGAACTCACTTCATTTGTCAGGTCTTCGCAGTCACAGCATATCTCCAGAGGTCTCGGTCTTTTGGCATTGCCTCTGTGAGGCCCAACGTTCGAAGGTCATGCTTGACCACCTCATCCCAGTTTCAATAAAACTAGTTTTTAAACATCAAATGGCTATTAATGATAAGATCATTGTTTAAATACCGATCTTATCAGGTGGCCAGCATGGGAATAAAAACCTTCAAAGGTAATAATTATTATTAAAATTATAATTTAGGGTATCTAAGAGATACCACCACACTGGTGGTGAAAGGCAAAGGCCAATACAGCTTAGCACCAGTGATGTCGCAACTCGTTTCTACAGCTGAGTGTCCTGGATTAATAATATGTGCATGTATGAGGATTGCACGTGCATGTGTATGAACATATATACATTCAGAAAAAAATAGTAATCGAAGGGGTCCATAGATAAAAAAATGGTTGAGAACCCCTGATGTAAGTGGACTTTATTGATTAAACATTTCAGGTTAGTTAAATACATTAACATTCACTATAAGTGACATTTAATCATTTTTGCAGCATTTCAATGACTTGACACAAAATCAGATTTGTGCCATGATATTTTGTCATAATGATGTGTTTAAATGAGCTTGAATTTTATTTTAAAAATAAGAATATGATAATTGGTTGGATGGAGTGAGGTTTCAGCATTGTAATGACAATTCAGTTTGTAATGAAAGACTATCAATGATATTTCTGGAATTTAATTGAAAGATAGTTCAACTTAATTAAAAATTGATATTAATGTCATTTACATTTTTTAAAGCCATTGTCGTTTTCAATTTAATAATCAAAATATGGAATAAAATTCAGTTTATTTAGTTTCACATACTTCCACATTATTCAATATGGGGGATGATTGGCAAAATAATCAGTCTTGCAGAGCTTGTTATGGCTCTTTGCATCCAGAGTTCAAATCCTGCCACAGTCATCTTTGCCTTTCATTATTTTCTGGATTAATAGATATCTCTGTGTGTCTTTGTCTCTATTTGACTTTCTCAGTGGCTGAATTCCTATCAAGTTAAGCAACAAGATAGGAATTCCATCCTTGGTTCAAATACATTAATTTCCCAAATTTCTGCTCTCACAGTTATTTTATAACTGAAATAAATCTTTTATTCTTTTACTTGTTTCAGTCATTTGACTGCGGCCAGGCTGGAGCACTGCCTTTAGTCGAGCAAATCGACCCCAGGACTTATTCTTTGTAAGCCTAGTACTTATTCTATCGGTCTCTTTTTGCAGAACCGCTAAGTTACGGGAACGTAAACACAACAGCATTGGTTGTCAAGTGATGTTGGGGGGAAAAGCACAGACACACAAACATATTCACACACATGCATATATATGCATATATACGATGGGCTTCTTTCAGTTTCTGTCTACCAAATCCACTCACAAGGCTTTGGTCAGCCCGAGGCTATAGTAGAAGACACTTGCCCAAGGTGCCATGCAGTGGGACTGAACCTGGAACCATGTAATTGGTAAGCAAGCTACTTACCACACAGCCACTCCTCCGTGAAAATTTTCTTCAGAAATAACTGAACAAAATATATAAATCTTATTTTCCTTTTGTGTTATCTTTGTTAATGGGGACTACTTTTAGAGAGAAAGAGAGTGTGTGTATGTGTGTGTGTGTGTGTGTGAGAGAGAGAGAAGTGAGAAGAGAGAGAGGTGGGAGAGAGAGAAAGAGGTGAGGAGAGACAGAGAGAGAAATTGTGCATGTGTCTACATAAGAGAGAAGGATGTTTGTATGTGTGTCTCGTTGACAGTATCTTTTATCTTTTATCTTCCAGTCATTTGATTGAGGCTAAGCTGGAGCACTGCCTTGAAGAAATGTTAGTCAAATGAATATCGATTCCAGTTTTCTTTTTTTTTTGGTTTTTCAGACCTGGTGCTTATTGGTCTCTTTTGCCAAACTGCTAAGTTATGGGAACATAAACACACCAACACCAGTTACCAAGTAGTGGGGAACACATACACACACACACAGAAACACACATTTATATATATATATAAAGGGAAAGGTTACGAAAATAAACAAAAGACGAAGGCAGTGGAGTACAAACAAACAAATGTATTAGTATAGTGCTCAGGAATAAAAATAGAAAAAGTCTTTTACGTTTCGAGCCTACGCTCTTCGACAGAAAGATACACAGAAAAAAACAAGGAGAGAAAAAAAGGATATATACATAAATATCATCATCGTCGTTTAACATCTGCTTTCTATGCTGACATGGGTTGCATGGTTTGACTGAGGGCATAAAGTGACCTCTAAAATTATTTAGACTTGCTTTTATGCTACCAATATGAGTAAAATCATTCCTACACATTTCCAAGAGCAAGACACATATCTCTGTCCCTCTTTACCAGTGTTCTACAACCTTTTTCTTCACTTGCGGATACACTTATATCCTTTCCAAAATTTGGTGACATACCTGAACTAAAAATATACCTGAAAGTATAGGGAAAAAATTTATATTCAAGTTACTCTGTGGCACACCTAGCATCGTCTCATGGCACACCAGTGTGTCGCAGCATACCAGCTGTGAAGCACTACTCTATACTCTTAATCTCTCAACTGGCACAAAGCCAATCTCTCCCTCACTACTACCCACCTGACTGAGGGGGTTTTGTCTTTTTTGTCTAGCAAGGCACTTGGTGACTCTGTTGGTGATGGTGCCACATAAAAAGCACTGGTGCCTGTGCCATGTAACGAATTTTGGCACAAGGGCAGCAAATATGGAGGAAGCTTGAGGAAGGAGGGGGATGATTCAATTACATCGACTTCAGTGTTCCACTGGTACTTAATTTATCTATCCCAAAAGGATGAAAGGCATAGTCAACCTTGGCAGGATTTGAACTCAGAACGTGAAGACAGATGAATTTCCGCTAAGCATTTCACCCGGCATGCTCACGATTCTGCCAGCTCACCACCTTTATAATGTTAATAATAATGATGAATACAATGATGAAGATGATAATAATAACAATGATAATTATCTTATTACATAATCTTGGCAGGTGGGAAAATGAAAAAATAAACAATTGTACAAATATGCAAATATAATTATTATGCACTTGTTGTCTTGTCACATAAACTAAACTGAATGTGTCTTCTCGGAACTTATAAATAATGGCAGGAAATCATTGGAACACAGTTGTGCTATGTATGGAATGTCTCACATCACTAAAGATAATCAATTCCAAGATGCCAGAATACATATGATGTCCAGTGCTGGATTAAGGCATGTGCTTTAGAGACTGTAATCCATGCAGCTCAATAAGCTGTCACTAAGCTGTTAATCCAGGGATTAAGGCATGAGCTGTAATTCAGGGACTCTGAGAGTTGTCAATAAGTTTTTAGTTAATCTAGAAATTTAGGGAAGAGTTCTTGAAAATATCACTGCAAGCCAGGTCAGTATATGCAGTCCAGGAGCCTTCAAAATCTGAATCTAGCTCCTACAATATATATGCAGTGAGAATCAAACCTCACATTTTTCAGTTACCAGGTCCATACCACACATAGATTACACTCATGTCATGTGGTCTATCCTTATTAACCCTTTTGTTATCCTCCTGGCTGAAACCACCACTGGCTCTGAGTACAAATGTCTTGTCTTCATAAGTCTTGAATTAAAATCTTCCAAACCTTAGTCACAATTTATATTCCTAACACTAGCTTAATGATAACTAAGTTATTTTACTAAATTCTTTGTTATATTTAAAATTAATTGAAAGAAACACAGAGCATCTCAACAGAAATATAGTAAAAAAAGGGTTAACAATCAATCACTTTGCAGGGATAGCATTTCATGTCATGTAAACCATTCCCAATGTCTTTGAGGTTCCTTCTCTTTTCGGTGTATTAAAACCAAAAAAAAAAAAAACGCCAAGAACAACTGCAGAGTTTGAGAGAAAAACCCATGAGACACATCTTCACTTCTCACCAAAAACAAGCTAGAGGCAGATTAATTTTTGTTAAAAGCACATCTCAACTTTCAACAAGCAAACACACATGCAGAATCCAGATCATCATCATTATCATTTAACATCCGTTTTTCATGCTGGTATGGGTTGAACAGTTTGACAAGAGCCAGCAAGTTGGAGGGCAGCACCAAGCACTAGTCGTTTGTTTTGGTATGCTTTTTTATGGTTGGATGCCCTTCCTAATGCCAACCATTTTACAGAGTGGACTGGGTGCTTTTTATGTTGCACCAGTACAAGTGCTTTTCATGAGGTACCCAGCATGAGTGATTTTCTTATGGTACCAGCATGGGTACTTTCTACATGGACCAACTCTTTCTCTTTCTGGCATCTCGCGCCTTACTAATTATTGCTACCCTATTCTGATCTCCTACATCTCTACCAGCAGTCATCAGAAATTTATATAAATATGTCCAATAAATGTTATAATAATATAGGTGCAAGAGTGGTTGTGTGGTAAGAAGCTTGCTTCCCAACCACATGGTTCCAGGTTCAATCCCACTGTGTGGCACCTTTGGCATGTGTCTTCTGCTATAGCCTCAGGCTGACTAAAGCCTTGTGAGTGGACTTGGTAGACAGAAACTGAAAGTAGCCTGTCATATACATACATATATATATATATATATATATATGTAAGTATGTATGTATGTATGTACGTATGTATGCATGCATGCATGTAAGTATGTATGCATACATGCATGTATGTATGCATGCATATATGTATGCATGTATGTATGCATGTATGTATGCATGTATGTATGTATATATGTATGCATGTATTTATGTGTTTGTGTTTGTTATCCCACCATCACTTGACAACTGATGTTGGTGTGTTTACGTACCTGTAACTTAGCGGTTCAGCAAAAGAGACCAATAGAATAAGTACTAGGCTTACAAAGAATAATTCCTGGGGTCACTTTGTTTTTTACTAAAGGTGGTGCTCCAGCATGGCCAGAGACAAATGACTGAAGCAAGTAAAAGAATAAAAGAATATTATATATCTGTGTTTATCATATATGCATAGACACAGCACAGCACAGCCTAGAGTATTCCTAGCAACTACACTTAACAGTAAAACTTTGAATTAGCAACATAAATAAACAAATCAAAGAAGTATTTTGAATATATCTTATACATCAATTTGACTTCCTGCCTATCACTGAATATATCATAGCTATAGGGCTTTCTATCTTCAATATTCTTGATTTCATTTTATCAGTCAACAGACTGATGAATAAATGTTGTATGTATTGTAGATTATGTCTCTAATTTCATTCCATAGTTTATTAGTCAATTGTCCTACGTATAAGTATAAATACTGTGTCTATAATAGATAGCATCTTCAATTTCATTCAATAATTTATTTGTCAGTTCTCTTATGAACAGCATCAACGTTTTGTCTCGAAACAGATTATGTCTCTAATGTCATTCCATAGTTTACGAGTAAATTGTCTTACGAATAGCATAAATGTTGTATGTATAATAAATTATGTCTTCGATTTCATTCCATAGTTAATGCATTACATCTATAAACTTGACGGCAGCTGAGTAATGTTCTGGATGTGAAAGCGAATCATTTAATTGTTTAAGTTGTTCACGTTTGGAAGACATTTTAATGATTTATTTGTCGTGTTATTTTACATAACTCATTTAACTTCAGACAAATTGGTTGACATATTGAATAAATTGGGTTTGATCTATATTTTTGATGTTGACATTCTCCTTTACATGTTAACATGTAGACTTATTTGCAAGCGGTTTTTGCTGTTGTTGTTGTTGTTGTTATTGTTCAGACCTGGTTGAGCTCTGATTCGGCAGACCTTTGATCAAAGCCGTTCCGACGATGCCTGTCTTGCCTTTTCGTCTGTGCATCTCTCTCTATCTCGCTCTCTCTCTCTCTCTCTATCACACACACACACACACACACACACATACACACACGTGCATGCACAAACACATGCGCGCACATGTATGCCTATACACACACACGCATGCATGCACTCACATAAATGCATGCACAAACACATAAGCATGCATGCACACACATCCACATACATACATGCACAAACACACACATACACACACGTGCATGCATTCACGCATGCGCACACACACACACATACACCCACATGTATATGCACATTTGCATGCTTACATGCTCATGCACTCACACACACAGATGTGTGGAGAGAACAAGTGAGAGAGAGAGAAAAGGAGAGGGATGGATGTGTGTATAAACTGTACAAATCTGCAAGTGTGCACATATTTGCTTCTCCTGCAATCTTGTCATTATGTTAACAGTATCTGACATGTTTCCATTTAAAACTGGAAAAGCACTTGGAGGGCGCAGACCTCTGCCAAGCCGCTCATTTCCACCCATAAACATGCATGCTGAAAATCACCCAATTTCCCAAACCAACGCCCGGCAAAAACATAATCTCCTTGGCAGGGTTAAAGAAAATAACACAGCCATATGATTTTAAAAAAAAAAAGCCCCTAACCCTACTTTACATCCCTCTGTGGTCAGTATAGTAGCAATCATCCCTCAAGTTTCCAACATCAGTTGTTGTTACCACTTCCTCCTCCTCTGCTGCTGCTTTTAGCAACCCTTGAATATCATCATCATTATCATCATCATCATCATTTAACGTCCGTTTTCCGCGCTAGCACGGGTTGGACGGTTCGACCGGGGTCTGGGAAGCCAGGGGCTGCTCCAGGCTCCAGTCTGATCTGGCAGAGTTTCTACGGCTGGATGCCCTTCCTAACGCCAACCACTCTGCGAGTGTAGTGGGTGCTTTTTACGTGTCACCTGCACAGGTGCCAGGGGGGTGTCCGGCATCGGTCATGATCGGTTGGAGCTTTTAACGTGCCAGCAGCACGGAAGCCAGCCAAGGCGGCGCTGGCAACGTTCGGATGGTCTTTTTATGTGCTACCGGCACAGGAGCCAGTCGGGGCGGCGCTGGCATCGGCCACGTTCGGATGGTGCTGTTAGTGTCATTTAATTTCTGAACTGTTTCGCTGCTGTTTATTTATGGAGTTTGATCTCTTTATCCGTCAGTTTCTAGGAAGATAGATATGCAAGTAAAATTACTAATAGAGAAACGGAAATAAAACTTTGGAAACAGCAACGCCACCATAGGTTATGTGAAAACCATGAACGTGTTTTCAAGGGAGATAATCAAAGAACATAACATTGTAAAGTAAATATAACAAATATAGGTGTAGAAGTGGCTGTGTAGGAAGTAGCTTGCTTATGAACCACATGGTTCTGGGTTCAGTTCCACTGCGTGGCACCTTGGGCAAGTGTTTTCTGCTATAGTCTCAGACCGACCAAAGCCTTGTGAGTGGATTTGGTAGACGGAAACGAAAAGAAGCCCGTCGTATATATGTGTATATATATATATATATTCTGTTGTGTCTGGGGAGAGTCATTCTCTTTTAGTGCCTTATTATTTAACATATAAAGAATCTTGCAAACCAAATCCAAAAACAAAATATATATATATATATATATATATAAAGTTAATCCAAACAAGAAAGCACAAAAAAACACAACAACGCGAGGACGTGGAACAAATATAGTATTATTGGACGCTCAGGAAAGAAGGCAAGAAGGAGAGTTTAACGTTTCAAGCGGAGCTCTTCGTCGGAAACATAGGAGAAGGAATGATCCAGAGAAGGGAAGACAGAGGAAAAAAAATCGACAATGGTACACACGCGGTCACATATATATATATATATGTGTGTGTGTATATGTATGTATGTGTGTATGTATGTATGTGTGTATGTATGTATGTGTTTGTGTGTCTGTGTTCCCTCCCCCCAACATCGCTTGTCAACTGATGCTGGTGTGTTTACGCCCCCGTAACATAGCGGTTTGGCAAAAGAGACCAATAGAATAAGTCCTGGGGGCTATTTGCTCGACTAAAGCACTGCTCCAGCATGGCCACAGTCAAATGACTGAAACAAGTAAAAGAGTAAAAGAGCAAAAAGAGTAATATTAACACCAACTTGGTTTTATATTTTTTTGTATTCCAATTGCATCAGTTTAACTCAAAGAGAGAGAGACATGGCAAAATGACAGCAAAATGAAGAATTCAGAATAACTGAAGGAGAGGACTAATGAATGCTTCAAAATATGGTATATCCACCTGACATACCATATTTCAGTCTTGGATTCCATTGTACATACCTAGTGGTAAAGTTTGACTGAAAATGTAGTGTATTTTCTTAGTATTTAAACAAAGTGAGAGACAAGATTGTAACAGTTGATTTAGTCTTGTGTTGGATTACTGAGAATCATCACTGTTTATAATAGAATGTTAATAACTTAATGGGAGATTGAAGACTTAGGAAAGTGAAAAGTATTTCAAATTAAATAGTTTTATTTTAATTAAGACAGTGAACTGGCAGTCGTTAATATTCTTGCCAAAATGCTTACCTGCACTTCTGGCTTTAAATTATGAATTCAGTTTCCATTGGGTGTTTCATAATTTTTGAGGTCGATAGAATAGCTACCAGCTGAGTACAAGAATCGATGTAATCAACTGTCCTCCTCCCACAAACTTGCTAGCCTTGAGGCAAAGTTTGAAATCATTATTACCTCTGCCTTATCGAAGGTGGAGATATTGTTTTCAGTCATGTTTGTTTGTTTGCCCATGGACAAGATATCTCAAAAACCGCTGGATGGATTTGAATGAAACTTTCAGGGATGTTTAGCCTCGTCACTGGCACGAGCTGATTAGATTTTGGGATCGATCTGGTACCAGACAAGGATTCTGGATTATTTTTCCGTTTTTTTCTTCTTAATTTTTGAGAGCAGTTGGATTAATTTTTAGTATTCTCATTTGTGAGAGCAGTCAAGTTTATTTCAGATATTCTCGTTTTAAAAATCATCCCTGGCTAATCGTCGAGAGGACGTTGGTGTTGCCTTGGTAGAGGTTTGAACTCTCTGAGTCCTCTTGTTCTTATTAGTTTTTGCAATATTGTTTATTTTTGTATTGGAAATAGGAGATCAATACATGGTTATTACAGTATCCTTATGTTTAACCAATAATAGATATTTGCTTATGGAGAATCCAGATTATATGTTTTTTGGAGAGCAGGAATGGCTGTGTTAAAAGTGCATTGGGCAACAAGATGAGGGTGGGGACAGTTAGCTGAATGCGGTGATGAAAAATAGTTGCTGAGAATCAATCATTTTATTCAGCCGAAATGTTTGACTTAAGTATGCGAAACACAAGTATAAAACATTCACATTTATTGCAAATGGATGTGTGTTAGCCTCCAATGAAAATATATATTTCTTTACTACCCACAAGGGGCTAAACACAGAGGGGACAAACAAGGACAGACAAAGGGATTAAGTTGATTACATCGACCCCAGTGCGTAACTGGTACTTAGTTTATCAACTAAGGATGAAAGACAAAGTCGACCACGGTGGAATTTGAACTCAGAACGTAATGGCAGACAAAATACCACTAAGCATTTTGCCTGGTGTGCTAACATTTCTGCCAGCTCGCTGCAAAGTCACATGGACCATCAAGAAAATTCACAACACAATTCCGTAACCTGTTTTTGGCAGTGTACTGTGTCTGACTACATATTACTTTATTATCAACAATTGGTACGTAACACATGACCACACCAGTGCAGTCATCCCCCTTGCACACCACATTTGATGCTTCTTATACCCAACTTTTCTCTCAGGGTGCTTACACTTTGTCGTGTCTGCACATTGACATTACACATCCAGCTGATCATACTAGTTTCGTTTCTTTCAAACCTACGCATGTCCTCAGCAGTCATGGCCCATGTTTCAGTGCCATGTAGTATGGCAGTTCATACACATGTATCATACAGTCTACCTTTCATCCTGAGCGAGAGGCCCCTAATTGCCAGCAGAGGTAGGAGCTTCCTGAACTTCACCCAGGCTATTCTTATTCTAGCTGCTACACTCTCAGAGCAACCACCCCCACTACAGACTTGGTTACCTAGGTAGCGGAAGCTATTAACTACCTCTAGTTTCTCCCCTGGCATGTGATGGAATCTGTTTTCTGTACATCTTCAGTGCTTATTGCCCCTGTGCATCTGCCACACACAAAAACTATTTTCCTTTGATATTGCTGCACCTTTTATGTGTCCATAGCTTACACCAGGTACATCGTATGGAGTTTCTACCCATGCCTTTTCTACAGATTGAGCAGGACCATCTACCTGAAGGGGTTTGTAATTTGACAGCTTTCCTACTTACTTTAAATATATATATATATATATATATATATATATATACATATATATATAGGAGAGTATTGTAATTTGCTTGAAGCATTGTGTATTGTTTGTAAAAAAAAATATCTTGAATGGCACAACAATGCACTATAATAACAACAATGGACTGTAATAACTGTTATAATTTAATCATCCATAATCTGATATGATATCTTAGAATATAAAAATTCCTTCTTCAGATGAACTCCCTAGCAGTTGCGAACTCAGCCTGGCCCAGGCATAGAGATGAGAGAGTAATGTAGTTCACTTGAAGCATTGTTTATCTGAAGGACTTTTTTTATTCTGAAATATTATTATTATATCAGACAATGGATGATTAAATTATAACGGTTATTATAGTCCATTGTTGTGTCATTCAAGATACACACACACACACATATATATAAGGAAATGGAGAGGGAGAGAGAGAGAGAGGTGAACTTTAATAAGATATAATCCAGAAATATAGGGAACTTGGAAGGCCTCCATTGACAGCAAATAATCCCAAAGTGTGATTGGTTAAATAAATATATTGACATGGCTTTCTCCTGCACTCCAATAATATGCATTTGGTGGTCAGTGTCTGCTGTAGTACAACACACAGCTTATCATAATTCATAGTGTGATTTTGAAATATTTGTAGTTTGTTTTGATTTATAAGCCACAGTTTGTAATGTGGGCATGAACCAAAATTGACATAGTCTAGGAAATGTCTGCTATATTTATAGCATATCAGAAGCATAGTTTCTTTTACTTTGGCTGAACATCGAGTCGGTGATTACTTCTAAGATAGTTAATCTTGGTTTTGTTTCTTTGATTATTTTTGTCTTTTCTGAACTCTGTTAATAACTGAGACGAGATATTGTATATTTTTGAATTCAGCTATGTCTTACATTGTCTACATTTATATGTGCAGGATTGCCGTTCCACTGTATAGTCTCATTATATATTTTGCTCGCTTGTTTGTATTCTTATTTGGATGTTGTCTGCATTATTTCTGTTTATTTCTGGGCAAAAATATTTGTCGCAAAGCATTTGCTCAAATTAATTGAGTTTATATATGGATATATAATATGTACGTATGTATGTATGTATGTGAGTATCTATCTATCTATATATATATATATATATCTACATATATATGTATCTATCTATCTACATATATGTATATATATATCTATCTACATATATATATATATATATATATATATATATATATATATATATATATATATATCTATATATATATATATCTATCTACATATATATATCTATATATATATATCTATCTACATATATATCTATCTACATATATATATATCTATCTACATATATATATATCTATCTACATATATTATATCTATCTACATATATATAATATCTATCTACATATATATATATCTATCTACATATATATATATATATATATATATATATATATATATATATATAATATATATATATATATACACATATATATGAATATATAAGTATGTATGTATATTTTTGTTTATTTCTCTGCTCTTGGTTTTTGTTAATGCGTTTAGTTATTTGTTTTTGCCCTGTTATTGATGAAACTATGGTGAAGATAAATTTTTTTCTTCTTTCTTTAAATTGTATAATTATTTGTTGAGAATTATAGATAATTCTAGCCAATAACTATTTTAAGAATGTACAATACCTCCTAACCAGGTGCAGGCATGGCTGTGTGGTAAGAAACTTGCTTCACAACCACATGATCTCAGCTTCAGTCCTGCTGTGTAGCACCTTGGACAAATGCTATTTACTTTATCCTTGGGCTGACCATATTTACTCATGTCATGTGTAGTATGAGGAAATATTAAATAGCATAGTTAAAATTGGTGGGTAACATTTTGTTAGAGAGTAAAAGAAGAGGGTAAAAATGTATTATTTTCATTGGTCATTCAGTTCTATATTTAAGAGATGAGGAATTATTTACACTATTTACATTTGACGAATATTTGTCCTCATCTTGTTTGTTGTTAACACAATGTTAACAACTACTCCATATGCCCATGGGCATATAGCATAGTGGTTAAGAGCGCGGGCTACTAACCCTAAAATTCCAAGTTCGATTCCAGGCAGTGACTTGAATAATAATAATAATAATAATAACAACAACAACAACAACATTGAAAAATACCTTAGGAATGAGAACCTAGGTTCGAAATTTCCCCAAGACACCTGATGAAGGCGGGAGGGTATATCAGCCGAAACGTTGTGTTAACAACAAACAAGATGAAGACAAATATCCGTCAATTGTAAAAAATGTAAATAATGTTCATTGGTTAACGTTTTAATTGTTCCAATCATTGGACTGTGGCCATACTGGAACACCACTTTAAATGGTTTGATAGGATAAATCAACCCCAGTACTTATTTTGTCCCCAAAACTATCAGTCACTTAATTGAATAGGCACATAAATAAACTCAAATGTTTGTCAAGCAGTGGTGAGGACAAAACAAACACACACAAACATACACAGGAGCACTCTGTTGGTTATGACAACAAGGGTCCCAGCTGATACAATCAATGGAATAGCATGCTCATGAAATTAACAGGCAAGTGGTTGAGCACTCCACGGACACTTGGACCCTTAATGAAGTTCTCAGGGAGATTCAGCATGACACAGTGTGTGACAATGCTGGCCCTTTGAATTAGAGGTACAATTCATTTTTGCCAGCTGAGTGGACTGGAGCAATGTGAAATAAAGTTTCTTGCTTAAGGACACAACGCATTGCCAGGAATTGAACTCAAGACCTTACAATCGTGAGCAGAATGCCCTAACCACTAAACCATGTGCCTTCACTCCACATACACATACATACACATATACAAACATACATATATTTTGCTCTATCCAGATTACAAGTTCAGGTTTATAACTGTAATTATGGGGGCTCTGGGAAATGTAACACACTGCCTAAATACCAATCTTGAGAAATTAGGCTTCTGAAAACCAGGAAGGAAAAAGCTAATTCGAAGATTACTGATCCAATCCATCACTGGAACTGTAAAAATCTGTAAAGCTTTCCAGAAATTTATCGTTTAAATATATATGAGCATGTCTACATATGCAACTATATGCATGAGAATACATACATAAAGGAAAACATGCATACAAACAAAAATACCCTGTTGTTGATGTTGAAATTCCAATGAAGGAGCCCTGGATTTAGGTTAGAAACTTGTTCTTTTTCACTATTGGCAAGAAATCTTGAAATAAAACTGAATAATTATATACATTCATATATACACGCACGATAGGCTTCCACACAGTTTCCATTTACCAAATTCACTCACAAGGCATTGGCTGACTGAGGATTATAGTAGAAGACACTTGCTCAAGTTGCTGCATAGTAAGAACTGAATCCTAAAATCCACATTGTTGCAAGGCAAATGTCTTAATCACACAGCCATGTCTTATTATATTTGAGATTACATTGTATACAAGTGAAGTAAAGTTTGTTGCCTAAGTCATGTAATCTCTCTCTATATAAAGCTGACGTTGTCTGTGTATGGCAGGTTTGGTAGCCTTCAACTAACACTATCTCCTCCGAGACCCTGCAGCACAAGTTGACCAAAATTGAGAGTATGATAGAAGAAGGCTTGCTCTTCATTCCGTAGAAGACAAAATTCAAATCGGACCATGTTAACACCAAAAATTATTTACATCAAAAAGGTGCTTTTTTTTCTATGAAAATACCTACTTTTTACGATTTTTTTACTCCTGTGTCGCCATTTTTCGGTGTATTTCAACCAGAAAAATATTCACTTAAAGAGAATAACAAGCTACATAATGCAAAAGTTTTACTTTTCAAAAATTCCAATTCTAAAGGGTCGAAACAAACCTAAGCAACGCCGGGCAATACTGCTACTAAATGATAAAGCTAATATTAGAATATTAAATGTCTCATAAGCTGTATGATTTCATGGTGTTAGTTTATAAGAGATAAATCTTCTCTTAGAGAAAGTACTTATCTGTCATGTGTAACATCCTTAGATTACCTCGTACTCCAGTCACAAACGTATATAAACGAGTCTAGTTCAAGCAATGATCACTTGGGTATTTTGCTGATGAAATGAATGCATATTTCTTTTTGTTAAAATAAAATCTATAGTTGCTGCGTTTTTCTACAAAGTAGACATAGTTACAGGTAAGTGGATGATTTGGGTACTACTTGAGAACAGTGTGCGCACTCGCGTAGTCGCGCATCCGCGCTAGCTAGTCGTGACTAGTCGATCCTTACTTTGTTTTTGTGTTTTATTTACTTTGTGTAAAAAAATTTATTTTGTGTTTTATTTACTTTGCTAGGTAGTCGTTGTAAGATCGACTAGTCACGATTAGCTATCGCGGATGCGCGACTACGCGAGTGCGCGCACCGGGACCACTGTTCTCAAGTAGTACCGATAATTTGAATTAATTGTATTAGAAAGTCAGTTGGTAATGTATTTTCTAATAGAACACGAGAAGTTTTTATCCATGTAGTGTAGCTAAAACTTAATCAATTTCTACTGCAAATTTTGTGGTTTATGGTTTTGGAGAGTGAAGCGAGATTAATTTAAAGAACTCGAAATCTACGTTCCTTTTAACCCTTACATTATATACGAGATTATATCACGTAATGCGCTGTTTCCTACTTTACGTTTTGAAATATTAGATGCACGCTGATATTGCATTTTCTCTAAGAATTCAATGTTCCGTGGAGATGCATTTTAATAATGAGAAGCACTGACAAACGGGTTTCCTTAGTAATGTTAGGAATTACAAAAAATATTAGGCAGGAGTGTGGAATTCTTATTTATTTAGCATAATTTTCATTAGGTTAATGATAAAGGTTGATATTTTGTCTCACCATTGAAAGTAATGTCTAAAAATTAGCTATACCAAGAACAGTATCTACTGTAAAGCGTACGCTTATTTCCTTAAATAGCTTTATTAGATCTTTCCTAATTCTGGCTATTTCATATCCACTCATATTTCGTGAGTCCATCTTCTCTATAAATTCCACCCAACCTTTCTGTAAAGTGTCCTTTGCCTATAATGACAAGGATATAAATGTCTCTAATTTGCACAATTGAACCGCATTAAATTAGCCTATGCAAGTATCAAATAATTTATCTTGTTTTTGTTTTACTTATCCAAGCGGAATTATCGAAAGGTAAATGAGTTTTCTTGAACGCCTATTTATATTAATGTTTGATTCGTCAATCGTTACAATTGTATTTGCAAAGGTCAAAGTGTTAGAGTGAAGGAATAGCCATACAAAAACCGGTTATGTCAAGTTATGTAAATTTACAATACTACTTACCATGGACTCTTCAAAACCATTTAGTGAAGGCTGTGAGCTGACAACATCGTTAGCAGGCTAGGCAAAATGCTTAGCGGTATTTCGTCTTTATCCACCTACCTGTAACTATGTCTGTATGTACGTTCTGAGCTAAAATTCCGTTGAGGTCGATTTTGCCATTTATCCTTTCGGAGATCGATAAAATAAGCATCAGTTGAGTACTGGGGAAGTCGATTAAATTACTGGCCTTGTGCCAAAATTTGAAACACCTGTTTCCATATAGTTGTTTCGTAATGGAAATAATATCGTTTATATACATATTTACCTTCTAGCGGCACAAGCTCGCGATGGCAAACTGGATATAAGGGCCCAACAAATAGATTCTCTCTCTTCTTCACCGCAAGCGCTTGCTAAATATACATATTCGCTGGCTGGGTCTGCAGGCTAGTCCTGCCTGCCCGTCGTATCTCCAGAGGTAATGGGCCCGCGTTAACCGAGATACAACGAAACGTACACAGCTTGAGATGGTCTATTGAGAGCGACACACTTCATTTATTCTGTGTAACTATGTAAATAAAACTGGTTGTGAATTTGCATTTCCACTTGAGACTTATTTCCTCGCCTGCTGGAGCCTGAAACAATACAAAGAACAATTTTAATGGGACAAGGCGATAATCATCCGATATCGTGAACCTTGCCTCCCATTATAACCCCAAGAATAAATTCCCAGGTAATTTGCCTGCTAACTATTTCTAACTCAATTTATTTTGTGGTATCAACTTACGGCGGCGAGCTGGCAGAATCGTTAGCACGCCGGGCGAAATGCTTAGCGGTATTTCGTCTACCGTTACGTTCTGAGTTCAAATTCCGCCGAGGTCGACTTTGCCTTTCATCCTTTCGGGGTCGATTAAATAAGTACTAGTTATGCACTGGGGTCGATGTAATCGACTTAATCCGTTTGTCTGTCCTTGTTTGTCCCCTCTGTGTGTAGCCCCTTGTGGGCAGTAAAGAAATAGGTATCAACTTACATTTAGAGTTGATAGTGTAGTTAGTTAGATTTCTAGACCTAAAGTATCGTATGTGGTACCTGAAAGAAATATTAAGGGCAGTAAAGCTTTCTGAGTTTCTAGGTTCATGACGTGTGTGTCTGTGGTGGTTTCAGATTTAGTTATATGTTGTTTTAAATGTTAAGTAACAACCTGAAATTTTTTGGTCTTATCCACCAGGAGCATTTTTTAATCGTGTAACTACGACAATTTCTTTGGTAACAATCTTCGGAAGCAATTGTAGAATTTTCTGGGATTTTTTAAAGATGTTTCTTAAGTCCATGTTAAGTAACAGATTTCTCCGTGTTCTGAGTCTCATATTTTTATTTACGTACTTTTTAATGATCCACCTTAATCTTTTAAGGTTTTCTGTTTTCACGATCGAATATTTCAGATAATAGTTTCAAGATGGAATAGAAATAAAATGCTCTCTGTTGAAAACTTCAACGATAACTCCGAATTTCAGGTTTTCCAATTTACAGACATTAATCAATAAAACATGGGAAACAAGGACGTAATAGATGATACAGAAAATATTTTAATATCGTAAAAAGCTTTGATTAGGTGCCGAAAAAACTGACATAAAACAAACTGTAGTTGAAAAAAAATCGATGCGGGAAAAGAGGAGAAAAGGTGTGTGGTGAATTGGAAAAAAATACGCACATAGAAAATAGAAAATCATAAGTGAGATAGAAATTGTGCATATGTAATAAAATATCAGGCATCTTGCTAAAAATTAAAAGTGTATGCTGACGAAAGTTTCAAACATGTATATAATGGTAACGGGTGACGCATGACGAGAGGATTGTAAGGAAGTAAAACGAATTGTTTTTAAATGAGAATTTTGTGCTTGTCAATAATAGAAGCAAGAAACAACAAAGTTGACTGCGAGTTTCGATCTTTTCGGTTTGAACAGCAGATTTTTCTAGCGGTGTCATATGAAATTGTCACCCATAATTATGACCCTAGTATCGATCTATTGCATTTCAATCTGTTTTAGAGTTAGGGGTGGGAGAAGGCTATCTTTTTTTCTTCAGAAATGTAAATAAAACCAATCTGTTTCTTAAACGATGGACATATTGATACGGCACAGAATGTTTTCACCTCAATAGACGTCATTGATTGGTTGAAATTGCAGAAATTGAAGAAAAAGAAACAACAAATATCTTACAAACAATAGAATTTTCTCAATAAAGTCGAGAGAAAAAGATGTTTTATAAACACATTCTACCAGTATACGAAGTTTAAAAGTGTTTAGTTACGTGGAAATTATTAAAAAAACTGCCGGTCAAACCGAAAAGATCCGCGTGTTCCAATGGTTTCCAAGAGTTTATTTCTTGAATGATTATGTTTATTCTTGAATGAGTATAAGCTTCGAGGCTTATAATAAGATAAAAGATACTTAAAAGTATGTTTACCAGTTGATAAAACTTAATTCATGCGGATGTGTGTGTGTGTGTGTGTGAATGTATGGCATAAATAATGGGTCTCTTGATCATTATAGAGTTACAGCTGTTTCAGGTATACATTTTGGAAGGCGGCGAGCTGGCAGAATCGTTAGCACGCCGGGCAAAATGCTTAGCAGTATTTCATCCGCCGCTATCTTCTGAGTTCAAATTCCGCCGAGGTCGACTTTGCCTTTCATCCTTTCGGGGTCGATTAAATAAGTACCAGTTACGCACTGGTGTCGATATAATCGACTTAATCCCTTTGTCTGTCCTTGTTTGTCCCCTCTCTGTGTTTAGCCCCTTGTGGATAGTAAAGAAATAGGTATTTCGTCTGTCTTTACGTTCTGAGTTCAAATTCCGCCGAGGTCGACTTTGCCTTTCATCCTTTCGGGGTCGATTAAATAAGTACCAGTTACGCACTGGGGTCGATATAATCGACTTAATCCCTTTGTCTGTCCTTGTCTGTCCCTTCTGTGTTTAGCCCCTTGTGTGTAGTAAAGAAATAAGTATTAATTTTGGGTGCGCTCATGGTTCAATTTAATTAATCGATCGATTGAGGGATTGAAAATACAGTGATCGACCATTGGAACGCTATCGTCGTCAGAGCCCAACACATTAACTACCAACGTAAAGGAATAAAAGAAAAGAGAAGTAAAGAAAAGAAAAGAAGAGGAAGGAATATGATCATTGTTGTATCTACACAGAATTTGGCCGCTTGTTTCTGGCCATCAACCTTAAACTATTATTCTCTCTTACCATGGTTCAATAGTATTAACATCCACTATTGAAATTTGACACCCAACAGCTTGGCTATTGGCCGGCTTTCGGCGAATTCAAGAATATTTTAGACGCTATGCAAGGGTGGTGTTTTCTCTTGCGACGGATGAATATTCTTAACATCCGGTAGAGAAAGTTGATGCAAAACGAATTCTTTAGGGGCCAGAGGCAGGCTATTGGCGATTATTATTATATTTTGGACGCTATGGTATTGAGAAGCTGGGTATTTCTAGTTATTTTAAATGTGAAGTATCAACATCTATCTAGTTACGGAGTTACGGAACTCATATAAGTACAGGACATTTAATAGTAATAGTTAGGGCTGGAAGTCAGGAAATAAAATAAATAAATCTTTATATATAAAAGTCAAGTTGTGTGTCTGTCTCCTACGATTTAGATTCCTAAATACTCCCACATTTTGCGGTGCAGTTTAACCAAAACCGGGTATCTTATAGTCATGATTCATATCGAGCCCTTCTGGGTATTAGCGCGCGTCTACGATGAGTCTACGATTTAAAAAAAAATTTACCATCATTTTTTCCATTTTAATGCATTTTTTTCGCTATTATATAAGGGAAGTAACTCTCTAAAAATGTCTACGATGAGTCAACGATTTAAAAAAAATTTACCATCATTTTTTTTTCCATTTTTAATGCATTTTTTGCTATCTTTTGACTATAACTCTCTAAAAATGTTTATATAGTTATTTCCCTTACAAATCCGAGCAACGCCGGGCGATAATGCTTGTAACTTATAATACGTAAGGTCACAGTACTACGAAGACTACATCAGGCTTAGAATATCTAACGATGTATTTGGTCATCCCATAAATAGTACAGTTTCTTTATACTTCTTTTATTTTTCAAAATTAAATAATACAAAGTTATATTTTAACCTAAAATATACTCTCCTTCATTTTCTACAAGGCTCCACTTCCAAAATTCACTTGTCATGACGAAAAATACCTCTCCAATACTGTTCTCACCTCGTCTACAAAATTCATATTTTTTCCGTTCAAATGATTTTGAAGCCTGCGGAATAAATGATAATCAGATGGGGCAATGTCCAACGAATATGGTAGGTGGAGCACCGTTTTCCATTCAAACTGCTCCAGCCTTTGGAATGTTATCTTTGCTGTATGTGGTCGAACATTATCCTTTTGGAAGCGCATCTTGTGTCTTGAAAGCAAAGGCGGTCGTTTTTCTTCTAGCGCTGACTTAAGCCGCTCAAGCTGCTCGTAATTAGATCTCCTTTGGTCTCGTTTGGTTTGGGTCTAAAAGTTCAAAGTGGACTAAACCTTTCATATACCACCAAACATATAACAACACCTTACGTAGGTGACGACCTTTTTTGGACTGGGGTGCCGGTGTTTCTATTTTCTCTACCCACTGTTTTCGGTGCTTGACATTTTTATAGAGAACTCATTTCTCGTCACCAGTCACTATTCAGTCCAAAAAAAAAAACCCCAAAAAACGTTCATTCGTGAGACGTGACGGCAAAGAAGAGCACGCATTCACTCTCTGCGCGCGATTAGACTTGGTAAGTTTGTGAGGAACCCATTGACCCGATTTGCTGACTTTTCTGGTGGCATGCATGCGTCGATGAATGGTTGAATGACCAAATCCAAGCTTCTCTGCTGGTTCCTCAACAGATACGATGGGATTTTGCTCCACTAGGGCTTGCTAGACGTCCTCATCGAGCTTTACAGATTTCCCAGGTCGAGGCTCGTCTTCTAGGCTGTAGTATCCGGCTCGGAGTTTCTGGAACCCTCATTGACACTGGCTTACGCTTAT
>NC_042998.1:24501771-24581771 GCF_006345805.1 Octopus sinensis
GACTGAAACAATACCTCCGCCTTCGCTAAGGCAGAGGTAATTAAGGAGAATTGAAATTAAATCATGTAAGAATTCAATTCACAGCTCTAGCACCACTCCTTCATTGTCAGCCTATGAAATTTTTAGCTCATGCTCGTATACATAGACGTGTGTGTGTGTATGAATGAGTTAGTATATATATATATATATATATATATATATATATATAATATATATATATATATATATATATATATATATATATATATGTATGTATGTGTGTGTGTGTAAATTAGCTATTGATTGACTAGACAACAATTAATCAAAGAACTCAGTACAAATAATAAGGTAGAGTTTGATCGATTTTACAAATTAATGTTTTACTCCTTGCAAAGACGCTAATGATATGCAGGAAAAGGAAATTTAAAATTATGATGTTTAGATTTCAAACAATGTTACAATTCTGCTGGGTGTTGAATTAAAACAGTAAACTTTGTCAAAAATATTCGAGGTCTGTCCAAAAAGAAAGCAAACAAATTTATCGCTCTGTTTACAATTTAATCAGAGTTGGCTTCTTCAAAATCGCTCACTCCACTGTTGATACGCCATTCTCAATGTCAGTTCCAGTTTTGGGATGCGTCCTGGAACGCATTTCCAGAGACAGTGCTCAGTTCTCATAAGGAATTTTCTTCAAACAGTTCTCTCGACTGAAATTGGTGACTTTTCAGGGTGAGTTTTGGTTTGAGGGACAAAAATGCTCACAGAAGCCAAATCTGAGGTAACTGTGCTCTGTGCCTCTCCGAAAAATCACAGATAAAGCGTGACACGTGAGCAGGTGCTTTATTATGGTGCACCATACATATTTCGCTTGTCTAAATCGAGGCCAATCGCATAGACTCAACAACACAGGACTATAGCAATGTTTCGAAACCGAGGTAACAGGTACGCGGTCATCCATCTCAATCAAACTACAGTAATTTCAATTGAATCGTCTATCAAGCAACCAATCAGCATTCGGCCATCACGTGATTCATTCTTCTAGAATCTTCTCCTTGTGCCCTATATTGAGGCCGTTTTTGGCGGTAATTACAGAATGCTGAGCGTTGTGTCTCCATTCTCGTTAAGGTGGATTGTAGGTTAAGGTGGATAGTGGACAAGATTATAATCGCCACAAATATAGCGCGATTGTTTCTAGTTATGATGCGGCAAACACAAACTACTATATCAGTAAGTTTGTAGACACCTAACAATATGTCTCTCTAGGAGTGTAATTGCTGTTATTATTAGTAAATGACCAACACTGTTAAAACTCCATGGGCAATAATAAAATCAAAATCTTCAGTTAATTGTTCGCGGTTATTGTCAGTAACTTCTTCACGCAGGCAAAAGATATACATTTTCGTTCAGCAATTCAGCTGATCGTCATCTCAGACCAGCCAACGACGCTACGACTCCCGACAGGAAGATCCAAGGGAAACTCTTTCTTGATCGTCAGAACATACTCATGATGAACGATGACCTGTCATTCAAAAGTGATGATAGAATGTGTGTGTGTGTGTGTGCATGTGTGTGTTTTTTATGATTTCAACCCATCATGAAAACTACCATTTTGCTTCGATGTTCTAACAGAACACTCACGTTTCCTCACCTATTCTTTTTTTTCTTTTTTCTTTTATTTGTTTCATTCGTTTGATTGCGGCCATGCTGGAGCACCGCCTTTAGTCGAGCAAATCGAGACCTCCCAGGACTTATTCTTTGTAAGCCTAGTACTTATTCTATCGGTCTGTCTTGCCGAACCGCTAAGTTACGAGGTTGTAAGCACACCAGCATCGGTTGTCAAGCGATGTTGGGGGGGGGGACAAACACACACGCACACACACACGCACACACACACGCACACACACACGCGCACGCGCACACACACACACACACACACACACACACACACACACACATATATATATACGACGGGCTTCTTATAGTTATCCGCTATAAAGAGCCAAATAGATTTACTGTAGATTAAATAAAATTCAGCTTCTATTTTATTAACGAGTCAATAGAAATAGATGCTCATGACAATTTACGTCCATTTATTACAAATTTATTGTTTGAACCAACTTTGTAAGAGAAAATAAAAAATAAAAAAAAGATTTAGAAGACTTCAATCCGTTGACTTAGTTTACAACAGAACTGTATTCTCCCACGTTTTTTCTAGAAAAAATTTATTTTGATTTTACTTAGAAATCAATAATTTTCTTATGAAACAGCCGTGTCATTACGAAGAATAAAGATTTACTCTGCCCGTCGGACTGTACACTACTTGCTTATATAACTCATATTGAGTTCTTTGCTTAAGTCTTGTCTACTCAATCATTAAATTGTAAATGTATTAAAGTAACTTCGTTACAATACTTTTTTCTGACAGTGTTACATCATGTAAAACAGTATATTGGCATTTCAGACTAAAAATACTGTTGTCTAACACAGGAAATTATGCTTCAGGTCGCACTTAAAAGAAAATAGTTCACTAACTCAGAGACTTCGACAGCGCGCATATTATTTCGATAAATATTTACAAGTCCTAACTAAATCTGACGAATTTGGATTTAAATTTGTTAAATGTCCACTGGATATCCCCTAGATTACTCCTTTCGGAATTGAACTGTTTAATGTAATCTAGAGTTGAAAATAAATTAAGAATTACAGTCAATCCTTTAGAGTATGACCTTCAAGAAGAATACGGAATATTAAAGATGTATAGGCGAAGGAGTGGCTGTGTGGTAAGTAGTTTGCTTACCAAATCCACTCACAAGGCTTTGGTCAGCTCGAGGCTATAGTAGAAAAAACTTGCCGAAGGTGCCACGCAGTGGGACTGAACCCGGAACCACGTGGTTAGTAAGCAAGCTACTTACCACACAGCCACTCCTACGCCTAATGTTCACATAATGTTCACAAAAGAATGTAGGTAGGTGAAAATATTGTTGTTCAGCATCTTTGTCTCTAGGGACCATTTGTCCTCGTCTTGTTTGTGTTCTAGAGATAGATCGTTAATTAGAATCTTTTTGAAGGTATCATAGTTCATACTTGCATAATTTGTCGATAATTGTAGTCGAAGAATGAGGTGGAAAAGCTATTGTTGTCGTTGCTAGTAGAGAGTTCCTTTTCTGCGTCTGGGTTATTTATGTTAGAAGAAGAGGAAGGCGAATGACATGTTTAGTCAATGAAGAAATTCATTGGTTTTAAATGTTTATGGTTTAAAAGATTTTGTATTTTCAGGAAGTGACTAAATCAGAGATGAGGTTCAGTAGTTGTGTCTTCAAGAAGAAAATTGGGGAGGATTCAGCGTTTCAATATTGGCAAAGTTTTATTTAAACCTATATACTAGTTTCCTTACGAACCACATGGTTCCGGGTTCAGTCCCGTTGCATGGCACCTTTGGCAAGTGTCTTCTGCTATAGCCTCAGGCCGACCAAAGCCTTGTGAGTGGATTTGGCTGGCGGAAACTGAAAGAAGCCCGCCGTGTGTATGTATGTATGTATGTATGTATGTATGTATGTATGTATGTATGTATGTATCTATCTATCTATCTATCTATCTATCTATCAATCTATCTATCTATCTATCTATCTATGTGCGTGTGTATATGTTTGTGTGTCTGTGTTTGTCCCCCCAACATCGCTTGACAACCGATGCTGGTGTGTTTACGTCCCCGTAACTTAGCGGTTCGGCCAAAAAGACCAATAGAATAAGTACTAGGCTTACAAAGAATAAGTCGTGGGGTCGATTTGCTCGACTAAAAGGTGATGCTCCAGCATGGCCACAGTCAGATGACTGAAACAAGTAAAAGAGTAAAAGAGAGATACTACAAACATATATGTTCCTCCTACCCTTTTCTATTCCCCCTCTTCTTACAAAAGCACATTCCCCTCCCACCTTCATTATACCTAACTCTCATCCACATTATCCCATCTACCATAGGAGCAATTCGCCAAAATGTATATGAAGACAGAAAAACCCAAAGTGAACCACAAGTCTAATAATGGCGAGTAATCCGAAACGTCGAAGTCATTGTCTACCGTTACCATATATCAATACATACATACACACACGTACATACATACAAACGTGTCTGTGAATGAATGTAGGTGCTACATACATACATACATACATACATACTACATACATACATACATACATACATACATACATACACACATGCATACATACATACAGCCACACACACATACATACACATACATACATGCATACATGCAAACATACATACATACATACAAACATACATACATAATACATACATACTTACATACATACATACATACATACATACATACATACATACATACATACATACATACATACATACATGCATGCATGCATGCATGCATGCATACAGATATACATAAGTGCGTGCGTGCGTGCATACGTTCGTGCGTGTGTGTGTGTATGAATTTAGGTGATACATACATACATACACACATACACACATACACACATACATACATACATACATACATACAGATATACATAAGTGCGTGCGTGTGTGCGTGCATGCGTGCGTGCATACGTTCGTGCGTGTGTGTTTGTGTGTGTGTGTATGAATTTAGGGTGCTACTACAGCTGCATTCTACCTCAGAATAGTCAAAGGAAGTATCATAGTTGAACGTAAAATTAATATAAAGTAAAAACAAGCGAGAAAGAAAACGAAACGGAAATGCAGTTTAGTGTATCTCAATATTCGTTGTTTGGACAGAAAAGAGACATAATGAAATTTATAATTCCGTCGCTTTTGTTTCGACATTTTTTTCTATATTTTACACCGATTTTATCGTCATTTTCATTCTAATACAGTATATTATGTTGTATAAGTGTTTTCAGAATGAACACGATCAAATTTTAATTCAGACATCAACACACACACACACACACACTGTCATTTACCTCAAACTCACGCACATACATGTTAGTACTTATGCAAGTATGTATGTAAGTACGTATAAAAAAATGTAGCAAAAACGCAATAGAAGACAATAAAACATTCGGACAGATAGACGATACAAAGGTGGACAGGCGAAGCAACAATTAGAAGGACAGGCAAAAAAAGGCAGGCTATTCGTGGCCTTCTTTCTTCAGTCAAGTTACCAGCAGTCCTTACTGTTTCGGGCAGTTACACTTGAGACAGTTCGATCTGGTTACTCCCCAAAAAGTCTAAGCTAAGAACATTATAATTCTTTGTAAGAAATCTAGCAAACGTATGCAGCAACAAAGACAAAACACGGAGAACATGGTACACAGTTACAAATACAAACAACAATAATATAACAACAGGTGTATTTCGACTGAGAACGAATCAAATTGAGCTGGCGTGTATGAAGTGAAAGCCTAAAGGCAGGGACATAGGAGATGTACATAAGAAGTGTTGGCAGTCGGCAATCAGGCCAAGAAAGATCATAGCTGGCTGGACATCGGTCACGTGAAAGGAGGAGAGAGGGGTAGGGGCATACATGTATGTGTGCACGCATGTACATATGTATGCAAATTCCTCACAACAACAGCTTCTTGCAGGAAAGAACGCAAAGGGATTTTGAAATCTTTTGCACTAATGGTGCACGAGGTGTTTGTTTTAACAGTTTGACATATTTACTTTGCAAAACGTTTCACAGTTGCAACAAATTCGTTCGATCTTTCGGACACTTTAATATCGTGTGTGCATATATAATATTATCTTTATTGCTGTCATATTATTATGAAATGTTCCAGCTGATAAATGTGGAATCACCACGTACGAACACGCACGTAGATTAGATAGAGAAAGACTGTGAGGAAAATCCACTTTAAGTCAAAAAGAAATAGAAGTTATACGAAAAACAGCTCGAGGGCATTGGTTAAATGAAGAATTAGCAGGAAATTATGAGAAATGCTCAATCCAGAGATAAAGTAAATCAAATGGAAAATGATGAATGGGGAAATACTAGAAGAAATGCCATGTGGCCCAGGATGCGAAGGGAACGAAATCTAGAGGACAAGAATTAATGCAACAATAATAGTAGAGAGCTTAACGATAAAGGAGTGAAAACTGGTCAAAATCGAAAACATGTTGTCGAAAGAGTATCCAGTTCAACATGCAAATAAACAAAACATTTAACTACTTTACTGTGGAGATATGAATATCCTATGTCAGCTTCACATGGCCAAACGTTTCATATTTGAACAACCTAGTGACGGATACTTCAATAACAATGCCATAAGGGAAAACTGCTTCCTTCCTTTTGAATGATGCGAAGCTGAATGTCAGATTCCAATAATCCTTTTATAATGATTTCAAACAAAATATGAGGTTGTATAACTCTTATATTGTCCTTTACATCGATGAGAGCGCACATAGTACATTCACCTGCAAGAGACCCATATTGCTTCTAGCTGATGGTTCTGTTATCAAAGGTAGTTTGCTCAATTATATGTTGTTGATTCCGTGAAAAGCTTATAATGCACGAGCAGCAAATAATTCAGTTGAAAGATGTACACCTGAAACAATGGCAGCAATATGCAGCGTCCTTTCAAGCTATTAAAGAGATGAGAAGAGAAGAAAACAGGATACACACTCTCAGAAGTAATACATGTTACATGTAGGAAATTTTATTTTCAATTGCGACTGTAATGCTGACGGAAGAAAATATAGTTTACCGATAGTAAATGGAAATTCTATGGTTTTTATATTTCGTTTTTGGATTTGGTTTGCAAGATTCTTTATATGAGTTCGTGTGTTGAAGCATATTCTGTTGTGTCTGGTGCTTGGAAAAAAAAAAGATAAAGAAAACAAAGTTTATAGGATGTAGACCAAATTTGAATTTAAAAACTGTTTAGCTAATTAATGAAGAATCATTAAGTTTTGTATAAACTCGAAAATCTATTTGAAAGGAGGCGCCATATTTGAAATTTTAAAAACCATACATAGTCTGTTGTGTCTGGGGAGAGTCATTTTCTTTTTGTGCCTTATAATTTAACACACTCACTGGTAAAATTTTCGTTGCGTCTTGCCACCTTTTCATTAGTCTAAGACTATTAAAAAGGTTGCAAGACGCAACGAAAATTTTAGGAAAATAAAAATACGAAATTAGTGGAAATTTTACCGGTGAGTGTGTTAAATTATAAGGCACAAAAAGAAAATGACTCTCCCCAGACACAACAGACTATGGTTTTTAAATTTTCAGATATGGCGCCTCCTTTCAAATAGATTTTCGAGTCTATACAAAACTTAATGATTCTTTATTAATTAGCTAAACAGTTTTTAATTCAAATTTGGTCTACATCCAATAAACTTTGTTTTCTTTTTCTTTCTTTTCCTTTTTCTTTTTCGAAGCACCAGAATGGCAACTACAAATGTCAAAAAACATTCGCAAGAGAGCAAATACTTACTTGCAACAAAGTTAGAGAAGATTTTACTAATCAGAGATAACATTTTAATCCAATTTGTGAAAGGGGGTGGAATGTCTAGCAACGGGTAGTAGAACTACTTACAAGTTAGAGCGAAAAATCTAGAGTTTATAAAAAAACCCAACAGCAGAGACTGAAGGTGGAATTTATATGGTTGATTAGTTGTTTTTTCTTTGAATAATGTAGTATAAAATACTGGAGTTCAGGTTGGATGCACAGCTATAATTCCTTTTGGTGAGCTTGAAGCATGCTTACTCTACCATATGTATACACTATGTAAGTAAAATTACGTGATTTGTTGATAGTGAAACATGTGTTTATGAATAATCTATATTTTTGTTACTTTTCATTTGTCTTGCTCGCTTACGGTTCTGGTGTTTGCTAAATTTTCTAGAGAACAATTCTTAGTGGTTAAGACCATAGAAGATCTTCTTCTAGCATAAGGGTTTCCACATAGTGGTAAAATTCCCTCTTATATATATCTATATATATATATATTATATATATATATATATATATATATATACATACATATATACATACATACACACATATAATATATATATATACATACTTATATATACATATATATACGTAAATGTATATATATATATATATATATATGTGTGTGTGTGGTGTGTGTGTGCGTGCGCGCGTGTGTGTGTGTATTTATAAAACAAAGTTAACAATGGAAACTGGTGTATTAATTAGTTATTCATTTATTCTTATATCTATAAAATCCATAAAATATAGACATTAATAATCAAATAAATAAAACATCCGACACAGGTTTCAGCTGATTTACCAAGAGCTAATTATATAATTAGATAATTAAATAGTTAATCAATACAATCTATTTAGTAAAACAGCTTCACCAGGGAGACTTCTGAGACATCTGAGACATCTGAGACTTATTTTATATCTACCTGGAATTATCTCTCAACCTTGATTGTTATATATGTATCTATGTATATGTCCGTGTGTGTCTGTGTGTGTATACGCACGCAAACACACACATACATACATACATACATACATACATACATACATACATACATACATACACACACACATATATATATATATATATATATATATATATATATAATATATATATATATAATAAGCAATAAAGATTCAAGTTAATTTAAATGAATTTACTTGAATATGGTACCTAACTTAGATGCACCAAAAAAACTATACTGTTTTAACAATACAGTAATGTGGGGTGATTATAAGCGAGAAAGAAGCAACAAGAATGGATAGGTTTTTAGTACAATCGTTTATACAAGGACAGGCTTTATTAAAAGTTGTAAAAATTACAGCATATAACGTGTCCCGTACTCATCAGCTAAAATACATGTGAGTTCTCTAGACATCCTAGTGGTTGAGGCTATACTCATGAAGTAATGTAGATAATTAAGTAACATAAACAGATTTCCAAAGTTCATTAAAGTTCTTTAAAGATGATGTACAGTCTTATCACAGAATTTTAAAAAAGTTCTAAAAGTTCTAAAAGTTCTAAAAGTTCTCTGTGATGCTATTAGAACTTTTTTAAAATTCTGTGATAAGACTGTACATCATCTTTAAAGAACTTTAATGAACTTTGGAAATCTGTTTATGTTACTTAATTATCTACATTACTTCATGAGTATAGCCTCAACCACTAGGATGTCTAGAGAACTCACATGTATTTTAGCTGATGAGTACGGGACACGTTTATATGCTGTAATTTTTACAACTTTTAATAAAGCCTGTCCTTGTATGAAACGATGTACTAAAAACCTATCCATTCTTGTTGCTTCTTCTCGCGTATATATATATATATATACTTTATTTAAAGCAGCAGAAAATTCAACAAAATCTGTTAAGCTGAGTTTCCCGTTGCCGTTCATCGGACAGTTTTTGCTAGAATGGAACCGATAAGTCAATTCTATCCAGTCTGGATAGAATTGACATATCGGTTCCATTCTAGCAAAAACTGTCCGATGAACGGCAACGGGAAACTCAGAGTAACAGGTTTTGTTGAATTTTCTGCTGCTTTAAATAAAGCATATTACTCTACCACTGGTATTTGAGTACTCTTTTTTTCCACCTTGTTTCACATTTATGTGTTTACTCCGGTATATATATATATATATATATATAGTAATTCCTTGCCATATCGCGGTTCACCTATCACGACTCACATATCGTAGCTTATTATTTAAGCTTACGTTGAATCCTCCGTGGGGTTGTTTTGCTTCCATAATAAAATAAATATATACAAATTATAAAAATAATTTTAAAAATATACAGTGCACTACTTCGTGGATTTTCACCTACTATGGGGGCTTTGAAACGTAACACTCTCGATAGTCGAGGGATTACTGTGTGTATGTATGTATGTATATATACACACACACATACGTACATCCATATATATCTATATCTATCTGTCTGTCTGTCTATCTATCTATCTATCTATCTATCTATCTATCTATCTATCTATCTATCTATCTATCTATCTATTTATCTATCTATCTATCTATCTATCTATCTATCTCTCTCTCTCTCTCTTCTCTCTCTCTCTCTATATATATATATATATATTATATATATATATATATATATATATATATATGATACAAAAATGGACAAGAACGTAAAACATCCAGACTATTAGGTGAAACAAGAAAGGGACAACAAAATATCCAGACAGATGATACAAGGAAAACAAGGACGGATCATTCGGAGTTTTCTATCCTCAGTCGAGCATCAGATTATCTTTGCAATCAATTTCAGCTGGTTATACTCGAGATTGCTCCAATTTATATAGATAAGGATTTAAAGAAGGAAAATGTACACACTTTACATAGTTTTAATATAATTTTTAATATATCTTATATTGTTTGTCGACCGGTTTCACTTTCATCAATCATGACATTAAAATGAAAATAGAGATTGAGTTACTTAAACTCAGGGCATCGAATAACGAACAAAAATATGAAACAACCGCTGAAGAAATGCTTACTAGACTCACTAAATATGCTGATGAACAACTTTTGGAAAGTGTTATAAAACTATGGAAAGACAGCTGTGAGTCGGAAGAAATATATTCCCTGCAACGATGGGAAAGCAGTTTTAATTTCTTCCTTAGTTACGAAACTCAATTTAAAAGAGACTACACTTCATATAACCCCTTCCTGAAAAAATCTAGAACACGTACATCTACAGACATAAATACATGTCCACTGAGATCTAACTATAAACATCCAAAAGAGCACAAACACACAAAACTGACTTCTCACCTGGAAATAACCCATTCTCAATCTAGTAATAGGGACAACTCACTAATAAGACATTCTAGAAGAAACCAACCTAGGGTTAGGAGTAAATTTTACTCCCCAGCAACTAGAAACGTCCAAGAAACTTCCTCTACCTCTCAACAAAGAAACTCAACCTATTTACCCAGACAGCACAACCAACTCCTCAACATCCTAAACATAATTAAGCACCTCAACAATTTATTCCAACGAAGAAACCTGAACCACGTAAGTAAAACCAGTTAACCTAGACAGCAATACCAACCTCCCAGCAATCCCAATATAATAATAACAATAACAATACTGATATAATTAATGATATAAATAATACTAACTTCTACCAACCAAATTACAGTAAATTTTTTTAGACCGAGTGGAGAGAAACAGGGACACATGTTGGAACAAAACTCCTCGGAGAAACCCAAAGTAACAAATTTATCAAAGAAAAATCTCTCTGCAACAAAGATCAATATACTAGCTAAAGGATTAAAGTTCATTCCAACCCCACGAAGAGTTAACCATAATGAATTTAAAAACAATATTTCAGAATTCTGCAGAAAACTATGACTCACAGAAGCACTAACTGACTACAACAACGAGGATGAATCACTGGTTAAAGACAGAAGCAATAATCTTCCACCTAAATGTAGGAATAAAACACTAGATGACTTCTGTGACCATATCCAGAATTTCCCAAATACTTTCCATAAGCGAAAGATTAATTCAAACTTCAACAATTTAGAATGGAAATATCTAATTTAACTGCATTTAAATTTTTCTACTTGTTGAATGATTCATTCATAAACTCCTCAGACATGGACAAAAAGTTTTTTCTTAAGAAGATACACATTTAAATAAATTTTAAAGTCAGGATTAGAGAAAGTGAAACCGGTCAACAAACACAATATATGATGTATTAAAAATTATATTAAAACTATGTAAAGTGTGCATTTTCCTTCTTTAATTTCATATACATATTACAACTCACCACATGGGGATAATCGAAATTCCTCCCTTTCTGTTACTATACATATGTACATACATACAAACACACACACACACACACACACACACACACACACACACACACATACACACACACATGTGCATATACACTAACTGAAGATGAATGAACAATCACATTTCAATGAATGCTACAAATGTTCCAAACTTATAGTAATCTATTTGCAATTGGTATATTGTGAAAGTCAGAATTATCCACCATTTCATCAGGTATCCTGAACCATCAATAAAAAATAGCAACTTTTTTTCTATCAGTGGTTCAGAGGTGGCTAATAATTTTGGTCTGCTACTTTTCTAAGACACCAATTGCAAATAAATCACCATGCTATAGAAACATTTGTAGCATGCATTGAACTGTCATTGTCTATTCATCTTAATTTATTATATTTGTTCAACGAAAGTTGTGTGTAACTAATGCTGCTACAGACATTGTAGTTACAGAATACCGGATCTCATTAAAATCTTGTGGTTGGGTGATAAAACGGGAATATTAATTGACTAGTATTACCGTAGTGTACACTACTAGCCAATTACATGCTGGAGGTTACTGAGCTAATAACCACAATTGGCAACATGCTAACCAACTGATACACACACACACACACACGTGCGCACATAGGTCTGAAACCAAAGACATGCATAGAGGAGAGGAGATGGAAATAACTTTGTTGAAGGAGACTGGCATCAATTTCGTTCTTCTGAACATTCTTTCAGATTCAGATGCTTGTGTAGTGTTTTATTGGTAGTATACCAATTCTTTTCTGCTAGTACTTAATTGTGTGCTTTTCCATTATTCAGCTAACATTCTCTGATCAATTACAAAGCTCATCCGACATGAAGCAGGCACAGACTTTTGTTGCTGTTTGGTGGCAACAAGCAGGAGAAAAGTACTCAATAGAAACATTAATGTGTAACTTATTTAAGTAAAATCATAAACCATTACTTATGAATTTCTGCATAGGCATAGGAGTGGCTGTGTGGTAAGTAGCTTGCTTACGAACCACATAGTTCTGGGTTCAGTACCACTGCGTGACACCTTGGGCAAATGTCTTCTACTATAGCCTCGGGCCGACCAAAGCCTTGTGAGTGGATTTGGTAGATGGAGACTGAAAGAAGAACATCGTATATATGTATATATATATGTATGTATGTGTGTATATGTTTGTGTGTCTGTGTTTGTCCTCCTAGCATCGCTTGACAACCGATGCTGGTGTGTTTACACCCCCATAACTTAGCGGTTTGGCAAAAGAGACCGCTAGAATAAGTACTAGGCTTACAAAGAATAAGTTCTGGGGTCGATTTGCTCGACTTAAGGCGGTGCTCCAGCATGGCCACAGCCACATGGCTGAAACAAGTAAAAGAGAGAGAGAGAGAGAGAGAGGAGAGAGAGAGAGAGAGAGAGAGAGAGAGAGAGAGAGAGAGTAAAAGATATTGATCATTCAGAAATGATTTTTAATGGCAAGACTAGTCATATGTAAACACAGCATTAAGATTAACTAAACAAGGAAACAGGAAAATAACGTTTTAGACTATGCAGTATAAACGTGTTCACAAATAACACAAGATGCTTCCTAACCCTTATATGTACACACTTTTCTCCACTTCTCATAGACACCACAAAAATATTTGATAAGCATTCTGTTGAGATCTCCTGTAATTATTCAGGCAACACAAAGTCACAAATTTCAGCACAAGGACGTTTCCAGAAACACTGCACAATCATCTTAGCATGAATTTAGCTGTAGAAATATATTTAATTGTTTTCAGCCAAGAAATGCTTTCAGGTTCACTGAATATGTATTCACGAACCAATACACATAATAACCACATTCATTCATCGACTGGAGAAAGCACAGCTCCACTTCAGAGTCAAACTACATCTGATAGCTGAAAGATTTAGCAGCTTCCCTCTACAATCACGTTGAGGGAAGCTGTTAAAGCTATATAACAGTAGTGACATTAAATAGAACATGTAAGTGTCCTGAAAGATACTAGGCATATCCACCAATATCTGAAACAGGAGGTAAGAAAATTCTCTTCTTGTTGCATGCAAGAAAATTGCAACTTTTTATGTATATCTCTTTTCTGGACACATTCCAAGTAGAAGCACTCCGTCAGTTACGACGACGAGGGTCCCAGCTGATACGATCAACGGAACAGCCTGCTCGTGAAATTAACATGCAAGTGACTGAGCAATCCACAGACACGCGTACCCCTAATGTAGTTCTCAGTGAGATTCAGTGTGACACAAATTATGACAAGGCCAGCCCTTTGAAATATAGGTACAACTCCAGTTGAGTGGACTGGAGCAACATGAAATAAAGTGTCTTCCTCAAGGACACGATGCGTCGCCGAGAATCGAACTCACGACCTTACAATCGTGAGCCAAATACCCTAACCACTAAGCCATGCACCTTCACACACATTCCAAGTACAAACTGGGTATTTACCTAAAATCTCAGGCCCATGACAAGGAAAATAGAAAACCTAAAATCAAGCATGTATAGTAAGCTATATATATATATATCTTCTCTTTATTTTCTTTTACTTATTTAAACTGCTGCCATGCTGGGGCACTTCCTTGAAGAATTTTAGCCAAATAAATCAATCCCAGTACTTTCTTTAAACTTTGGTACTTATTCTATTGGTTTCTTTTGCTGATCTGCTAAGTTACAGGGACGTAAACACACCAACACCAGTTGTCAAGTGGTGGTTGGGGACAAACACAGACAAACACATACACAACAACGTATTCTCCTTCATATCATAATCAGACATCTTTGAAGGGAGAGGACACATTGGTTCTGGATGCGTATTGCTTAAAAGAAATGGGGTGGTTCATGACTGGAAATCTTTTGGTCATAGGCTATCCTTAGGTTTAACATCAATACCATAGTATGCATTCATTTATTTTTGGTTTCCATAACCAGTTAAGTTCTATAGCTTAAAAAAATAAACATTTAAAAAAAAATTTCATTATTGCCAAATATGATTAATTATTTAATTTACACTGCTTTGTTTATATTTCTCAGCAGAGCTAAAATTATATGTTTATTAGAAAAAAATCCTACGTTACATTACATTTCTTACAATTCAACATTACATTGCATTTCAAATTAGGAATAATTACGTTTTTGGCACAAATTTTGCTACACCTCTTAAGCTAGATTTCTCTTTCTTTCCGTTTCTTTCAATTTTATTTTTCTTATTTTTTTTTTATACTTTTATACTTAATCAGTGTATAGTACAGCAAAGAAAAATAAAATATCGTTATTAGTTTGCCATGCCTTGTGGTTCTGAGTCAGAACGTTGTCTGCCATGATTTGGCCATTCTTCTCTTTAGTATTGATAAAAGTAGTGCTAAAAAGATCTTGGAAGCTATTCAATTCTAAGTATTGTGGTCACCAGAATAACTCCATAGCCAGCTGAAACATTTAAATGGAGATACTGTGATTTCCTCACATCAGCATTTAGAGGTGTTTAACAAATCTCAGTAGCATTCATAAAACTGTCTTGACTTTATGTTCAGTTCTATAATTATACATAAAAATAACATGTATTTGGACGATCTTAATTTATTGTATAACAGTTAGTACTCTTTAAGCAATGATTTATTATGGTTTATTATGATTTATTACTTTCCTATAAAAAAAAAGTAAATATTAAGCAAATTCCTATAAATTTCATTCTTATGATATACTTATTTGCAGGGATAAGCTAGCATAGGTTGTCAGGCCCTGCTGCTCATATTGGGGGTTGCATTGAGGGAGTGATGGCTGTTTCAGTTCCTGGATGCTATTTATTATAGCTGACCAAACTGGAGCAATGTAAAATTAAGTGCCTTGCTTAAGAACGCAATGCCCCACTGGTGCAGTAGTCGAATCCACACCCTTGACCTGAGCATAGAACAGGGCTCGCTCCTTTGAGCTGAGGAATAAATGGAATGCCTGGTGTGTGTCTTGCTGCGGTTACCCACTCATCACAAAAAAAAAATGAGGAATAGGCCTGGGTATATATATATATATATATATCAGGACTAGTCAGGCCATATCCCGTGGCCCCTACCTGGGACATAGTCGATCCACCTGTGCATACCTTCCTTCTTGTGACACTTGTGAAGACCTGCTGAGGCAAGTGAAAATCAATCAAAATAGATGAACATCAATGGAATTTGTATCTTTGTGGTACCAGTGCCTGTGGCACACAAGAAAACCATCCGAACGTGGCCGTAGCCAGTACCGCATCGACTGGCCTCCGTGCTGTGGGAACATGGTGGCACATAAAAACACCATCCGAAGACCCGGCAAGACTAGTCAGGTCATAACCCGTGGGCCCTACCTGGGACGTAGTCAGTCCACCTGTACATACCTTCCGACTTGTGAAGACCTGCTGAGGCAAGTGAAAATCAAATCAAATCAAAACAAATCAATAGATGAACATCAATGGAATTTGTATCCTTGTGGTACCATGCCAGTGGCACACAAGAATCCATCCGAACGTGGCCGTAGTCAGTACCGCTTGTGGTACCAGTGCCGGTGGCACACAAGAATCCATCCGAACGTGGCCATAGTCAGTACCGCATCACTGGCCATCCGATCGTGGCCGTTCGCCAGCCTCATCTAGCACCTGTGTCGGTGGCACATAAAAACACCATCCGAAGACCGGCAAGACTAGTCAGGCCATAACCATGGCCCCTACCTGGGACGTAGTCAGTCCACCTGTGCATACCTTCCTTCTTGTGACACTTGTGAAGACCTGTTGAGGCAAGTGAAAATCAAATCAAAACAAAATCAAAATAGATGAACATCAATGGAATCTGTATCTTTGTGGTACCAGTGCCGGTGGCACACACTTTGTGGTACCAGTGCCGGTGGCACACATGAGAACCATCCGAACGTGGCCGTAGCCAGTTCCGCATCGACCGGCCTCCGTGCTGTGGGCACGTAACAAACACCATCTGATCATGGCCGTTCGCCAGCCTCATCTGGCACCTGTGTCGGTGGCACATAAAAACACCTTCCGAAGACCCGGCAAGACTAGTCAGTCCACCTGTGCATACCTTCCTTCCTTCTTGTGACACTTGTGAAGACCGGTTGAGGCAAGTGAAAATCAAATCAAATCAAATCAAAATAGACAAAATAGATGAACATCAATGGAATTTGTATCTTGTGGTACCAGTGCCTGTGGCACACAAGAAATCCATCAGTGCCGTAGTCAGTGCGGTGGGCACATGACAAACACCATCCGATCGTGGCCGTTCGCCAGCCTCATCTAGCACCTGTGTCGGTGGCACATAAAAACACCATCCGAAGACCCGGCAAGACTAGTCAGGCCATAACCCATGGCCCCTACCTGGGACGTAGTCAGTCCACCTGTGCATACCTTCCTTCTTGTGACACTTGTGAAGACCTGTTGAGGCAAGTGAAAATCAAATCAAATCAAATCAAAACAAATCAAAATAGATGAACATCAATGGAATTTGTATCTTTGTGGTACCAGTGCCGGTGGCACGTGGCACATAAGAAAACCATCCGAACGTGGCCGTAGCCAGTACCGCATCGACTGGCCTCCGTACTGTGGGCACGTAACAAGCACCATCCGATCGTGGCCGTTTGCCAGCCTCATCTGGCACCTGTGTCGGTGGCACATAAAAACACCATCCGAGCGTGGCCGTCTGCCAGCCTCGTCTGGCACCTGTGTCGGTGGCACATAAAAACACCATCCGAGCGTGGCCGTCTGCCAGCCTCGTCTGGCACCTGTGTCGGTGGCACATAAAAACACCATCCGAGCGTGGCCGTCTGCCAGCCTCGTCTGGCACCTGTGTCGGTGGCACATAAAAACACCATCCGAGCGTGGCCGTTTGTCAGCCTCGTCTGGCACCTGTGTCGGTGGCACATAAAATCACCCACTACACTCTCGGAGTGGTTGGCGTTAGGAAGGGCATCCAGCTGTAGAAACACTGCCAGATCTGACTGGACTGGTGCAGCTTTCGGGCTCCCCAGACCCCAGTTGAACCGTCCAACCCATGCTAGCATGGAAAGCGGACGTTAAATGATGATGATGATGATGATGATGATGATATATATATATATATATATATATGATATAGTTATACTTTCCTAACACATCTTTATATATAAAAGTGAAGTTGTGTGTCTGTCTCCTATGATTTAAATTCCTAACTACTCCCACATTTTGCGGTGCAGTTTAACTAAAACCGGGTATCTTATAGTCGTGATTCATATCGAGCCCTTCTGGGTATTAGCGCGCGTCTACGATAAGTCTATGATTTTAATGCATTTTTTCTCGCTATTATATAAGGGAAGTAACTCTAAAAATGTCTACGATGAGTCAACGATTTAAAAAAAAATTTACCATAATTTTTTTTCCATTTTTAATGCATTTTTTTGCTATTTTTTGGCTATAACTCTCTAAAAATGCTTATATAGTTATTTCCCTTACAAACCCGAGCAACGCCAGGCGATACTGCTAGTAAAATATAATTTTTAACTGAGCTGCTGATGTACATAGTTCATTATATAAACAACACTGGTAATATATAAACAATACTAATATAAAAGCATTACATATATATTTGGTTTTTGTATTTGGTTTACAAGATTCTTTATGTGAATTCGTGTGTTGAAGCATATTTTATTGTGTCGGGGGAGAGTCATTCTCTTTTAATGCCTTATTAATTTAAAACACTCACCAGTCTGATTTCTTTTCATTTACTTATTCATTTTTACTAAAATTTTTCTTGTCTTGCAACCTTTTCGATAGTTGTTGACTTTCATATGTATTAATTCTCAAAAGTTTCTTCACAAATTCCTTATTTCTTTACTGCCCACAAGGGGCTACACACAGAGGGGACAAACAAGGACTGACAAATAGATTAAGTCGATTATATCAACCCCAGTGTGTCATTGGTACTTATCTAATCGACCCCGAAAGGATGAAAGGCAAAGTCGACCTCGGCGGAATTTGAACTCAGAACTTAAAGACAGACGAAATACTGATGAGCATTTCGCCCAGCATGCTAACGTTTCTGCCAGCTCACTACCTTCAAAAGTTCTTCACAAATTTCTTTCTTCCTATTGTTCTCATAATTGTTTGTTTTAGCTGTTACAAACTTTGAAACCTTTAAATAAATTTTGATAATCCCACAACAATTATTTCCCATTTCTATTTTGGCTGCATTGACCCCCAAATCAAATAACAGCTTCAGTGTATTTTCATTAAATTTCTAGGGCATCAGGCTGTAGAAAATCTGCCTTAACGAATTTCATCTGACCAATGCAAGTGGAAATTAAATGATGATGGGTTTATGAACAACAATTTAAATTTCTAAGAATTAGGCGCAGGAGTGGCTGTGTGGTAAGTAGCTCGCTTACCAACCACATGGTTCCGTGTTCAGTCCCACTGCGTGACATCTTGGGCAAGTGTCTTCTGTTATAGCCTTGGGCCGACCAAAGCCTTGTGAGTGGATTTGGTAGACGGAAACTGAAAGAAGCCTGTCGTATATATGTATGTGTGTGCATATGTTTGTGTGTCTGTGTTTGTCCCCCTAGCATTGCTTGACAACTGATGCTGGTGTGTTTAAGTCCCCGTAACTTAGCGGTTCGGCAAAAGAGACCGATAGAATAAGTACTGGGCTTACAAAGAATAAGTTCCGGGGTCAATTTGCTCGACTAAAGGCGGTGCTCCAGCATGGCCGCAGTCAAATGACTGAAACTAGTAAAAGAGAGAAAGAGAGAGGTTGGGAAGAAATGACAGTAGCACTTCCAGGTGGAAAAGAAACAATATTCCTTTGGTCTTAAGTAATATATCTAATCAAGATAATATTTCCCCTCTTTATTACTTATCTACTTGTTTCAGTCATTTGACTGCAGCCATGCTGGAGCACCACCTTTAGCAGATCATACCAACCCCAGGACTTATTCATTGTAAGCCTATAACTTATTCTATTGGTCTCTTTCGCTGAACTGCTAAGTGATGGGGACATAAACATACAAACACAGACAAACAAATACACATGCACGCATACACAGAAACACACACACACACACACACACACACACACACACACACACACACACATACGACATGCTTCTTTCAGTTTCTGTCTTCCAAATCCACTCACAAGGCTTTGGTCAGCCTGAGGCTATAGTAGAAGACACTTGCCCAAGATGCTATGCAGTGGGACTGAACCCAGAACCATGTGGTTGGTAAGCAAGCTACTTATCACACCACAGCTACTCCTGTACCTGATAACATTGATAACATAATTCCATCTATTTGGCGAATTGTAAAATTCTTCAAGTTGCAAAGCAAAGAAGCACTCCACACCATTTTCAACCTCTTCACAATTAATAAGCTAATTTCCTTCTAAATAATGCTGCAATGATCTGAAATGATAACAGTCAGATGGAACAAGACCAGACGAGTAAGGAGAATGAGACAAAACATTCATATTTGCTGTCGTAATCATTTCCTGAATTACTTTGCACTTGTTCTACGAAAGTTTGTGTAATGCTTCCAGTATTTGTATTAAATGTTCTATTTTGGTTCAAAACTTTATGGCAGCCAACACTCTTCATGTCCTACCAGACAAAGAATGTAACTTAGCTCTGATTTGTTTTTCTCATTAGCTGCTAACCATTATTGTTTTTCATTGAATATGGTTGTAGGGAACCAACTTTCCATCATTTGTGATGATTCTATCTTGAAGAGGTTTTGTTGCAGTTCCATCTTCAATGACAAGCAGAAAGTAACTCCTTGGTTAAGCTGAGAAGCAATCTGACCAAGTTTAGACACTTTTTCTAATTCGTGAAGGTGCTTTATGATCAAAGTGGGACTTGAACTGAATTGTTTTCTTAATTCTCATCCAGCTTGCTTGGAATTTTCATCAAAGGCACAGGAGTGGCTGTGTGGTAAGTAGCTTGCTAACCAACCACATGGTTCCGGGTTCAGTCCCACTGTGTGGCATCTTGGGCAAGTGTCTTCTGCTATAGCAACGGGCCGACCAATGCCTTGTGAGTGGATTTGGTAGATGGAAACTGAAAGAAGTCTGTCATATATATATATATATATATTATATATATATATATATATATATATATATATGTATGTGTGTGTATGTGTTTGTGTGTCTGTGTTTGTCCTCCTAGCATTGCTTGACAACCGATGCTGGTGTGTTTACATCCCCGTCACTTAGCGGTTCAGCAAAAGGGACCGATAGAAAAAGTACTGGGCTTACAAAGAATAAGTCCCGGGGTCGATTTGCTCGACTAAAGGCAGTGCTCCAGCATGGTTGCAGTCAAATGACTGAAACATGTAAAAGAGTAAAGAAAGTGTAAAGAGTAAATAAGGTTTTCAGAAACTCGATATTGGCTGAACTTTGTAATTCAGATCGATGGGAATCTGCAAGAGAAAAATTTCCTGAGCAAAACTGACCAAACCATTTTTAGTATGTCCAGACTCTCAAAGCTTCATTTTCATAGACAGAATGAATATTTCTTTCTGCTTCGATTGCTGAAGATCACATTTTGAATTCATACAGCATACTGTATCTGATATGGCTTTCATGTAAACTAATTTTAAAAGAGTAAAATCGATGTAAATTTAGTTACAGTAACCTCCATATATTACGGAGATGTACTCGCATAGCAAGTGATTTGATCTGAGATCGTGTGCTGGAATGAAAACAATTGCAGTGTGGAAGGTGTTTGTAAGCCATTTAAGAAACACACAGTTATTCAAAAAACCCTAACCCTCTTTTCACACTCTAATAAGATTACTTTAATAACTGGATCTTTATAAGCTTACAAAAGTGTGACTCTGATAGGAATTTCTCCCTTAAAAGTGGTTTTCAAACTCCTATCTGAGTCACCTTTTTGTGAACTTATGAACATCTAATCGTTAAAGTGGAGAAATTATCAGAAAAGCCTTTTTAATTCATTTTTCCCCTGTGCCGGTGGCACGTAAAAAGCACCCACTACACTCACAGAGTGGTTGGAGTTAGGAAGGGTATCCAGCTGTAGAAACACTTCCAGATCAGACTGGAGCCTGGTGCAGCCTCCTGGCCTCCCAGATCCCGGTCGAACCCTCCAACCCATGCTAGCATGGAAAACGGACGTTAAACAACAATGATGATGATGATGATATAAAGAAACCTGTGAAGAAAGAAAAAAACATTAATGTTTATTTTTCCATAGGCACAGGAGTGGCTGTGTGGTAAGTAGCTTGTTTACCAACCACATGGTTCCGGTTCAGTCCCACTGCGTGGCACCTTGGGCAAGTGTCTTCTACTATTGCCTCAGGCCGACCAAAGCCTTGTGAGTGGATTTGGTAGACGGAAACTGAAAGAAGCCCGTAGTATATATGTATATATATATATATATATATATATATATATATATATATATAGACGCTAAACGATGTGATGATGATGATGATGTGTGTGTTTGTGTGTCTGTGATTGTCCCCCTAGCATTGCTTGACAACCAATGCTGGTGTGTTTATGTCCCCGTTACTTAGCGGTTCGGCTAAGAGACCGATAGAATAAGTACTGGGCTTACAAAAGAATAAGTCCCGGGGTCGAGTTGCTCGATTAAAGGCGGTGCTCCAGCATGGCCGCAGTCAAATGACTGAAACAAGTAAAAGAGTAAAAGAGTAAATATTGAAATAGTACTTCCAAAACGAATGTGTTAGAAATGCAACAAGACTTGCTTTCCACCCTAATTGTTTCAAGAACATGGTTTATGATAGTCTTTATGATTACACTTCTAGAAAATAATATATTTTTCAGGCCTCGTAGCTGTTTGTAGGTCTTCTACTTGATTTCATGAACTTTGCAAACCATGATTTAATGCATCGCAGTATTTGTGTCTAACCTTTAACACCTACAACTGTCTTTTTGCAAAGAGAGAAAAAAAAATACTAAATTATTAACAAAAACAAAAGCTTCCTAAATTCCTTGTAACACTACTTACTGTTCTATTATGAACAGCTACAGTGTAAGTATTGATTTTATGAGTTAAATAGGAAAGCTTGTCCATGATTTCAGGTAAAATATAATCTCAGTCTCTGTGTGTGTGGTGCCATAACAAGTGATGGTTCTCCATCATTAATACTCCAGTTTCACTGTAACTTATGCAGTAATTTTGTTTATTTTTTTTCTTCATAGAAAAGATTTTTATCAACAACTTTTTCGGTAAATTGAATGAAACGACTTAACAATTGCTGGTTAAGATATGATATTCCAATCTGAAACACTGACCCAGTTTAACTTGTGTTTGTTCAACAATATTAGGCTAAGTTGCGTTCAGGATTACAATAGGTACGATTGATTGATTCAATCACTCATTTATTATCATTTGGAAACAAATATATATTTGCACAGCTAATAATGTTATGTTTATTTCTATTGAGGATTGCTGCAAAAGAAATATCCATACATTTGTTAACAAATATTAATCTGTTTTCCCCATTGTAGTTACAATAGAGTTTTTGTCATCACCAAAAACTCTTTTCAACTTCTTTTCAATGCCTTGTTTTAATTCTAGAATCTACCAACAATGATCTGCACATGTGACCAATTTCATCTGATGTCTTCCTGTTTTATTTAAAGTTTTCATTCCTTTATTGGCATAGAGCAGGATTCATTTTTAGGGCCAATTGTTTGTTATATGAAAAACACCTGTAAAATGGTTAGTGTTAGGGACGCCACCCAACTGTAGAAACCAAGACAAAATAGATGATAGAGCCTGGTATGGCTCCCAACTGTGCCAGTTTCTGTCAAACTGCCTAACCCATACCAGTATTGACAACAGACCTTGTATGATGATGATGATGATGATGATGTTGATGATGTATATATATATATATATATATATATATATCAAATGTGAGGATAAAATTCTTTTCCAAAAAAATATATTTTCTCGAAAAAAATTTTATCAATGGCCAGCATATTAAAAAATACCTTTAACGGTTAAATTTATAAACAATTCATAAATGAGGGCAAAGGAAAAAAAAATGGAATTTTTCAGAAATTTCTGTCGACCTTTTTTCGAGTAGCGTGCGTATTGTAAAAAAATTATATGGTTAATGGACAATATGTCCAATTTTTCGGCATATTTGGCATTAGAATTTTTTCCTTTGCCCTCATTTATGAATTATATATATATATAATATATATATATATATATATCATCATTTAACGTCCATTGTCCTTGATGACATGAGTTGGATTATATATATATATATGTGTGTGTGTGTGTATGTGTGTGTTTGTGTGTCTGTGTTTGTCTCCTCAGCATTGCTTGACAACTGATGCTGGTGTGTTTATGTCCTTTGTAACTTAGTGGTTTGGCAAAAGAGACCAATAGAATAAGTACTAGGCTTACAAACAATAAGTCCTGGGGTTGATTTGCTCAACTAAAGGTGCTGCTACAGCATGGCCACAGTTAAATAAATGACTGAAACAAATGAAAGAATAAAAGAATACATCCATATATATATATATATATATATATATATATATTATATATATATGTATATATATATACAAACTAAAATCATTGAACAAGCAAATACAAAGTCAACCGCATGTCATTTCATAATTCGAACATTTAATTATAGAATAAACATATAATCCGCAAGATGGAACAAAATTCATATGTACAGCACGTAATAATAATAATATAATATTAATATGGTATGGTGCAAGAAAAATTCTTGTTAAAACTTAGAATTAATATTCTAGCGATTCAAAGAGAATACATTTATAAGGACGTAGAAAGTAAAATATAATATAAGTAATATATAAAAATATATAGGTATATAAAAATATAGGCATATAAAAATATATAAAACATATATAAATATATATACATATGGGAGCATATAAAAATATAACATATATATATATATATATATCGTGTAAATAAAGTAAAATAATGTTCATCGTTTAGAAATCTTAATCGGTAAAATAAGCCTTATATATAAGAAGGTTATCCGTGCATGAATACCAAAGTGGGAAAGCAAACAACACCGTACGGGCCTGGTGCGTGATGGCTATCTTTGCGTTTATATATATGTTTTTTCCCCTGACGAAGGAGGTATTATCGAAATGCACCCTAGTGCTTTAAACATAATACACCCCTGAAATGGCCATAGGGATAAGTAAACATGATTTCCTTCTTATATATAAGGCTTATTTTACCGATTAAGATTTCTAAACGATGAACATTATTTTACTTTATTTACACGATATATATATATATATGTTATATTTTTATATGCTCCCATATGTATATATATTTATATATGTTTTATATATTTTTATATGCCTATATTTTTATATACCTATATATTTTTATATATTACTTATATTATATTTTACTTTCTACGTCCTTATAAATGTATTCTCTTTGAATCGCTAGAATATTAATTCTAAGTTTTAACAAGAATTTTTCTTGCACCATACCATATTAATATTATATTATTATTATTACGTGCTGTACATATGAATTTTGTTCCATCTTGCGGATTATATGTTTATTCTATAATTAAATGTTCGAATTATGAAATGACATGCGGTTGACTTTGTATTTGCTTGTTCAATGATTTTAGTTTGATATTTTTGTCTCTTCCAATAGAGCACTTCTATTGCAGTCCTATTAAATCTTTTTGTTCCTGACAAGAAACAATTATTGTATCGATATATATATATACATGCATATATATACATACATACATATATATATATATATATGTATGTATGTATACATGAGACATGCAACATAAAGAATATTCCCTTTCATCAGTCGTCCCTATTTCATCTACTCCACAATTATAAATAAGGGCAAAAGAAAAATTTCTATGCCAATATGCTGATAAATAGACTTTAAATCATCAAACACCATATACAATATATTTCTCAGCATATTGGCATACAAATTTTTCTTTTGCCCTTAATTATAATTGCTTATAATTTTCTCCTTAAAAGATATTTTAATATGCTGGCCACTTGATGAAATTTTTTGAAGAATTTTATCCTATACTAGAAGTAAATTATTACCATTCACTTTGGGACTGGTGACCACTCTAAGCTGTGGTTCCTGACTGATTACACATGCATTGAGGCTTGTTACCAAATTTATATTTAGTGCCCCCACCCCTGGCACCTGTGCAGGTGGCACGTAAAAAGCACCCACTACACTCGCGGAGCGGTTGGCATTAGGAAGGGCATCCAGCTGTAGAAACACTGCCAGATCAGACTGGAGCCTGGTGCAGCCTCCTGGTGCAGCCTCCTGGCTTCCCAGACCCCGGTCAAACCGTCCAACCCATACTAGCATGGAAATCGGACGTTAAACGATGATGATGATGATGATGATGATATGTTTGGTGTGCTTATGCATACTCATGACTTTGCTTCTACTTTTTCCATGGGTGCTTGTAAGCATTTCATTTATTTCTTATCGTATTCTCTGCTGATGAAAGAAATATCCATTGGATTAATCCCGAAATCAATCGATACAGAGATAACACATTTAAAAAAAAATTCTGTTAGGTGCAGGTGTGGCTGTGTGGTAAGTAGCTTGCTAAACAACCACATGGTTCCGGGTTCAGTCCCACTGCGTGACATCTTGGGCAAGTGTCTTCTGCTATAGCCCCAGGCCGACCAATGCCTTGTGAGTGGATTTGGGAGATGGAAACTGAAAGAAGCCTGTTGTATATATGTATATATATATATATGTATGTGTGTGTGTTTGTGTGTCTGTATTTGTCCCCCTAGCATTGCTTGACAACCGATGCTGGTGTGTTTACGTCCCCGTCACTTAGCGGTTCGGCAAAAGAGACTGATAGAATAAGTACTGGGCTTACAAAGAATAAGTCCTGGGGTCGATTTGCTCAACTAAGGTGGTGCTCCAGCATGGCCGCAGTCACATGACTGAAACAAGTAAAAGAGTAAAAAGAGTAAAAGAGTTAGCTTGCTGCCCTCAATTCAACACGATGTCTGTTTATAGTGAAATATATTGTATGTGGTGACTGACAATTCAAAAGGCTGCAAGTGTAGTTGCCACTAAAATAATGGAGGGTGCCAGTCAGCATTGCTAGAAATAACTGCCAAAACAACTCTTAGCCAGTCATTAGAAAAGTGTCCTCACGTGGCTAAGAGTTGTTTTGACTCGTATTTCTAGGAATTCTAGTGCTGACTGGCACCCTCTATCACTGTAGTGACGACTATACTTATATATATATATATATATATACACATATAAATATATATATAAATTCTGTAAAGTAGTTGGAGTTAGGAGGGGTATCAGGCTGTAGTAACCAAGCCAAAACAGACAATGGAGTATGATACAGCTCTCAACCTTGCCAGCTCCTGCCAAATCGTCTTACCCATGCCAGCATGAAAACAAGATGTTAAATGAAGATGATGATGTTTAGTGAAGTTTATCTTTTACAGTCTACAAACTTACGCAACTTTGGGCAATCAGAATACGAATTATAAAGGTGAAAGAGGATCTCATACCTATCATTATAAAATAATAATTTGACATATTACCAACAAACCAGATACACTAACTCAAGTATTTAAGGCAGTGAGTTGGCAGAATTTTTAGTTGGGGCATTTCATCCAACTTTACATTCCAAGTTCAAATTCCACTAAGATCGACTTTGCCTTTCACTCTTTCAGAGTTGATAAAATAAGTACCAGTTGAATACTAGGGGCAATATAATTTTATTTACCACTCCCTTGAAATTGCTGGCCTTGTGCTGAAATTTGAAATCATTGTTAGAGAGGTATTTAAGGCAGGAAGCTGGCAGAATCATTAGTGTGTCAGGCAAATTGCTTGGCAGTGCTTCATCCAGCTCTTGACGTTCTGGGTTCAAATAACACCAAAATGTGTGTATATGTATATGTATATATATATGTGTGTGTGTGTGTGTGTTGTGTGTGTGTGTGTGTGTGTGTGTGTGTGTATAAATCTTTAGTTAAATATATTCAATAAGAACATTATATACTGAATTTATATTGAGTGCTCAATTGTATCAAAGAATTAATACTATTAAAGTATTTATATATTTAATATGAGCAATTATATACATATATATTTTTAAATAATATATTATTATTAATATTAGGAAATCACTATCAAAACTCCTCAGAAAGATATACACGTGTGAATAATAATTGTTGTATTAAAAATATATAAATAAATATAAATCTGTATAAAAAATATATGTAAATATGTATAAGTATAAATATATAATGTATATGACAGTTTAAAAGTTTTGAATTAATTATTTAAATAATTAATTCAAAACTTTTAACTGTGATACTCGTATACATTATATATTTATACTTATACATATTTACATATATTTTTATACATATGTATATTTATTTATTTATTTATTTATCTATTTATTTAGATATTTTTAATACAACAATTATTTTCACACATGTATATCTTTCTGAGGAGTTTTCATATTGATTTCCTAATATTAATAATGATTATAATAATATATATATATGAGTATATATATATATATATATATATATATATATATATATACTGTTGTGTCTTGCAAGATTCTTTATATGAGTTCGTGTGTTGAAGCATATTCTGTTGTGTCTAGGAGAGTCATTTTCTTTTTGTGACTTATTATTCAACACACTCACTGGTAAAATTTCCACTTATTTCTTAATTTTTATTTTCTAAAATTATTTTTCATTGCGTGTTGCAACCTTTTCAATAGTTTTGACTCTCAAAACTATTGAAAAGGTTGCAACATGCAACGAAAATTATAGAAAATAAAAATAAGAAATAAGTGGAAATTTTACTGGTGAGTGTGTTGAATAATAAGGCACAAAAAGAAAGTGACTCTCCCCAGACACAACAGAATATGCTTCAACACACGAACTCATATAAAGAATCTTGCAAACCAAAACGAAATATATATATTTATAATAGTGTATGAAAAATTTATACACGGAGAGAAGGCCACTATGTGGACTTCTTACATGATGAAAAAGGCAGTCAAAACTCAAACCCTGAAAAGAAAGATTATTTGATCATTAATGCAGAAACTCAATGGGTATAGGCTTAACTGAGACTTTTATTCATTTAGATATCCTGCTCACTTAAAAGCAACATGCCTTAAAGAAGAATCTTTGTTTTCGTAGTCTGGGTTTTGACTGCTCTTTTCAGCATGTTAGAAGTCCACATGGTGGCCTTCTCTGTGTGTGTAAATTTTTTATACACTGTTATATAGAAATATTTATTTTTTCTGACTTTTATTACGTATGCTGACCCCTGGTAAAAGTTATTATTGTTTTAATAACTCTTACCCTGTATACACACACACACACACACATACACACGCACATATATATATATATAAACAATTGCAGCATGGAAGGTGTTTATAAGCCATTTAAGAAACACACAAAAACTGTTCCAGCACACGATCTCAGATCAGGTCACTTGCTATGCAAGTACATCTCCGTAATATATATATATATATATATAATATATATATATATACTGTTGTGTCTTGCAAGATTCTTTATATGAGTTCGTGTGTTGAAGCATATTCTGTTGTGTCTAGGGAGAGTCATTTTCTTTTTGTGACTTATTATTCAACACACTCACTGGTAAAATTTCCACTTATTTCTTAATTTTTATTTTCTAAAATTATTTTTCATTGCGTGTTGCAACCTTTTCAATAGTTTTGACTCTCAAAACTATTGAAAAGGTTGCAACATGCAACGAAAATTATAGAAAATAAAAATAAGAAATAAGTGGAAATTTTACTGGTGAGTGTGTTGAATAATAAGGCACAAAAAGAAAGTGACTCTCCCCAGACACAACAGAATATGCTTCAACACACGAACTCATATAAAGAATCTTGCAAACCAAAACGAAATATATATATTTATAATAGTGTATGAAAAATTTATACACGGAGAGAAGGCCACTATGTGGACTTCTTACATGATGAAAAAGGCAGTCAAAACTCAAACCCTGAAAAGAAAGATTATTTGATCATTAATGCAGAAACTCAATGGGTATAGGCTTAACTGAGACTTTTATTCATTTAGATATCCTGCTCACTTAAAAGCAACATGCCTTAAAGAAGAATCTTTGTTTTCGTAGTCTGGGTTTTGACTGCTCTTTTCAGCATGTTAGAAGTCCACATGGTGGCCTTCTCTGTGTGTGTAAATTTTTTATACACTGTTATATAGAAATATTTATTTTTTCTGACTTTTATTACGTATGCTGAACCCTGGTAAAAGTTATTATTGTTTTAATAACTCTTACCCTGTATACACACACACACACACATACACATGCACATATATATATATATATATGAACAATTGCAGCGTGGAAGGTGTTTATAAGCCATTTAAGAAACACACAAAAACTGTTCCAGCACACGATCTCAGATCAGGTCACTTGCTATGCAAGTACATCTCCGTAATATATATATATATATATATATAAGAATACAAAAAGTGGGACAAGAATACAACAGGCGACGACAAACCATCCAGACAGATGATACAAAAAGGGACAAGAGAAAACAAGGATGGGTCATTCGGAGTTTTCTTTCCTCAGTCGAGTTCCAGATCATCTTTGCAGTTTTGACTGGTTATACTCAAGACTGCTTCAATCTGGCCAGCCCCAAGGAAAATCTAAACTAAGAGCACTAGATTCCTTGGAAGAAAGCAGCAAATGTATACAAAAACAAGGACAGTAAAAAACGGAGAAATGGTACACAAATACAAATGCTATTCCTATTTGCATGCAGAACATGTCCCTGAGATATTTTCTATGGGTCACCTAGTTAAGACTGCTTGGTACAGGTTCTTTACTTTAAATATTATTACTAAAACCAGTTTTCCTGACACTTCTGATAAACCATTATATAACCATTAGAGTACAAAAAACCATTCAGCTGTAAAAACAATTACTTTAACAATTCTTAAATGTCTAAATGTGCAAAATTTATTCCACTTCAAAAACAAAAGTGAATAATTTATAAATTTTAAGAGAGAGAGAACGGCATAAACTGTTAACAATCTACCATTGTTTGTTACTGCTTAAAGTCAGTAAGTAAACCGAACAGAAATGACATGTTATCTATATATATAAAGCTGAAGTTGTCTGTGCGTGTGTATGTGGCAGGTTTGGTAGCCTTCAACTAGCATTATCTCCTCCGACACGCTGCGGTGCAAGTTGACCAAAATTGAAAGTATGATAGAAGAAGGCTTGCTCTTCCTTCTGTAGAAGAACAAATTCAAATTGGACCATGTTAACACCAAAAATTATTTACATCAAAAAGGAGCTTTTTTTCTATGAAGATCTCTATTTTTTAAATGATTTTTTGACTGCTGTGTCGCCATTTTTTGGTGTATTTCAACCAGAAAAATGTTCACTTAAAGAGAATAACAAGCTACATAATGCAAACGTTTTACTTTTCAAAAATTCCAATTCTAAAGTCTGCCATTTTAAGTGCAACTAAAAAACAGACCTGAGCAACGCTGGGCTATAGTGCTAGTATTAGATAAGAGGAAAAGGTGGCAAGCTAGTAGAATCATTAGCATGCCAGGCAAAATTCTTAGTGATATTTCCTCCATCTTCATGTTCTAAGTTTAAATTCTGCTGAGGTCGACTTTACCTTTCATCCATTCAGGGTTGATAACATAAGTACCAGTTGAGCACTGGGGTCGATGTTATTCAGCTTACCCCTTCCCACCAACCATGTGAAATATGCATATACACCAATTACCCTATCTTTGATCTTATTGCTTGCATAAACATTTGTATACAAATGGTCATAACTTTCATTGCTAGCACTGAATTGCATACAAAATCTGTAGAGGTAAACTTAAAAGTGAGAACGTGTGTTCGTGTATGTGTGTTTGTATCTCTCTCTCTCTCTCTCTCTACATATATATACATAGACACACAGACACATATACGTGTATATATGTATATATATATATATATATATATATATATATATATATATATATATATAAATTAAATTAGTGATAAAACCACTATTAGGCAAATCAAACAGTGAAAAACATAAACCAAAACATAAAAATAAAAATAATTAAAATAATTTACAAAATATATAAAATATAAAATTTAAAATTTAAATTATTTAAATTTATTTAAATTTAAAATTATATATATATACACACACACATATATACCAAGTAGTGGAGATCTAAATAGTCCTGGCAAATAACTCAGGTGATTAACTCAGGTGACTCAAGTGTGTATTTGGCTAACAGAATACTCAGCAGGAATACTGATGATAGTCACTGCCTATCAAACAGTCAACAGAAGAGACAGTGCAATATTAACTACTTAAATTATGATATTAAGTACTCAGTAAATCCATCATACTTAACAACAATCACAGTACACTTAACGTGGTGGAAAATATAATAAAAGAATATTAATAGCATTGTTATTTAAATCATGCTACTTATGTTTCTGTAGCCTGCTTATTTATTTGCTTATTAATGTGTTACATTACATAATTATATTACCAGATCATTTTTTCCAGGCATTTTGAACAATTTATAGGTAAAATAAACTTTGAAGTGAAATTTCTGCTAGTCATTTTTTTTACTGTCAACTGTCTAAAATGCCTGACGATATAGTCTGATTATGTAATCATGTGATGTAACACATAAAAGAACAAATAAATAACAATGCTATGGAAACATACTCTTTACTCTTTTACTTGTTTCAGTCATTTAACTGTGGCCATGCTGGAGCAACGCCTTTAGTCGAGAAAATCGACCCCGGGACTTATTCTTTGTAAGCCTAGTACTTATTCTATCAGTCTCTTTTACCAAACTGCTAAGTTACAGGGACATAAACACACCAGCATCGGTTGTCAATCGATGTTGGGTAGACAAACACAGACACACAAACATATACACACACATACATATATATATATATATACACATATATACGACGGTCTTCTTTCAGTTTCCGTCTACCAAATCCACTCACAAGGCTTTGGTTGGCCCGAGACTATAGTAGAAGACACTTGCCCAAGGTGTCATGCAGTGGGACTGAACCCGGAACCATGTGGTTCGTAAGCAAGCTACTTACCACACATGTTGCATAATTTAAGCAACATCACGGTGGTTGTGAAGTAAGAAGTTTAATTCAGTAGCATTAAACTCCAGGTTTGGCGCCATTGCTTGGCAAGTGTTTTCTGCTATATTCTCAGGGCAACCAAAGACTTGTGAGTGGATTTGGTAAATGGAAACCGAATGAAGCCTGTCGCTGAATGTGTGTGCATACGCGCATGTATTTTGTGTCTGCGCTTGTGTCCCACCTTGTCACCACTGCTTGACAAACAGTGTTGGTCTGTTTACATCCCTGTAACTTAGTGGTTCAGTAAAAGAGACCAATAGAATACGTACCAGGGTTAAAAATAATAAGAAGAACCGGGTTTGATTCATTTGACTAAAAATTCTTCAAGGCAGTACCCCAGCATGGCCACAGTCTAATGACTGAAACAAGGAAAAGATAAAAATAAATGATAACGATATATGTATGTGCATATATATATATACTGGAGTAAGCACATAAATGTGAAACAAGGTGGAGAAAATAGTACTCAAATACCAGAGGTAGAGTAATATGCTTTATCAAAAACAAAACTGTCCGACGAATGGGAATATATATATATATATATATATATATATAGAGAGATAGATAGATAGATAGATAGATAGATAGATGGGTATCTATATTGCTTCCATCAACCAATGTTCAGTCACTAGACATTGGTGTCAACTTAAAACCCATGGTAGAAAACTGTTGCATGAAGTGCTGCATGTGCTCTGAGACCAAACATGGAACCACATGGTTTAATAACCCAACTCCATAACCATAAAGCTATGCCATGCAACTCTAATAACATAAATAGAATGAAAGCAAAGAATATTCTGATGAAGTAACTGAAAACTATATAATTGATGCTGATTATTGAAAACGCATCTGACATGTTCTTATGATGATGGGTTTTCCTGTTGTCTTTACTTACACTTTCAGTCAATTCTAGAGTGTTTTGATGTTTATTGTACCCTATTTGCAATAATGTCTTTCTTCAGAAATGCTTGTTCTATTTCTGATTCTGTGATATTTGTTGTATTTCCGTTGCCATGTTGTGTTTCTGCCTTGAATCTTTGTGGCATGATTCTTTCATTCGTAAAGAATGTTTGTCATAGTCTATTGAAAAAGAAATGAATGAAAAATGATATTTATTGAGTATTTAATGTCAGGGTGAAAATGACTGGATATTAGCACTATGAAGAGACAAGAAATTATACTTCAATTTGTATCAGATAATTGTGATTGATGTGATTGATTTTTTTTGAGGTCATGGAGTTATATTGGTCTGTTACATATTTTCTCCTGTGTCCTGCAGGAAAGAGTTCATAAATTTTACAGTTATTGCATTAACGTTTCTGTCATATAATGTTCTATTTTTCCCTTTAAGAATGATGCTATAAGCTATAAGAAACTTCATTTTAGACTATATCATCTGACAAACTTACGTGTCATGAACTATTTTCTGAAGTTTTCGTGACAGACACATCTCATATAAGAAACCCCATGCAAGTTGGAGCTTCTGTCAATAAAATATTTAATATACGATATTACATTCGGCGAACGTTTTTGCAATATTTATTTTACATCTTTTAGAAGCGTTGTCCTGTGTTCTAAAACAGACAAATTAGCCTTGCTTTTCCATAACCTGCTGAGCTTAAAAATAAAGTCTGCTCTCATTTCACAGATGAATGATTTGTGAGTTTGGAAAAGTACTTTTCCTCTGTTTAAAAATAAAGCAACAATATCTCCTCCTCCTCCTCCTCCTCCTCCTCTTCCTCATCATCATCATCATCATCATCATCATCATCATCATCATTTAACGTCTGCTTTCCATGCTGGCATGGGTTGACTGAGGACTGGCAAGCCAGATGGCTGCACTGGCTCCAATCTTGATTTGGCAGAGTTTCTACAGATGGATGCCGTTCCTAATGCCAACCACTCCAAGAGTGTAGTGGGTGCTTTTACATGCCACCGGCATGAGGGCCAGTCAGGCGGTACTGGCAATGACCTCGCTCAATGTTGTCTTTCATGTGCCACCAGCACAAGTGCCAGTAAGGTGATGCTGGTAATGACCATGCTTGAATGGTGCTTTTTACATGCCACCGGCATGGGAATCAGTCAGCAGCCCTGGCAATGATAATGCTTGGATGGTGCATATATATATATACATCTGTTTGTTTTGTACACCACCTGTCTTCGTCTTTTGTTGTTTTTTTCATAAACTCTCCCTATATATATATATATATATGTGTGTGTACACACACACACATGTGACAGGCTTTTTTAAGTTTCCATCGACCACATCCAGTCACAAGGCATTGGTAGGCTTGAGGCTATATTAGAAGACACTTGCACACGGTGCCACACAATAGGAATGAACCCAAAACCATTTGCATGGGAAGCAAACTTCATAACTACACAGCAATACCTGTGTATGGCTGTGTGGTCTTTCTGTTTGTCTTTGTGCCTTACTCCTTGATAACTAGTGCTGGTTTGTTAACATCCCTATTATAATTTAGTAGTCTGGCAAGAAGAGATTGATGAAAGAGAGGTTTAAAATAGATATCGGAGTTGATATGATCAACCAAACCCTTCAAGATAGTGCCCCAGGATGGCCACAGTCCAACGACTAAAACAAGTGACAATTAAAAAGAAGTGGAAACCATTACAAGTAGAATATAAACCACGGAGACAGCCTCGATGTGTGTTTTTGATCTGCAGGAAATAGCAGAAAAATTTCTCTCAAATTGCAGGCTTTCATCTTAAAAATAGGAAATGACATTTAATTACCAAATCCTTGAGATGGAGTTACAAGGTGGTCATAGTTGAAATCCATTTCAGTATATGTCTACCTGATCAACGTTGACCTGGGGCTAGCCTTCATCTTATATTATAATTCCATTCACATCTAGGATGCTTTATATCAATATTAAATCAACCCCATTACTTGATTGCTACTTCACTTTATTGCCCTTGCTTGGAAGCATAAAAGGTAAGACTGATCTCAGTGGGATTTGAACTCAGAATGTAAAGAGTCATTTCTAAATGCCACCAATATTTTGGACATCTCTCTAATGATTTTACCAATTCATAGGCTAAGCAATAACAACGATGACATCATGTAGAATAAAAATCTATGCAGTAATTCACAATTAAAATTACTTTCTCTACATTGATGGTTTGTTTCTTCATGTCATTCGAAATCCAATGACGTTAGGCAGACAGTCAACAGTATAGACGTACAAATAAATAGGATGTTTTTCTCATCTATAAAGTTAGCTGTAATTGGTGTTAGAAAAACTTTTAAGAAGCACATATAATTTCCACTCAGTCAGTGTCATTTAAGAATAAATACATGGGATAAGGGTAAACTTGAGATATCAATTAAAATACTAACTGTTCCTATTACGCAACTTTCAGCTTCTCTATGAATAAAACTTCAAATGAAATGAAACATGTGAGAGAAACTCACTTTTAAGGTAAACTTCATAGACTGCTTCTTACACACCTATCTTTTATTGTTTATCATTAATTATCTATCATTAATCTATCATTAACTTGTGTTCCTTCAAATTAAAACTTTATTGCTTGCTTTATTTCCAGCCCCACCCATCCCTGCAAACACACACATAAAATCACATATACACAAACACATACTTACACAGGTATACATATACTCTTCTATTTCTCTGTCTCTGTCTGCCTGTCTATCATTCTCACCTTTATGTAAATATGTAGAGAACTTACTGATATCCTTCTCTACTTTATTCTATTTCTTTACTTCTTTCATCAAGCAAAGTTACCAGCTTTGGTATTTAGAAGAATTGAGATATTTGGCTCCAAGTTATGGAACAAGTGTTTAGCAACAGAACATTCTTCCTCTTTCACAATCTGAAGTGATGTAAAATTTATCTGAGCTTTTTTTCTTTTTCTTTTTCTATCTTGGCAGCTTGAAGATAAATGGCGTTAAATGTAAATTTGTTACATATAAGAAATTCTTTGTTTTGATTTAATTAACATATTCTTAACAGTCTGAATGTTCTAGAAACATGAATGTTTCCACTAAAATTACTTTTTTTTTTTTTCTTGAAAAAATTTTATTGTGGTCGACAATAAAATATGTTTTGAAAAAACTGCATAACATTTCTTTGTAATTTGTAAAACTTTTAAAATATTTTATTCCATTTGAAGTTTTGTTCATAGAGAAGCCGATAGCTATGTAATAGGAATGCATAGTATTTTAATTAATATCTAGAGTTTACCCTTATCCCATATATTTATTCTTATATGATACTGATTAAGTGTAAGGGTATGAGGTGCTTAAAAATTCTAATTCTGTATGAAATAGAATTAATGGAGTGCATTTTGAGTCTTTGAAGTCGGTCAAACTAAGCAAGATTACTTAATTCATGTTAAAGTTTATTTTAATGGATTTTGTACTTCAAAGAATTAAATCTCTTTAATAAGTATACACAGACATAAATACACAAGTTCACATATATTGTATATACACATTGATATTACATGCATGTTCACACACATATATATATATACAGATAGTTTCACATGAATACGAATGTATACTTAAATGTAATCCTATAGTAAAAATAATTTCCAAACAGAAATGAATTTACATACAGTATACACACACACACACACACATATATATATATATATACATGCATGCTGACATACGTTATACCCCATATATGGTATATCTCCACATATACTACTGCAATATATGTCTATGTATGAACATGAGCATAACAAGGCAATTACAGACATGTACAAACAAAACAAATGTATATGCTCACATACACATGTACATATATCAGTGTGTGTGTGTGTGTGTTTATACACACATACATACATACACATATATATATATATAATATATATCATCATCATCATCATCATCATCATCATCATTTAGCGTCCGCATGGGTTGGACGTTTCAACTGGGGTCTGTGAAGCCAGAAGGCTGCACGAGGCCCAGTCTGATCTGGCAGTGTTTCTATGGCTGGATGCCCTTCCTAACGCCAACCACTCCGTGAGTGTAGTGGGTGCTTTTTACGTGCCACCCGCACAGGAGCCAGACGGAGCTGGCAAACGGCCACGGACGGATGGTGCTTTTTACGTGCCACCGGCACGGGGGCCTTATATATATATATATATATGTGTGTGTGTGTATATATATACTCTTACTCTTTTACTCTTTTACTCGTTTCAGTCATTTGACTGTGGCCATGCTGGAGCACCACCTTTAGTCGAGCACATTGACCCCAGGACTTATTCTTTGTAAGCCTAGTACTTATTCTATTGGTCTCTTTTGTCGAACCACTAAGTTACAGGATGTAAGCACACTTGCATCGGTTGTCAAGTGATGTTGGAGGGACAAATACAAACACACAAACATATACGCGCACATACATATACATATATACGACAGGCTTCTTTCAGTTTCCGTCTACTAAACTGAAAGAAGCCCATTGTATATATGTATATATAAGTGTGTCTGTGTTTGTCCCCCCAACATTGCTTGACGACCAATGCTGGTATGTTTATATCCCTGTAACTTAGCGGTTCGGCAAAAAAGACCGATAGAATAAGTACCAGGCTTACAAAGAATAAGTCCTGGGGTCAATTTGCTCGACTAAAGGTGGTGACCCAGCATGGCCGCAGTCAAATGACTGAAACAAGTGAAAGATAAAAGATAAAAGATGTATATGTGTAGAAAAATTTGTGATGTATTAGAGCTATATAAGATCGAAGGAATATAAATAAAATGCTATAAAAGGTGACAGTATATAGGTAGAATTTACGAAAAAACAAAAGACAAAGATGGGTGTGTAAACAACAAACTGATGTATTAGCTTAATGCTCAGGAAGTGAGAAAGTCTTTTACATTTCGAGCCTATGCTCTTCGACAGAAAGGAACACAGAAATTTACTATTTTGCTTGTGTGAATACTCAAAACTTATATGTGTACTCCCAGGGATTGCATGGAGCCTGGTTGAGAATGTCTGGTCTATATAGTTACTAGATATGCTAGAAATAGCAGCTGTATATCTTTCATATCACACTTTAAAAAATAGAAATAATATATTGCAACATGTGTTCTTAGATGAAATTTACTTGAAAAAAATATATATAAATATAAAATAAATATACATAAATATATATAAATATAAAATAAATATAAAAATATGACAGATTGGCTACAGCTGGAGTGCCCTCAATTATAAAGGTTGATCTGAAGCTAAACAAAGACAGCAACAACACCAACACCAATGACGAAGTAACGAAAACAATACTGTCCAAATCCATATTTTACCAATTTACAAATGATTGAAAGAAGAAGAAATATTTTATTCCAATAACTAACTTATTTCACTAATTACTCCAACTACCGACACACGTCTTCACACACACAAATCCATGTAAAGATGTAAAATATTTAACAACATCATAAGCCAAGAATTAAGCAGTGTTTACTAATAACTCTAACGGCCATTGTATTCTAACTGTAATCAATGGAATTAATATAATGAAATATAAAGTTTGCCAACTGTTAGACATTTTGCTGTCTAATTGCAGGCTTTTCATATGTGGCTATATACTATGGTTATTTAATTTTGATAATCATTATTAGCATTACAAGAGTCTAATTATTTATTAATGAATTAATTATTCACTTTCACTAGGTGTATCTGTTGTATGAAAGAAATTACTGTTTGATGTGTGTGTGTGTGTGTGTGTGTGTGTGTGTGAGTACTTCACTTTCATATAATACTGTCAATATTGAATCATTTGTATTTTGTTTATAAAAAAAACTATATATTACTGTATAAAGTTGCTGCTTCTACTACTACTATTACTATTAATACTACTACTACTAGCAGCAGCAACAGCACCAGCACCAGCACCAGTACCATCACCACCACCACCACCACCACCACCACCACCACTACCACTTCTACCACCACCACCACCACCACCACTACCACCACCACTGCCACTACTACTACTACTACTACTAACAGCAGCAGCAGCAGCACCACCACCACTATTGCTGCTGCTGCTACTACATTACATAAGAGGATAGATGAAGTGCAAAATAAGGAAGAGAGCTAAGTACAAATGGTTTGGTGGAGGACTGCTACACAAGTGTGTGGAGAACCAAGTGTTTGTCAGTGGAGGTTGCCATTTCAGAATTTGCGACTCATTCCCCGAGTAAGTCTTACCAGAAGGAACAGAAAAGGAGCCTTCAAGAACAAAATAGAGGTGGCTGAGAAAACATTTTGATGTTTCTTATTTCTTTATTGCCCACAAGGGGCTAAACATAGAGGGGACAAACAAGGACAAACAAAAGGATTAAGTTGATTACATCGACCCCAGTGCGTAACTGGTACTTAATTTATTGACCTGAAAGGATAAAAAGCAAAGTCGACCTTGGTGGAATTTGAACTCAGAACGTAGTGGCAGACAAAATACCTATTTCTTTACTACCCACAAGGGGCTAAACACAGAGGGAACAAACAAGGACAGACATAGGTATTAAGTCGATTACATCGACCCCAGTGCGTAACTGGTACTTAATTTATCGACCCCGAAAGGATGAAAGGCAAAGTCGACCTCGGTGGAATTTGAACTCAGAACGTAACGGTAGACGAAATACCGCTAAGCATTTCGCCCGGTGTGCTAACGATTCTGCCAGCTCACCGCCTTTTTGATGTTTGAAGCATTTTGATATATCTCTGGTTGCAAAGAGGTAATTGGTATGGTTAGCAGAATGCCATTTTGACATTGTTCTAGGACTGATCAACCTAGGTTGGTCACAATTTGATGAGGGTGTGTGTTGTAAAACATGAAGCACCGAATGATTCCAGGCTACGACTCTGATGATGTGTTCAAGGGCTGCATCGGTAGGTGTATGTAGAATAGAACTACGAAAATATATTTCTGATTTCTGTAGTGTTCTGCATAAACATATACATTGTGCTGTCTACTGCGATGATGGTCTGATCTATGACTGTTTTGTGTACTCTTTTACTCTTTTACTTGTTTCAGTCATGTGACTGTGGCCATGCTGGAGCACTGCCTTTAGTCGAGCAAATCAACCGCAGGACTTATTCTTTGTAAGCCTAGTACTTATTCAATCGGTCTATTTTGTCAAACTGCTAAGTTACGGGGACGTAAACACACCACTGTCGGTTGTCAAGCGATGTTGAGGGGACAAATACAGACACACACATACATACATATGTATATATATATATATATATATACATGTACATATATATACCAGGCTTCTTTCAGTTTCCGTCTACCAAATCCACTCACAAGGCTTTGGTCGGCCCGGGGCTATAGTAGAAGTCATTTGCCTAAAATGCTATACAGTGGGACTGAACCCAGAGCCATGTGGTTTGTAAGCGAGCTACTTACCACACAGCCACTCCTATGCCTATAGGAGATGAGTGTTTTATGCTATTGACTGGGGTGGGGGGAGGCCAAGTGTGTCTTCTCTGAGGAAAAGTCAACAAGGTGAGGAGTCAGTTGACTTCAAACTTCTTTTTTCCACACATTAAAAGCATAGAAGAAAGGTGCTTATATTCTTACATTTCTCTCAGAGCTAGGCTTACTAATATTTAAATATATCTGAGTCTTTGTAATTCACACTGCTTCATGTCCTGAGTTCAAATTTCACTGAAGTCAACTATGCTTTTCATCCTCTCAGGGGTTAACAAATTAAGTACCAGTTGAGCATTGGTGTTGATGTAATTAACCTAGATCCTTCCCCAAAACTGCTGGCCTTGTGCGAAAATTTGAAACCAATATTTTTATTTTCTGTTCTATGTCGTGTGTTTATCTTGGCTCAAATAATAGATCACATTATCTTTGCTTCACTTTAAATTATTGAGAAACCAAAAACTATTGCATAAAGAAATCTCAAGTTCAAGTCAGAAGTGTATAAAATGTTATATATATTAATATAAGTTATTATTCTATTGTGTCTGGGGAGAATAGTTTTCTTTTTGTGCCTTATTATGTAACACACTCACCGGTAAAATTTCCACGTTTTTCTTATTTTTATTTTCCTAAAATTTTCGTTGCATCTTGCATACTTTTCAATAGTTTTGAAATTTTTAGGACAATAAAAATAAGAAAAAATGTGGAAATTTTACCGGTGTGTGGGTTACATAATAAGGTACAAAAAGAAAATGACTATCCCCAGAATCATTAGAATATGCTTCAACACACGAACTCATATAAAGAATCTTGCAAACCAAATCCCAAAACGAAATATGTTAATATATTTGAGATAAACAGTGATTATATAACCTGAACCACAGTTTAATGTGGTTGATTAACCATACATGTCAGAAGGTTTCATAGTAATAACATGTCTCTAAGTTCTGTAAACATTGTAGATTATTGATAAACATTTGCTTACAACTGTCCAGATGTATTATATTGCACACCACAGCAGAAGCTAAGCTAAAAATTTGTATTGTTTATCATTAGATATTCCTTATTAAACATATGGTGTGTAGTGCATCATATCTATCTATCTATCTATCTATCTATCTATCTATCTATCTATCTATCTATCTATCTATCTATCTATATCTATCTATCTATCTATCTATCTATCTATCTATCTATCTATCTATCTATCATCTATCTATCTATCTATCTATCTATATCTATCTATCTATATATATATATATATATATATATATATATATATATATACATATATATATATATATATATTCAGCCGAAGTTGCGAAGATGATCCGGTTCTTGACTGAAGATTGAAGGCTTCGAATGTCCCGTCCGTGTTTTTTGTGTCGTCTTCTAAATGTTTCACGTTCTTGTCCCAGTTTGAATTTTTTACTTTTACACACACATATAATATATATATATATATTTGTATATATGTGTAATATATTATATATGTTTTATATATATATATCTGTCATATATGCGTTATGGTTCATATATTGAGTTGGCAACTAAGTTCCCGCCGTTTTTAAAAATTTTGGAATTTATTGCGTTTTTAAATTTTGGAATCTATTTTTTTCATGAATTCTATTTTTGAATCATTTTGAAATGTATTTTGTATTTTTTCTAGTTAATTTTAGTTTATTTTTGTTTATTTTCAGGTTATTAAAATGCAATGTCAGGTTAAGAAAAATAAGTACTTTCGACACCTCCTTCTTTTTGCTTTGAATCAAGGCCGCAAAAGCTGCTCGTGATATTTGTGCTGTGTATGGAGAGGGTGCCATTACTGAAAGAACCGCTCATGATTGGTATGTCAAGTTCAAAAATGGAAATTTTGACCTCAAAAGCACGCCTTCTTCTGGCCATCTAGTTGAGTTCGAGGAAGAGCGATTAAACCAACTTCTCATCAAACGACAAGGAAACTGGCAGGGAAAATGGAATGCTACCACACTGCTATAGAGAAGCATCTTCACTCGATAGGAAATGTTCCGCATGCTTTAAGTGACAACAAAAATCAATGAGACACAATCTCTACTGGTTTGCTTGCTCATCACCGCTCAACTCATGGACACAAGCGATGATTTCTTTACTGAATCGTTACTGGTGACAAAAAAAAAAAATGGTGCCTGTACATCAATATGAAGCAGCATAAGGAATGGCTTAGCTCCCGTAAACAAGCGACACCGCGCGCGAAACAAGCTCTTCATCCGCGTAAAACGATGTTGTGCGTATGGTGGGACTGGGAAGGGATTATCCATTTCGAATTGCTTGAGTGGAACCAAACGGCCAATGCGGAACTCTATGTTCAACAGATGGAATGACTCAACACGACTATTCAAGAGAAAAGCCCTAATCGTCAGGATGGAGTTCTTTTTCTGCACGACAACGCCCGCCCTCGTATTGCCAATATGACCAAAGAAGTCATTCGAACGCAATACTGGAAAGTGCTGCCACACCCGCCATACTTTCCTGATTTGGCACCAACAGATTATATTAATATAAATTTTGGAGATTACCGATTTTGATATTGTCAATTTAAATATATCGTCACGAAACGCGCGTAGTCGATTTAATGAGTATTATTTAGTATAGTAATTGTTAGTACAATATTAATAATATAGTTAAAATTAAATTTTATTCTTGATAATATCTTTCACTATTAATTGAATTAATTTGATGGCGGTTCTATCTCTTAATTCTTTATATATATGATATATCGTGAAACTTGATTTAGTTTTACTAAATTGAGTTTGTTTTCCCCTGTTGTCTTGTAATTTTATATTCCTTACTATTAATAATTATATATATATACAAACTCTATCTATCTATCCGCTCAGTCGAAGTCGACTCTCGGTTATTCTATGGATCAGTGTCCTCCAGTCAGTTCTATCCTGGGCCGCTTCTTTCAGACTGGCTATGTCCATTCCGGTATCACTCTTGATGGCCTCTTCCTCTCTTGCCACTGACTATTCCGAGCATGATATCCTTCCCCAGGGATTTTCTCCTCATAATATGACCAAAATATGCCAATCTATGCTTGGTGATCCTAGCTTCTAGTGACATTTTCGGCCTGATCTGCTTAAGAACTTCTCCATTGTAAAATTTTGTGTGTGTGTATGTGTATATATATATATATAAATATATATATATATGTACACATACATACATATATATACATACACACACACACACATATATATATATATATATATATATATATATATTTGTAAAAAATGAAGTTCGAAAATGCTGCTGTATTATACAATTTTTAATTTTTATATATACATTATAACATGTTTCAGTTCCTGAAATGAACCTTATCAAAAAAAGTTATATATATATTATATATATATACATATATACATACATACATACACACACACAAAAGTTTACATTTTTCGCTTCCGATACTCTAGTAGTTATAAATTTTACATTTTAAAATAATCTTTCAATAAAATTAATATTCCAAAACATCAAAACTAAGAGGCCAACACCTCTCCGAATCATCATAATCCTTTTCAATTAAATTCACATCGAAATCCACATTTATAGCTGATAGCGTATTTCCAATTGGACGTATCCATTTCAATAAACTCTACATCTATAACACGTTTCAGAAAAACCAATACCTGCCACAGTAAGAGAGTAAACTCGATTCGTCACAGTAAAACCTATGTCTAAAATACATTCCAAAACAATCACATGCCAATGAAAGTAAACGAAATGACATCGTATTGCATTAAAAAACATCAGAGAACCGCTAAAAACAAACCATTTTATTGCCTCAAAGCCAAGGAAGAGCTCTGTTGTTCAGTAAAAAAAATACGTCACACCTTTACACAATCAGTTCTTCCCACTTTTTGTGATTTCTGTTTCTTTTTCCCTGAGTGATTGACATGAAAATAGGTATATATTAGACAGGTGGACGGCTTTGCTTTTATTTTACTGCTTGGAACTACTTCAAAGAAGTGAAACGAGTGTACACTAATTGCCGTTATCTATCTATCTATCTATCTATCTATCTATCTATCTATCTATCTATCTATCTATCTATCTATCTATCTATCTATATATATATATATCTATATATATATATATATATATATATCTGTTTGTCTATCACTTTCCCAATTAAACATACACGCATTAAATGCATATACATATACTACACATACAAACACATGTAGACATACATAGATTCACACACACATATATGCACACACGTACTCACACACACACACACACGTAGACATATAAATATATATTCACACATATTAACACCGCGTATACGCACATACATTATATGTTATATACGTGCATATATGTATGTTTGCATTCTAAAGAATTGTTTGTACATTCTAAACCATGAGAAGCAGCTCTGAATTAAATAAAAATTGGATTAAAAAAGTATAACTAAATCTTAACAATACTATATACTTCTCGATCCAATTTTTCTTTAGCTCAAAAAACAACTATACGTTACAGACCACGTTTATATGGTGCTGATTGTACTCCACACATATGATGGAGCCAAGTATATAATCAATACTTAAGAATACAGAACTCAGAGTCTTATTTCCTTATAAATTATGTATGTATGTATGTATGTATGTATGTATGTATGTATGTATGTATGTATGTATGTATGTGTGTATGTATGTATGTATGTATGTGTATGTGTGTATGTATGTATGTATGTATGTATGTATGTATGTATGTATGTATGTATGTATGTATGTATGTATGTATGTATGCATGCATGTATGGATGGATGTATGGATGGATGGATGGATGATTTTATAACACAAGAAGATGAAATGAATGAGCTTTAATCCAAGTCACAACAATTGTTTCCGTGCATTAGCGTCAGCTGTTGACTGCTGAGTTTTCCATATTATATATATGTTTTAAATATTATATAGACATGATCCAGCCAATAGCACGTCGTCAGGTGAGTGGGCTTGAGAGCACTATACATATAGTATGTAAAATATACACACACGCACAGGTATGAATGCGCATGCATACATATGTGTAGACCTAGGAACAAAAAGTAGCCAAATTAAGTTTTAATCAGTTTATGTAATATTTTGTTTAAAAATCTATAAGTACAAGCCAACATACAGAAATACCTCTATAAATCTTTGTGGAATATCATGAGTCTTCACTTCACTTTATTTAATTATTTTGTTGCCTTCGCTGTATTGGCAGAAGCATTGTCTTATTGAAAAATGATTTCTTTGTTGTCTTTTAGTCCAAGAAGTAACTTTTACAGTTTGGGAAATAACTGGTTTTGTAATTCTTTGTGTATTCAAAAGCCGTAATTGAATGTCCGTATCTTACATGCTTTCCAACACCTGCAGGTGAAAATATATCCCATACTTTGATTTCAACTCCCCCCCGCCCCACCACCACCACCACCACCACCTGATTCACAGTTTTTGAAATGCAGCCAAAGTAGAATATCTCACCCGGTCTGCATAGATAACATTCTGGGTTATTCCTTCCTGCTTAATAAATAAAAATAAATGCGCCCTTTTAAAGCCTAGCCAGGCTCATGGGCTCGGTTTCCCAGTTTCTATGGCGTATGTGTCCCCCAGCTGGACGGGACGCCAGTCCATCGCAGCGTTACTCATTTTTGCCAGCTGAGTGAACTATAGCAACGTGAAATGAAGTGTTTTGCTCAAGAACACAACGAATCGCCCGGTCCAGGAATCGAAACCACAATCTTACGATCTTGATGCTGACACCTTAACCACTAAGCCACGCGCCTCCACTTCCTGCTTAATAACTTTTTGTAATAATCCTTCTGGAAGCAATTTTGCTGCTTGCAGTCCCAGACTTTCTTGGCAGTTGCTGTAGGCTTTTCTTTCTTTCTTGAAGAACTAAGAATTTCACTCTACTTTCATCCGTACTTGTAATAGTTCTAAGCCCGACAAATCCTTTCTTTACTGTAAAAACCAATATTCTGGCAGTGTGAACATATACCCTTTGTAGTAGGTAGAGAAGTTAGAACTACCTTATTTTCAGTATTTTGTGGGGTTTGGAATACGTTGTGGCCCACCTCACAAAGAATAGCAATTTCTTTTTTTTTATATCCACTTGAACACGTAAATTACCATTTTTCTGAAGAAAAAGCATGACTTAATCTATCCATCGGTATAACAAGAACAATTTACATACAATTTTTGATTTAAGTATTGAAGGAGATTTCTTTGACTCTTTCATTTAGAAGAAACCTTCACGTACGCTTGTTGATATTTATAAATTATTTCAAAACTTTTTATTATAAGGAATTCAAAGCAATCTCATCACCTACCTTCATTCATTTTCTATAGGTTGTATTCTTTTGTTTTTCCTCAAATACTGCTCTTTAAAGATCAGATAAAACACGTTTTCCTCCTAAAATGCTTTTACCGGTGTGTGTGGATGAAGTTTTGCAGCTTTTCGAACAAATAATTTATTCAAATTGCAATATCCTTCACTTTAACACATCAAATTTACGCAAACATGTTTGGCAAATTTTTCTTCGCGTAGATTTTTCCAAACTACAGAGCAAATAATATTGCGCTCGCACTTTTTATTTTGTTTTATATTGCATTAAATGATAGTGTATAGTGCTGCCCAAGAAAAAAAAGCTCATATCTCTCTCATAACACTATGGCGACTAAATAATTAAAGTACGATAGATTTTAAATTGCTGTATTAAATGGTTTAATTTACCAAACCATATTCTACAGTTTCTGGATTTAGCAATATACACACAACCTGTTAAATTCGAGGAACGATCTACTTTCACAATATCGTTATCAGAACAAGTTTATCCAAAGCAAATTTATCCTGCTTACACGTTGAATACATAACGACTTTACAGATGAAATTTCTGCGAATTTCTTTGTCTTTAAAAAAGAACTCTTAATATGTATCGTTTTTGGAAGGCCTTGAAGCTCTGTAGACATCCAATGCCAGTGCAGCACATTTCAGTTCTGTTTAGAGTTTCGTCAGCAGCTACACACATTCATTAACTATTTACCAACGCACTGCTTATAAACTCACTGATATTAATGGTTTCAGTAAAGTGGATAAATCATTTTGTATATTTAACACTTTGTGGTATCTTGAATATTAAATTACTAATGTGTTAACTGTTTGCTTCTTTTCTTCCTTATATTTTTTAGCATATCTATAAAATTTTTTGCCAACGCTATCTGTTATGATGACTGTCAACATTACATTAATACACACTGTAAGTTCGTCGACAGAAAAAGGAAGGAACAGTGGTGTATGCTGCACGTATCAACTCTGTCATTTCGTTAGCAGCTGTGCTACCTGTTTAACTGTCCACAGCTACACTGCTTGCAAATCTACTGCTATTTAGTGGATAAAGTAATAATCAAGGAAGATGAACCGCTACTGACAAATCTCAAATGTGCAGCAGGTCCTTTTCTTTTCTTTGTCTGCCCGCGATCATCGTGTACACAGTCATAAGGTTTTGGTTTATCGTAACATACTTTCGGCTAAAAATCTTTAGATATGGCTTATAGTCCGTTCTAGCCAGGAAACGAAACACTGTCCTTAGTAATTATAAATATTAACCCAACCTCACACACATACACGCACACACACAAGCTTGTTCTTAGACATTAGCAGGATACTACTGAATTAGCAATGTCTCAATGTCATGAGTGAGACGAAAATACAACGAGAGTTATACTAAAAGTAATGCAAAAGATGGCGCAACAATTTTATCGACTAACATACGTAATTGTGTAATTGTGCACGACGATAGAGTAATAAAATTAAATCTACCCGATGCACTTTGCATCACAAGCGATGCATTTGCGTCAATGTTAAAGCCAGTTCTCAGACCCTCTTTGAAGAACTTGAGGTGTGCACGGTCATACTCACTGCTTCACAACCTCTTTCATCACTTCTATGTCTTCAAATCTTTGTTTTCGAAGACTGTTCTTCATTGAATTAAACAGATGGGAGTCGAAAAACCTCAGATCCGGACTGTACGATAAATGGGTTACCACCGACAGCCAATTTGCTGATTGCTTGATTTATTGCCAAAGGTGTGCGTCTGGTCACACATTGTCATGGTGAATGTGAATCGATGTCAGTCTTGTTCAGTTTCTTCCTTCTAATAACTTCGCTAAGCTTTTTGAGTGTCTCAGTCTACCATCCAGGGTTCACGATACAGCCACGTTGTAAATCAAGTTGAATGACTCAAATGTTATCCCCCCCCCCCACCAGACAGTCATCATGACTTTCTGTATTGATTGATGAGTCTTGAAATGCTTAGGTTTTGGAGAGATCTGACACCATTCCATGGGCTGAGCCTTCCTTTCCAGATGATTAAGATACGGATCACGTTTCATCCCCCTGTCACAAAATCGAAACAAAAACGTATCTTCATTGTTGATACAACCATTTCCAACAGATCAGGCTTCTGTTCACAAATCGAGCAGCATTTGTCGAGGTACCCACATTATACACACTTTCCCATAGCCAGTCCCCTAATCGTTTCTGTAAAGCTTATGATTACAGTCTAGTTGTTCTGCAAACCCCAGACTCGTCTGTGCACATGAGTCATTTCAGCCACTCGCTGGCGATTCGAGTTAGTCATCGTAGTTGATGGTCTTTGAATTCATGGTTTCTATTCACTGAGCCTTGAAATTTCCTAATCCACCCGTGCACATTACTCTTGTCAGTGGTGCTATCTCTGGAAACAATGTATTGTCTTCTGTGCTTGTTAAAAAAACCTGTACTACTCCTTCGTCAAGGATTCATCGATGTTATGTTACTGCCTGCAAATGTTATATTATTGCCCACAAAGGGTTAAACATAGAGGGGACAAACAAGGACAGACAAACGGATTAAGTCGATTACATCGACCCCAGTGCGTAACTGGTACTTAGTTTATCGACCCCGAAAGGATGAAAGGCAAAGTCGACCTCGGCGGAATTTGAACTCAGAACGTAACGGCAGGCGAAATACCTATTTCTTTACTACCCACAAGGGGCTAAACACAGAAGGAACAAACAAGGACAGACAAACGGATTAAGTCGATTATATCGACCCCAGTGCGTAACAGGTACTTAATTTATCGACGCCGAAAGGATGAAAGGCAAAGTCGACCTCGGCGGAATTTGAACTCAGAACGTAGCGGCAGGCGAAATACCGCTAAGCGTTTTGCCCAGCGTGCTAACGATTCTGCCAGCTCGCCGCAGAAGGGTGGCGTCACCTCTCATATAAAAGGATTTTGCCAATGTGGCATTAATTTTGGCAGGAAAAAGTAAAGTCAGACACTACTTTCTGAACGCATCTCGTACATTTCAGCTATAACAGTTCGTTTTATCTGAAAACCATAAACATTTGGTCGAATCTAAAGAATTACAAAGGGTTTCGTGCAAAGGGCAGATGTTAAATGAATACAATATCAAATTGTTTCAAAGGTTTCATGATGAAATATTAAATTGTTGTGGGGAGCTGTCATTGAGAGTATAGTTCATAGTATCCAAAATCCGTATAGATATTTGATGTTCGTTAAATTACCATCATAACATGGCACATTTGTTCAATTTCTTCAATTTCTTATGCATTTGGAATATAATCAATTTCCCGGCTAATGGTAGCATGTAAGAAAAATTGAACATCACCTCATTAACTCTTTAAAATGACCTGGTATTAGATTTTCGTTAAATTTGATCATAATATGCAACTTACCTTCTAATTCTTCTAGTTCTTCCAAGTACTTACTGATTTTGGCTAAGATAAACTGCATCAGTTAAATGATAGGTCTGGAACACATGTATATTCTGCCATTATATCTATTTTCGTCACAGTGATGATATTGTTAATTCAGTAGAAAGATTCTAATATTTGAGAGCCAGTTATTTAAATTTTGAATGTTTGTTCTTTAAACTTTTACAGACCTATGTTAAGTCCTCTCTGTCCTTCCTCCACCTCTCTCTCTCTATATATATATGTATGTATATATATATATATATTATATATATATATATATATATATATATATATATATATATATATATATATACTTTATACTCACGCGCATACAGACACGTGTATACACAGTGAGTGAGAGAGAGAGATGGAGGAGGTAAGACAAGTTAGAATTTACACACACATACACATATATATATGTATATATATATATATATATATATATATTTCTTTACTACCCACAAGAGGCTAAACATAGAAGGAACAAACAAGGACAGACAAAGGGATTAAGTCGATTACATCGACCCAGTGCGAAACTGGTACTTTATTTATCGACCCCGAGAGGATGAAAGGCAAAGTCGACCTCGACGGAATTTGAACTCAGAACGTAATGACAGACGAAATACCTATTTCTTTACTACCCACAAGGGGCTAAACAGAGGGGACAAACAAGGACAGACAAACGTATTAAGTCGATTATATCGACCCCAGTGTGTAACTAGTACTTATTTAATCGACCCCGAAATACCGCTAAGCATTTCGTCCGGCGCGCTAACGTTTCTGCCTGCTCCCTGCCTCATATATATATATATATATATATATGTGTGTGTGTGTGTGTGTGTGTGTATATATATGCATATATATGTATGTATATATGTGCATATATGTATTATATATTATATATATATATATATTATATATATATATATATATACACACACACACACATATATATATATATATATATATATATATATATATATATATATATATATATATACATATATATACCAGGTTGAGTCGAAGGTCATTTCGGATTTTCACTGATGATTTTTGGCAACTTCTACCACCATGTTATGAATAACCTAATACAACTTGTCCACTCATTGCTGGTTTCTTATTCTTTATTTTCTTAATAACATATTGATGTTCATTGTTTGTTCTTTATCTTATAGCTTTGATAGTGAGTGGTAAAAAAAAAAAAATAGCGATGAGAGCCATTTTACGTTACCTGTGGGAAAAAAAGGATTGAATTTAATGGCAGCAGCAAAATAAACTTAGCATAAATAAACTTGTTTCGCGTTGGCAAAAGTGTGTTGATTTTGATGATGTTTATTTCGATTAATAAAGTTTGTTTGAGCTGTATTTAAAGGTTAAAAACTGCAAGAACTTTCTTGACAAATTAATAATACACATGTCACAAACATGATATACATGAAACTAATGATGTATGAAATTTACAATTAAATTTCACATATTGGTCAAAACAGCTGAGCATCAAAACAAAATTGGATGCTTAGTTTTCACATTTTACTCACAATATAAAATTATAGTACCAGTACTAGAGAAGTTGGTATGCCTCTAGGGACACCAGACTAAGGATTCTCTCAACGTTATAATGTCCTTGTTTGTTCATAAAATACTTTACAAAGTGTATAGGACACACTGGAAGGGATGACTGGCAAAATATAACATACAACCATACTAAATATAGCAAACAAGTACAACACTTACTTCTAGTTTGACTATGCACTTTATGACAAGGAGAAGTGCCAACACTCTACATTATACAACGTAAAACGAGATAATAAAGTTACAGGATAAACTGATCAAATGTTTTCCCCTCATTTTACTTGTAGCATGGTACAGTGAATATAATATATATACATATATATATATATATATATATATATATATATATATTCTCTCTTTTTACTCTTTTACTTGTTTCAGTCATTTGACTGTGGCCATGCTGGAGCACTGCCTTTAGTCAAGCAAATCGACCCCAGGACTTATTCTTTGGAAGCCTAGTACTTATTCTATCAGTCTCTTTTGCCAAACTGCTAGCTTACAGGGACGTAAACACACCAGCATCGGTTGTCAAGCGGTGTTGGAGGGACAAACACAGACACACAAACATATACACACACATGCATACATATATATATATATATATATCATATATATATATATATATATATATAAGTTCTGCAAAATTAGATTCAGATGAATATGGTACTTAAGTCAAAGGCACCAGAATTTTGTATGGTATTATCCATATAAATCAAATGGGGTGATTATAATCAAAATAAGCAACAAGTATATCCAAGGTAGAGTAGTACAATTGTTTCATGTTACTTCATTTTATTAAACACTGTAAGTATTACATCAGTTTTAAAATGTCGAGCAATCTTCAGCCATTATAGAATTTCCCAATCAAACGGACAATGCTCATTCTTATCCATATTTCATTTGCCAACATTATAAAGAGGGTAGATATATAGACAGAGAGGTTGATTTCATTCTTAAGAACATGATAGTAGCATATTCACTCTCTGACTGTAGATTTTATTATTGAGTTCACCTTGTTATTTAGATCTGTCAGTGGGGAGGGATTTTATTTTTGGTTGGATGGAGACAAAGAAGTTTTTCTATTTATAGATACAGGAAGGGGTAGTACAAATGTCAAAACCATAAACCCATTCCCATTTTGAGGAATTCAGTTTAGATATATTTAAATGTATTATAGCAAAAAGCTAGTAGGTTAAAGTTAGAGGGGTAGGGGGAACATAGACTACTAGTGCTCTAGAGGTTTTAATCTAAATCTTACCATTTGACATCCAGATTCTCTCTTAAGAAATTTAAGTAAATATCCTTTAGATAATCTTCTAAAGGATTTCAATAAAAATTAGTATATTATAGAAAATATAGAAATCAATTCATATTTATATAAATATATATATATATATATCCATTTCTATTAATATATAATCATAATTAGCTAGTAAATGGTAATTTATCTTATTAATGAGTTGAATTAAAAGAAAATGTTAGACATAGTATTTACTAATTGTGGAAAAAACTTTAATAATTTAGCAAATATATCAGGAGTCTATAAGATATATTAAAAAGTAATGGAAGGGATGTAATCAAGATGAACCAAGTAATTTCTCTTGATATATAGAATTTTTTGCAATTATTTCATATTTATATAGATATATATATATGTCCATTTCTATAAATATAGAATCATAACTCCAAATGGACTCCAAATTTGCCATCAAGATGTAGGACAAGATATTGTGATAGCCTGGGCTTCAGAGGCCCACGGCTCTTCAATATCCTCCCGAATAACCTGAGGGACCTGCATGGTGTAGATGCGGATGTCTTTAAAGTAGGACTGGATCTCTTCCTGTCAGGTGTCCCGGATGAACCAACTTCACGGCAGGAGGTGCAGATGCGGGCAGCTGCATCGAACTCTCTCATGCATCAGATGGCGTTTGCTAAAAAGCATCCGTGAGGTAAAACCGTGTAGCAAACCAAATGGCGGTGCCCCAGCATGGCCACAGCTCATTAGCTGAAACTGGAAAGATCAAAATCAAAATCAAAATCAAAATCATAATTAGTTACTAAATGGTGATTTATTTTATTAAAGAGTCGAATTAAAAGAATATGTTAGACATAATATTTACTAACTATGGAGAAGAATTTTATCAACTTAGTAAATATACCAGGAGTTAATAAGATATATTAAACAGTAGTGGAAGGGAGGTAATCAAGATGAACTAAGTAATTTCCCTAGATATATAGAATTTTTTTTCCATTCTATGTAGGAGAGTAGCAAAAAATTCTAATTTCATTATATTTAGATTTATATATAAAATGAAATTTCTTAGTAATCTATGCAGGTTAAATAAAAGCTAGTATGGTATATTAATTTTTTATTTGGTTACAAAATATTAAGATTTCAAATCTTAATATTTTGTAACCAAATAAAAAATTAATATACCATACTAGCTTTTATTTAACCTGCATAGATTACTAAGATCAGTTTTGACAAGGTTTTTTTACAGCTGGATGCTGTACAGAACAAAATACCACAATAAATATATATATATATATATACTCATAAATGAGGGTGAAAAATTAGATATTAATTTAATAATACCGTCAGTTTAACACCTAGTGGCCTAGCACATAAAAACCAGGGAGAAAGTACTTAACGTTAACTCTCTTATATTTACGTATATATAAATCTATATGTGTGGATTTTTTGCATGCATATACTTCCATATGGCTTACCCTAGAGGACACTCCCTCTATTGGTTGTCAGCCAGAAATGTCCACATTTTCCGTACTTTTAACAGTACTTTCAGTCGTCCAGCAGTGCTGAGCTGTACTGAAACAACCTGAAAAGTTCACTTGAAATGCTTGATAGTATACTTTTGGTGTTAACCAAGCAGCCATCACACCAAACCAATGACAGTTGTAACCACATTGAGCATGCAGCAATTGTTGTGTTTTGCTCCTCGCAGAAGTTTGTTACTTTTACATGTCTATGCCTCTGCATCTCCTCACAATCACATGAGTATATGCATATAATATAATATAATGTATATATATATATATATATTATATATATATATATAGTATATATATATATATAGTATATATATATATATATATATATAATATATATACATGTATGAGTATATATATATATGCATATATGTATATATATATGTATATATGTATATATATGTGTGTATGTATATTATATATATATGATGATAGATAGTTAATAGATAGTAGAAAGATAGATATATACATACATAAATACATACACGTATAGTAAGCACATGTATATGTATATGTATGTATATATATGTGTGTATGTATATATATATATATATATGTATATATATATATATATATATATGATAGATAGATAGTTAATAGATAGTAGAAAGATAGATATATACATACATAAATACATACACGTATAGTAAGCACATGTATATGTATATGTATGTATATATATGTGTGTATGTATATATATATATATGTATATATATATATATATGTATATATATATATGTATATATGTGTATATATATATATGTATTATATATATATATGTATATATATATGTATATATGTATATATACATACACACACATACATATATATACATATATATATGTATATCATCATTATTAATGTCCATGGTCAATGCTAGCATATATATATATATATAAACACACATATATATTTATATATGCATGCACATAAGTACATGTATGAATATATATTTATATATATAATATATATACATGTATGAGTATATATATATATGCATATATGTATATATATAATATATTATATTATATATATATATATATATACACACACACATATGCAGATATATACCTACATATATGCATGCATATATAAACATGCATGCATATGTTTCCATAATAAGTGTGTATATATATAAAATATTGCCTTAAGTGAAAACTACTGAAAGTTTAAAATTTGGCTTTTAGAAGCTATTTGAGAGAAGACTATTTTTAAAAAAGAAAAAAATGAATAAATAAACAAACAAATGAAATAATATAAAATAATATAAAAAATAAATGTAAAAAAATATTTCAACACAATCAGTAAGCACCAAAAGATTTCAGCAGAAAGAGTGATATTACCTATGCAGACATTCCTCAAAGGAAGACTCTAATGAAACATTCTCTTTTTTCTTGTTTTATTTTAGCATTTGTTTTCCTTTCAAACTTTCATTTTTATTTGTTTTATTTTCCATTCGCATGAAATCGTTATTGGAGAAAATATTGATTGGACAAGACATTATATAGAATCTTCACTATCTCTTATCTAGGCATTTGTCTATAAAACCAAAATCAGGTTTTTGAAATGTCTTGCTAATGGTTTTTTAATGGCTCATTAATCGCCAACAGTCCATTCCTTCAAATACTGAAAATAACTTTTTATCCCAATCTTACATACATTTTCTTCCAAGAAAATCAATTAGGAAACAATATATATAAGGTTTTTCAAAATAAGTTAATGTTGATATTAAAGTTTCTGCCAATATTCAGAAAAATGCAATTAATATATGAAATTCTGAATTTGGTTTATTTTGTTTTGCTTGTTCTTGTGCTATAATATTACTTTTAATCCCCTTTTGGAAGCAACATTATAACGATGTTTCTGGAGATCCTTAATGTTGGATTGATAAAGTCATATTCTGCAGTAACAAACCTCTCCCACATTTAACGAGCAGTCCAGTTCCATGCATTGTTTGTTATTATGTCACTGTGTCTTATGTGAAGAATCCTTTCTACTAAAGGCACAAGGCCTGAAATTTGGGAGAGGGGGATGGTCGATTACATCGACCCCAGTGCGTAACTGGTACTTAATTTATCGACCCTGAAAAGATGAAAGGAAAAGTTGACCTCAGCGGAATTTGAACTCAGAACGTAACGATGAGGGAAATACGCCTAAGCATTTTGTCCGGCGTGCTTACGATTCTGCCAGCTTGCTGCCTTATGTGAAGAATAACTTTTCTATTGCTAGGCAGGTATGATGCCAAAGATTTTGTGGTAAGGTGGGTTATCATCATCATCATCATCATTTAACATCCGTTTCCATGCTAGCTTGGGTGGGACAGTACCACAAGAGCCAGCCAGACCGAAGCCTGCACCAGACTTCTGTGACTGTTTTGGCAGGATTTTTACAGCTGGATGCCCTTCCAAACACCAACCACTCAGCAGAGTGGACTTGGTGCTTTTTATGGGGGCACAAGCACAGGTGAGGTCAGTTTTGGCAAGGTTTTTACAGCTGGGTGCCCTTCCTAACACTAACCACTCAGCAGAGTGGACAGGGTGCTTTTATGTGTTACCTATACTGACAGGGTCACCAAGTACCTGCAAGACAAAAACTTTTAAGAGGGGAGGAGGCATTGGAGGAGGTGATGATGAAACGGTTATAATGAGAGAGATACAGGTGTCTTGCTGTAGATGAAGTTCAAGGTTACCTGGCCAGAGAGAGAGAATGATCAGGAATGAAGACAGAAACAGGTGTACTACCGCAAAGAAAATACACGGTTGCCTAACCTGATATAAGTGTAGTAATCGTTATACATTTCTCTGGTTCATTTAAATTGCCTGAAGCCAAGAAAATAAAACATTCTTATGAAATTAGCAATCACTGACACTACTACTAATGACATACTTATGGTTACAGTACCCCATGGAGTACTTTTAAGGTACCACTTCAAAATAATGACAATGCCTATCAATTATGCAATATATATGACTAAAATCAATAATTTGTTTCTCCTTATAAGTTTCCAAAAGTGGACTTAGCTATTAAGTGTTATATTTATTGCTCAGCAATGCATTTTATTTCTAGTGATGGAATTTAAGAATACGAGGTCTGATCAAAAAAGTATTGGGGCTGTTGCCAAGGTAACGGAACTAAAGTATGCAGAGTAAAGCCACTTGGCACAGATTGACCTTGAACTCTGATGAGCACGAACAGTAAGTTATGACCTTCCTGCTCACTTCCATTGTTTATAGTAGTGCTTCAAAGTAAAGTGTTTAGAATGTGGTCAAACCACAGACGTTCCATCAGTGACCACGGCAGAGAAAATATGTGTGTGTGTGTGTGTGTGTGTGTGCATGTGAACATGGAAAGACACATGGTTTGAAGGCGTCGAGCTGGTGGAAACGTTAGCACACCGGGCGAAATGCTTAGTGGTATTTCGTCTGCCACTACCTTCTGAGTTCAAATTCTGCCGAGGTCGACTTTGCCTTTCATCCTTTCGGGGTCGATTGAATAAGTACCAGTTACGCACTGGGGTCGATATAATCAACTTAATCCGTTTGTCTGTCCTTGTTTGTTCTCTCTGTGTTTAGCCCCTTGTGGGTAGTAAAGAAATAGGAAAGAGACATGGCTTGAAGGTTATTATGGTCAAGAATCTTTTCAAAAATCAAATCTCTCTTGCAAGGATAAAGATTTCAAGACATTAAGGAAATCCAAGAGGATGCAGTTGCTCATTATCCCCAAAACAGGAGTTCCAGGAATGCTTCCACCAATGGGAGCAACACTGGATAATGTGCATGGCTTCAGAAGGGGACTACTTCGAAGGAGATTAAATGCCAAAATGATATGTTTTGTAGTTTTCTTTTTATAGCACCAGTCCTGATACTTTTAGATCAGCTCTTGTATTATATTTCGATTTTGGATTTAGTTTGCAAGATTCTTTATATGAGTTCGTGTGTTGAAGCATATTCTGTTGTGTCAGGGGAGAGTCATTTTCTTTTTGTGCCTACTACCCGTTGCTAGACATTTCCCCCCCTTTCACAAATTGGATTAAAATGTTGTCTCTGATTAGTAAAATCTTCTCTAACTTTGTTGCAAGCAAGTATTTGCTCTCTTGCGAATGTTGTTTGCCATTTGCAGTTGCCATTCTGGTGCTTCAAAAAAGAAAAAAAAAAGGGAAAAGAAAGAAAAAGAAAACAAAGTTTATGCCATGTAGACCAAATTTGAATTAAAAGCTGTTTAGCTAATTAATAAAGAATCATTAAGTTTTGTATAGACTCAAAAATCCATTTGAAAGAAGGCGCCATATCTGAAATTTTAAAAACCATAGTCTGTTGTCTGGGGAGAGTAATTTTCTTTTTGTGCCTTATAATATAACACACTCACCGGTAAAATTTCCACTTATTTCTTATTTTTATTTTCTTAGAATTTTCATTGCCTCTTGCAACCTTTTCAATATTGAAAAGGTTGCAAGATGAAATGAAAATTTTAGGAAAATAAAAATAAGAAATAAGTGGAAATTTTACCGGTGAGTAAAATTGTAAAGTAGTTGCTCCATTATAAACTATTATTATCTCCACTATAACTATGATTAATTACTACACCTGTCCTTGGTGGACAGGTGTAGTAATTAATGTCATCCACATCATCAGTTAACATCTGTTTTCTCTGATGGCATGGGTTGGACAGTTTGACAGGAGATGGCAAAGCCAGTAGCTGCACTATGTACCATGGTCTGTTAGAGTGTTGCATGGAATGCCTTGTGGTATTTGTCCTATCTCTCTAAGTTCAAATATTGCCAAAGTCAGTTTTACTATTCATCTCTTTGGGTACCTCAAAAGGACAAAAGACAAAGCTATCCTGGGAAGAATAACAAAAAAACCCCCACTAAAAAAACAAAAGCAAAAAAACCCCAGAGTAAAGGATCAGTATAATTCTCAGAGCATTGGATGAAATGCTTTGCAATATCTTCCAGTTTTGTGCTTTCTGAGTTAAAATAAATTTAGTTTCCTAAATACCATTAATCATTTAGGACCTATTTTTAATGAAACACATCTGTATATTTCAGATAATTTCAGATATATTCAAGATATTCCAAGTGTCACTCCTGTGGTTAGATATCAGTACTAAGTTTTAAAATTTCATACCAGCCTACACAATTAATACAAATTATGAAAAGTAGGATTCAAACAGGTGAGAGATGAAATAAATACCGAGTTGTATCTTGTTCCAAACTGCCAATGTTCTGAATTCAATGAAATACTGTAGGCGTAGGAGTGGCTGTGTGGCAAGTAGCTTGCTTACCAATCACATGGTTCCAGGTTCAGTCCCACTGTGTGGCATCTTAGGCAAGTGTCTTCTACTATAGCCTCAGGCCGACCAAAGCCTTGTGAGTGGATTTGATAGACAGAAACTGAAAGAAGCCCATCGTATATATGTATATATGTGTGTGTGTGTGTGTGTTTAATGTGTCTGTATTTGTCCCCCCACCAACATTGCTTAACAGCTGATGCTGGTGTGTTTACGTTCCCATAACTTAGCAGTTTGGAAAAAGAGACCGATAGAATAAGTACTAGGCTTACAAAGAATAAGTCCTGGGGTCGATTTACTCGACTAAAAGGTGGTGCTCCAGCATGCCCACAGTCAAATGACTGAAGCAAATAAAAGAGTTAAAGAGAGAGAGAGAGAGTAATATTTAGCAATTCAGTTTCCATAATTTTTAGGGGTTTTCTTTTGTAACTTCAATATAATTTCTAACAATATAGGGTGTTTGAAATAATCGCCTAAATTCATTTCATTTTTAAAAGAAGAAAACACAGTCTTGTAACTGAATAAAACCAACTGCTTTTCAGCTCTCAGAATTCGATAAAATGGAACTGGTAGTCTGTAGGCTTCTGTCAGCATCTAGAATTGTGTATTAATTCCTATTCATGATAATTTATACTTCATCATGAAGTTATTATAATTCTTCAATAATAGAGAATGTTTTTTTCTTCAAGTCAGTAGCAGATAGTGTAATTTGAGAACTTTAAAGTAAAACAAGTGTAAATAAAACTTTTTTGTTAAGAGTTCATGTTAAACTAATGGTTACACTAGTTAGTATTAAAAAAATCCTTCAGTGTATGAACTCAGTAACCACAGAATTTAATACATAGAAAGCTATATTTTATAATTGAATTTTCAAAGAGTTCACTTGTAAAGTTGATAAAAAAAAAAAAACCCAGTTGATATTACATTTTTATCTAATGTTTTAATATAGATGGCTTCTGGCTCATATTTTACTTCTGATTTTTATAATATCATGAATTTTTCCCCTATTGTGAATTAAATATTTATTTCTAAACTGCATGGTCTATAAGCAAGCTATTATTATTATAAAGTATATTTAATATTCTTTAGAATTTACAACTTTTTTACTGTTAGCAACAAACTCCCTAGCTGATTTCAATTCTGACCTTTGAAGATCTTGTAATTTCTATTGAATTTTCAAGATATATTGCACTTGAGAAGTTCCTTGTTGTTTACTTCAGTCTGTATGGAAAATTTAAACCTTAGGCTGCAAAACTAATGAAACTCTTTGTTCAATATTCAGTGTTTCTATAGGGCCATTCAGAGTTAAATGTCTGACCAACGGAGCAATAATAACCTTTAACTCCACAGTTGGTGGGCCCTCATTCTATCACTTCGGATACAAAAACACTTTCCTATTTATTCCAGTCATTTAATTACAAACAATTGTACAAACTACATCGTATACAAAATATTTTACAAAACATTCTCACAAACAAATTACTATTCTAGAAAATAGTTTTCAAAACAAATTTCTATTTTCTTTTTCTTTTACAAAACAGTAATTAAAAATTATTATTTTATTGAATAACACTATTATTTTTATAGTCTTAAAAATTTATTACTACTACTACTACTACTACTACTACTTACGGTAGAAATTAATGTGGCAATTGATTAGTTTTCATCATGAGGTAAATCAACTTAATACCGCAGTAAAATTAGACAGGAAGTGCAGTTTCACAGTTGAGTCAATTCTAATGCTTCATAATAAAGCTACTATTACTCCTATTAGTATAAAATAATTCAATATAATATAGCAAGTGTGTATGTATATATATGTTTGTGTGTGTGTGCATGTGTATTTTTGTATGTGGGAAACAATATTTCTTTTAGACATATCAAAAACGGAATTTCCAATTTAATCATTCTTATGAAAATATTTTTGTATTTCTGTATATGATCGCTCAGTTCACTTAGTTCCAAGATGAAGTTCTTGAATTCATTATTATTGATGTTGTCAAACTGTCTCTGTCTCATAATCTGGATATGATGTGTTGTTGGCTTATAAACTGCCACATACATAATGGGTGACTTTTATTTATGCAGGCTTTACTGCCTGAACTTGACAGAATCCCACAGTATCAAGCATATATTTTGGCCTTTATAATTACATGTCATCATTCATAATTTATAAATTCACCTGTAAATCTATAAGTTGTAAACTTGATGAGTCTAACTGTTACATTAACCATATGAGCACAGCACTCCCTTATGCATAAACAATAAGGAGAAATTACAATACTGCACATCGTAAACAAAACTAGACAGAAAAATGCTAATAGATAATACACCCACACAAGATAGAATTCCTCATAAAAAGAGAGGCTTGATTATGTAATAAATGCACATATCAAAATGCAAAGATAAATTAAATGAACAATAAAATACAGATAATACAAACAGGACAAGCAGATGATTGATGATGCATAATACTAATGGTTAAAATATTGGGTTTCTCTCTTTTCTCTTTTACTTGTTTCAGTCATTTGATTGCTGTCATGCTGGAGCACTGCCTTTAGTCGAGCAAATTGACCCCAGGACTTATTCTTTGGAAGCCTAGTACTTATTCTATCTGTCTCTCTTGCTGAACCGCTAAGTTACGAGGATGTAAACACACCACCATCAGTTGTCAAACGATGTTGGTGGGGGGACAAAGAGACTCACAAACATATACACACACATACATATATATATATATATATATATATATATACATATATACAACGGGCTTCTTTCAGTTTCCGTCTACCAAATCCACTCACAAGGCTTTGGTCGGCCTGAGGCTATAGTAAAAGACACTTGCCCAAGGTGCCATGTGGTTGGTAAGCAAGCTGCTTACCACACAGCTACTCCTGTGGTTGTCTGGAAAGTTTGTGCCAACTTATAGTAGCTTACCTTTCAACTTATTTTAGAACATGGTTGAGTCCATAAAATAGGATTTGACTACACCTCCATTTAGAGCACAGTTTAAGCTATCTTTTCGTGGAAGACGGTTTATGTTCCTATAACCTGTGTTAATTCTCAAACCCTTTAATTTGGAAGATAAGAAAGTTCATTTTCGGCACTTGATGCTTTGGGAACCAGACAAAAATTGCTACAGCTCAGCTGGGATGTGTTACCCCACCCTCCATATTCACTAGATATTGCTCCTTTGGATTTCCACTTATTCAGGTCTCGGCAGAATAGTCTTAATGGTAAAAATTTCAATTCCTTGGATGACGTAAAAAGATACGTTGATGAATTCTTTGCCATGAAACGACCTCAATTCTGGGAAGAGGGTATTTTCAAGTTAAAGGAAAGATGGAGATTCATTGTGCAACAAAATGGTTCATATTTGGTTGATTAAAAATGTAATGGCAAGTATTTACTGACCTTTTTCTTTCCTTTAAAAATCGGCATGAACTTTCTGGACAACCCAATAGATGCCTGGTAATACGAAACCTCTTAGCATCTAAATTCTTGCAATAAGTCAGCAGAAGCAGAAGTTCCACACTGTAAAAGAGGCAGTACATTAGCTAACAACACTCCTGACTTTGATGAGGTTGAGCTAGTCTGCAAATTTTGATAACAATTTTCAAATAAACAAATAAACTGCGAAGGATTTACATGTAAATATGAAAATCTCTTACAAAAAAATCTCTACTGATACAACACACTTAACGAAGGCTTTGAACGGGTAGTATCACTAGGTAAAATGCTTAGTGGTATTTCATCTGTCTTTGTGTTCTGAGTTCAAATTCTGCCAAGGTCGACTTTGCCTTTTATCCTTTCAGGGTTGATAAACTAAGTACCAGTTGCATACTGGGTTCAATGTAATCGATATCCGTGATAACCAAGGGATTACTATTTATGATTTCCAAGGATTAAGTACTTTTAGTTTCTCCTTATTTTAGCTTTCACTTTAAAAAACAAAATCATCTACTTTCCTTGTGGTTTTATTCCTTTCCAAAAGCAGAATAATGGTTCTATTATTATCTGGCAATTCATTTTTTGTCTTTGTGTGTGTTCACATTTTTATATTTTTATTTCTTATCTGCTTTTATTTTTAAAACATTTTTTGCACATGTTTGAAATTTAATGAAGACCTGTCCATTTATTTTCTTTCAAACTCTCTGTTTTATCATTAATTCTCAAAATTCCTGTGGAAGCCTTCATTCAAACTTTTAAATCTTGGCACCATGTTTAATATTTCTTGTCTGTTGATCAGCCTTTTTTTGTTTCTTCAAAATATTTTCCACACTCTTCTTTTCCAAAATCTGCAATGTTCATATTTCTTTATTTTGGAAAGACTGGTTCATGCAAAAGATGTAATTTTTACAGTAATTTGACTGCTATTTTTACCAGAGCGAGCAACCATTTAGAGACTCCCTCGTTGGTTTGAGTGAATGCACAGTTTCTGCCTACCGAATCCACTTACAAGGTTCAAGGTTATAGAAGAAGACACTTTCCGTGAGACTGAACCTAGAACCATGTGGTTGGGGAGCAAACTTCTTACTCCAAAGCCATACCTGTACCTACATGCACGTTTTGAATTCCCCTTGACAAAACATTCTTCATTCACATCCCAGCGATGTTAGTACGACTATGTGAATTGGCTTTCCGAAATAAAATTTCTCAACTAAAGGCGGTGCTCTAGCATGTCCGCAGTCAAATGACTGAAACAAATAAAAGGATAAAAGAATAAAACAATATTGTATTTGATAACTTTCAAAATATTCATACTTTAAGAAAAACTAAAGCTATAAGTGGTACCACAATGAAATACACTTCCCCCTGTCTGCCTACCCAGGTGAACTAATGACACACAAGTAACTAATCAAATATTATCTTCATAGTAATTAAAACTTGAACAAGAATAAACTGAAATTTATTGTTATTCTTCATATTTTAACTCTTCTCAGACCCACATGCTTTCACTTCAGAAACGAATGCCAAAATTATGTCAGAACAGAATAAATATACATTTTTTAAATGCAGTTAATTAAATATTTTTCTGTCAGGTATCTTACACAAGCTGTGTATGTGTGTGTAAAAGAGCAGTGATAAGATTGTAATCTACATAAGTGCAGGAGTGGCTGTGTGGTAAGAGGTTTGCTTCCGAACCACATGGTTCCTGGTTCAGTCCCACTGTGTGTCACCTTGGGCATGTGTTTTCTACTATAGCCTCAGGCTGACCAAAGCCTTGTGAGTGGATTTGGTAGGTAGAAACTGAAAGAAGCCCATTGAATATATATATATATATATATACATGCACCAGGCCCCAATCTTGTCTGGCAGCTCAATGCCATTCCTAACACCAACCACTGCAGGAGTGTAGTGGGTGCTTTTTACGTGCTACCAGCACAGGGACCAGAGGAGCTGGCATCGACTATCATTGGATGGTGCTTTTTACATGCCACTGGCACAAAAGCGGTGCTGGCATTGACCACGTTTGGATGGTATATATATATAAATATATATATACATATATATATACATATACATATATATATACACACACACACGCATATATATATATATATATTCAAAATGTGACCGCATGTGTACCGTTGGCGATTTTTTTCCTCTGTCTTCCCTTCTCTGGATCTTTCCTTCTCCTATGTTTCTGATGAAGAGCTCTGCTTGAAACATTAAACCCTCCTTCTTTCCTTCTTTCCTGAGCATCCAATAATACTATATTTGTTCCATGTCCTCACGTTGTTGTGTTTTTTCGTGTTTTCTTGTTTGGCTTAACTATATATATCTATATATATATGTATGTAGAAGGTTGAAAAGGAACACACGAGTTGATATGTATAAGGAAAATAAAGCAAGGAAAAAATGCTAAAATAATTTTATCACGAAGACCATTTTAGTACCAGATTCAATCATTGCACAGATCCCAGATCAAAATTAAAAAAAAAAGAAACGGAAAAATAGTATTCAGCGAACACTTTGAGATTTGCGCCAACAATAAACAACCAAGCTTCAGAATCTGCCCCCTCTATCAATACAGGGATGATACAACCTGGTTGTTTGTTGTTGGAGCAAATGTCGATGTGTTTGCTGAATGCTATTTTTTTGATTTTCGGAATTTTGATCTGGGATCTGTGCAATGACTGAAACCGGTACTAAAATGGTCTTCATGATAAAATTATTTTAGCATTTTCTACCTTGTCTTATTTTCTTTGTGCGTGTGTGTGTGCGTGTGTTTGTGTGTCTGTGCTTGTACCCCCAACATTGCTTGACAACCCATGCTGGTGTGTTTATGTCCCTGTAACTTAGTGGTTTAGCAAAAGGAACTGATAGAATAAGTACTAGGCTTACAAAGAATAAGTCCTGTGGTTGATTTGCTCAACTAAAGGCAGTGCTCCAGCATGGCCACAGTCAAATGACTGAAACAAGTAAAAGAATAAAAGATTTTAAAAGGATATTGTATTTGATAACTTTCAAAATATTCATACTTTAAGGAAAACTAAAATATTTGATATTGCTATATTTTGGGACGGTCATTTTTTTCTTTTACCAAATAAACACACGCACTATATATTTGTTCTTCACTCATTTATTACTGTTCTTATTTTATTATTTTAAAAATTGCTTTCATAAATCTTTTATGGAAACAATTCATCTTTGTTAATAAAATACCTCCGGGGAAACATTCTGCTTACAAGACATGAATACAGTAGGGAGTCACATGAATGATGTATAATAAGATGAAAAACCTTCAATCAAACGAGCTTCTCCAAGCAATTAAAAGTATTTCTTTTCTTATTGCTAACATTTATAATCAGTATTTTCGCTACATTCTCTCTATTTCTAGATTTACTCTTTTACTTGCTTCAAACTGCGGCCATGCTGGAGCACCACCTTTTATTTGAAGAAATTGACCCCAGGACTTACTCTTTGTAAGCTTTGTAAGCCCATTGCCCGGAAATCTTTTGTCACACATCTGTGACCTCTTCAGTGACACTTTTCAGAGAATGGAGTAAGTGAAGCAAGAACACACATGAAGATGGAAAGTGTCCCTGTAGAGGTCACAGATTTGTGATGAAGGATTTCCAGACAATGGACATGGAGTTAAAATAATAAAATAAGAACAGTAATAAACGCGTGTTTATTTGGCAAAGCAAAACAAAAATATGTCCATCCCGAAATACAACAATATCTTTTTCAGCATACAATTTCACATCAGGAATCTTGCAAAATGAATTGATAAATGTAATAAAATACTTGCAATATATATAATATATATTAGTCAAATTGTTATATTTATATATTTAGTCGTTGACTATTTTCTCTTTTCCACTAGGCCGCTGGTAGCGATAAATTTCTATTGAATTTTTTGCTACCCTAAATTGACTAATTGATAATTTTCTGAATAATTCTGAGATTGAATCGGCAGTTTATATTTACTGCTGATAAGTTTGGCGCGAATACGTCAGTCTTGAAAATTTTAAGACAGATATTCCGTAGGCATCGATACAGACGCCTCGTGTATATTTGTCTCTCCCAGGTTTTTTACTGATGAAGTGTAACCTATGGTAGATTAGCTTAATTTAATTTAATTAAGCTAATTTCATCATTAATGACACAGAAACGTTGCAACGTCTAAAAGATGAATTAGGGTAAATGTTTTTAAATTTTCACCTAATTTCTGAATTACTACTACTTGGCGGTGTGAGTTATGGCTGCTCTTTCTGGTGGACGAATGACCTGTTAGGGTCACTCCTAAATTGTTATATAATATATATTATATAGAGGGCATTAGTACACATAAATATTATTTATTTTAGTAGTTTTGACTTTAAGAGTCCCTCCTAGCGTGTGGCATTTATGTCTAATAATGCCCTCTATATAATATAAATAAATATATTTAAGTGAAAAAATTTACAGATTTTTTCTCTTATGAGGTTTTTCATGCTAACTACTTGATAATTTCTTATGAAGATTTTATCCTATTTTTAAATTATATATATATGTGTGTGTGTGTGTGTGTGTGTGTGTGTGTGTGTGTGTGTGTGTGTGTCTGTGTTTGTCCCCCCCAACATTGCTTTATAACCGATGCTGGTGTGTTTATGTTCCCGTAACTTAGCAGTTTGGCAAAAGAGACTGATAGAATAAGTACTAGGCTTCCAAAGAATAAGTCCTGGGGGTCGATTTGCTCGACTAAAGGCAGTGCTCCAGCATGGCCACAGTCAAATGACTGAAACAAGTAAAAAAGTAAAAGAGATAAATAGGCTGGTAATTTGAACTCAAAGCCCTGAGTTACAATTTTACTTCTGCCACATCAGAGTTGCTATGGCAACATGAGTAAACAACTCTTCACATCACAGTCACAATCTGGCATCGCTAAATGTCCCTCAGTTCCCAATAGCTGATGCTAGTATCCTCTGACTGGCTCTTGTGCCAGTGGCACGTAAAAAGCACCATCCGAATGTGGCCGATGCCGGTACCTCTTGACTGGCCCCCGTGCCGGTGGCACGTAAAAGGTACTATTCAAACGTGGTCGATGGCAAGCCTGTCCTAACTGGCTCCCGTGCCAGTGGTACATAAAAAGCACCCACTACACTCTTGGAGTGGTTGGCATTAGGAAGGGCACCCAGCTGTAGAAAGTTTGCCAGATCAGATTAGAGCCTGGTGCAGCCGCTGGCTTTCCAGACCTCAGTCAAACTGCCCAACCCATTCCAGCATGGAAAACAGACATTAAACGATGATGATGATCTGAACTATCCAATGTGTGTGCATACACACACACACACATACATATTGATGAAAGATATCCACATAGATACACACACACTGACACACACACACACACATACACACACACACACATACACACACATATTGATGAAACATATCCACTTACTCACACATATGCAGACACACACACACACACACATATACACATGCACACACACATTGATGAAAGATATCCACACAGATACTCTCTCTCTCACAGACACACACACACATTGGTGAAAGATATCCACATAAATACTCTCTCTCACACATGCACACACACACACACATACACACTCACACAAACACGCACGCATACACACTCACATGGATATGTATATGCAAAATAAATAAATAAATTTTTAAAATGTAGCAGAGGGGTTATGGTTGATGTTGGGTGGATTGGCAGAAATTGTTAGAGCATTGGATGAGATGCCTTAGGGTATCTGTGATGAGGTGTTGTGCATTCAGGGATCAAATTCCACTCCATCACCAAATAGCAACATTTCTGTCAAGAGTTCTCAGCCAACATATCGTACCACTGCCTGGAAACACCAATGGAAAGATAGTTTTCTTTATTCTGTTGGAAGTCCATCTGCCACACCACACACACACACACATACACACGTGTGTGTGTGTTTTGGTGGTGTGTAACAGCAAAGGAACTAAACATTGACGAGAAAAACAAAACAACAGTTCTCAGATGAATTCCCTTAAATAATTTGTTCTACACCAAATTATAGACATTCCTTTGTTATTGCCACTGTCAGAAATACTATGAATCAATTATTGGTCTGTTGGAAACCTGTAACCAATGAAGCTATTGTGCACAAATTGCTTTATAAAATAAATAAATGAGATTGTATGCCAGTTGAGAGTATATTTCACATTGGAACCATTCTGCTTCATTTTCACAGATAATGCTTTTGGAGAGGTATGAACATTGCAATATCCCATGTAATCTTCTTTGCAAATATAGTATCCTTGTATCTATTCAAATGAAACCAATATCACGTTCTGAAATTATTGTACTCGTAAATTACATAACTCTTTTATAATATATATTTGTAACCATCCAAGTTGCTGCAAGTCAATCAAATATATCACTTTTCTAAAGCAGAGAAAGTTTTAGTTGCTATGGATGTGTGTCTGTAACAAACTCAGAAAATGGTTAATCAATAAAATTCTGAAAATTATCATGACACATATTTCAATACACTGAAAATGCTTAGAAACAAAAGCAACTCTTCATTTCTTTAATGTACTTTTATAGATTCTATCTATGAAACCTTTGCATTTAATAATGTTTTTCTCAGTCACTACGATGTTAGTCAAAGTTTTGATGATCTTCTACCAGATATTATTGCTACCTATAATCAATATTTATGGAGCAATTTGTTTTTCGTCTTATTCTATTTTGTTTTAAGCTTCCATTTTTAGAGCTAAACTAAATTTTTAATGATTAGCTAGGCCCTTTGAACTCGGAACAGTCTTACTCTGAAAAAATATTTTATTGGCTAAAAAAACAAGTTTTAAGTGTCATGTTTATAATAGCAAAATATTAACAATTGATTTCATAATTAACACATTACTGAAGAAAAAATTATTCTTGGAGTGTAACCATATGACTGAGAACACAGATTTATCTCATTCTATCCACACTTTAGTATTGGTTTTGATTAGCTGACCTCCACATAAAAAGAGGAGGTTCTAAAGCAAATAAAATAACCAAAACATGTAGGTTTATAATAGGATGATATAAATCGTTATGAAGACAGCTGGTAAATTTTTTTTTGCAAAAAGCGGAAACTAAAAATGATTAGCTTTACACAGAAGGACTTTCACTCAAGCTTATGTTCAGAATGGAAATTGAGTTGTGCATACTAATATCCCTTTTGCGTTTGAATGTTATTCCATAATGCTACACTGAATTACTAGTAAGTTATAAATACTACACTAGCATGCTTCTAGTTCAGGAATAATTGCTGTCCTGATCCGCATAGATCGTGAATTCATTCTGTGTTAAATTGCAATAGCAACAGCAGCCGCTAAATGTGTTATCAGGAATAAGTCATTGGATATTAAGGTTACTATAAATCACTGAGCCAGAGGTTTGGAAACATATATTAGTCTATATGGGGAATAAGTGGCCTTTGATGTAGACTGAATTGACTGTAAATGTAAATATATTTGTTTTTTAATTTGAGATTGATTTCTACAGAGGCTTTTTATTTGTTATTTTTTAATTTCCTTGTTTGATATCATTGCAAAGGTTTAAAATCATAAATCATTTTGCCTTCCTTTGTGCTGCAATGATTTTTTTAACATTGTTTATTTATTTTTCAATTTTGATATATATTTAAAAACTGGTAGTTATATAGGGTTCATATTTTCATTTAGCTAACAGGAAAAATGATAAAAATTGCTTTCATAAATCTTTTATGGAAACAATTCATCTTTGTTAATAAAACACCTCCGGGAAAACATTCTGCTTGCAAGACATGAATACAGTAGGGAGTCACATGAATGATGTATAATAAGATGAAAAACCTTCAATCAAATGAGCTTCTCCAAGCAATTAAAAGTATTTCTTTTCTTATTGCCAACATTTATAATCAGTATTTTCGCTACATTCTCTCTATTTCTAGATTTACTCTTTTACTTGCTTCAAACTGCGGCCATACTGGAGCACCACCTTTTAGCTGAAGAAATTGACCCCAGGACTTATTCTTTGCAAGCTTGGTACTTATTCTATCGGTTTCTTTTGCTGAACTGCTAAGTTACAGGGACATAAGCACACCAACATTGGTTGTCAAGCAACAGTGAGGCACAAACACAGACACAAAGCACAAAGACATGCACACACAAATAAATAAATACATGCATACATACATATATATATATATATATTACATATATATATATAGCTGTTTTCTCGATAGCGCATATTGTCATGAAATGCTCGAAATGTGGAGTAGATAAACAGCCAACAACTGATGAATTGTCGTTTTTTTATGTTACTTGTCTTGTTTTTCAATTGTTTCTCTTGTTGTTCACAAAAAAAACGTTTGTCTTCGTATTTCATGTTGTTTTCATATTTCATATTGCTTACATTTGGTGACATCCTGTAATCCTGTACCCATATATGCATATATATATACATACACTGGCAAAAATAAATTTAAGACCGATGATAAAAGTTCTATTTCTTACAAAATATTTTGTTACTAACACCATACAAATTATCTTTATCTTTTACACCTTATGCAGAATTTATTTCTGTTTCGAATGATGCAGACAATAACTATTTTTATGCAACTTGAAGAATTCTAATGCTAAATTAATATAAACATTTCAAATTTACTGGCAAAATTAGTTTAAGACCATGTAATATGTATGCAAATTTTTTTGCCAAAATGGGTGGTCACACAACTAGCTTAACTACACTATATAGTGTTATAATTTAACGTTATTATACAATTGATTAATAATGGGAAAACAACGTAGCCTCAGTCCAGTCATGAGAGCAAAAATTGTATCACTCCACCAGCAAAATGTTTCCTTTTCGAACATCAGCAAGCTACTAAAGTACAGTAAAACAGCTTGTGTGCAAGCATGGAAGTTATACTGGGAAACTGGTTAATATAAAGATTGGCAAAGGACTTTTTCTCTCTCCCTTTTTCTCTTTCTCAGTCCTTTCTGTCAAAGAGCATAGGCCCGAAATGTCAAAGACTTTTTCATTCTTCCTGAGTGTCAAACTAATAAACCTGTTTGTTGTTTCCTCATCTATCTTCATCTTTTGTTTTCTGTAAATTCGAACTATTTATTCAATATGCTTCTACATATGACTGAAACAAGTAAAAGAACATATATATATATATATATATATATATATATATATATATATACTTTATTTAAAGCAGCAGAAAATTCAACAAAACCTGTTACTCTGAGTTTCCCGTCTCCGACGAACGGAGACGGGAAACTCAGAGTAACAGGTTTTGTTGAATTTTCTGCTGCTTAAATAAAGCATATTACTCTACCACTGGTATTTGAGTACTCTTTTTTCCACCTTGTTTCACATTTATGTGTTTACTCCGGTGTATATATATATATATATATATACATATATATATATATATTGAGTTAACCCATGAATAATGCGGTATGTTTTATACTTCTTTCATTTTTCAGACTTAAGATAAACAAAGTTCTTTTTTAATCTAAGATATACTCTCCATCATTTTCTACAATGCTCTTCCATCTTCCAGGTAGACTTGCAAGGCCCCTCTTCCAAAATTCACTTCTCCTTGCCAAAAAATACGCCTCCAGTACTGTTCTCACCTCGTCTACAGAATTCATATATTTTCAACAGCTACTGCAACATGGTATAGCTTATTGCTTGTAATAATGACAGCAGTTGTTAGCTCAGCTCCTCCCATGGAAGAAATTCTCAGAAACATGTTATCTTATGGGAATTTTGTCTCTTATCTGCCTATTGCATTGGAAAATGGAGATATGTACTAGCCCTTTACATTGTTGTAATTCGGTAAATGTTAACTTTATCCATGCTTATAAATAGACCATTAATGAGATGATGAATATTTATATAGTGTATCGCTGCAACGCCAGACAGTGACATTGTGAATTACTTACTAAATTAAGCCAGCGCCGAAACCTAATTTTCATTATAATCTACTGCCTTCTGCATCATTTCAAGTAATAAATCTTTCCAACCTGGTTGTTGTATCTTATGAATAAATTCTCATTGCTTTATGCATGACATATCTCAGGATAAATAAATTCAAATTACAACAGGTGTTAATGAATGTTTCAATAGACTTTCAGAAATCATATTGTTTTTATAGTTTGGCATGAAAACAACAACAGCAGCAACAACAACAATAACAACAACATCAGCAGCAACAACAACAACAACAACTGCAAAAATTTCAGAAAGTAATCTATTTGTCAATAAAACTTGTCAATTTTCTATAATTGGACACTGAATTTGTTTAAGTTTTAAGAAGCAAACAAATAAATTAACAGTCTTCACTTTGTTCCTAAATTTCAGATAAAGTAACTCATGCATGAATAATTTGAACCATGAATCCGTAAACAGTTAAAAGCTTTGGCATCAGAGAATGTCATTTACACAATATGCAAATTTAAGTCTAATACTGCAAAGTATAGTTTTACTTCAAATAATTCCTGAAAGTGGCATTTAATTTATTTTCTTGCATGTATCAGTACTGCTTGCTTGTGAATATGGTACTTTGTAAAAAAAAAAAAAAAAAAATGAAATTAAAAAAATAATAAAATGAGAAAAAATAAAAAGAGATAATAATAATAATAATAATAATAATAATAATAATAATAATAATAATAATAATAATAATATAATAATAATAATAATATAATAATAATAATAATAATAATAATAATAATAATAGTAAAACTCAAACAAGCTATCAAAAAAATATCTGAGACAAATGATGGAATTCTATCAGAATACTAGAAAAGAAGCGAAATTTAATGGCTCAATTATAAAATAATAATAATAATAATAATAATAATAATAATAATGATAATAATAATAATAATAATAAAAATAATAATAAATAATAATAATGATAATAAATAATAATAATGATAATAATTCAACAGATATGTGTGCGAACTTGAGGCGGTTTTATTTTTAGAATACTGTTGGCAATTATGTAAACCGTGACTCTGGTTATTTGTATCGTTTTTACATATCCTGACGGCAATATAATAGGTTTCGTTACAACTGTATCATTGCTGTTTTCAGTGTTATTGCTGTTTTGTTACCTCCATGCAATCGTTTCACTGGAGATATTACAGTGGGCATAAAAAACACTCGGATTATTAAAACCAAGACTCCATGTTGTCAAAATGGTAAGATTTGCATGTTGTGCTTACTTCTGAAATAACCTCTGCTTCTTTTGACCTTACTATGAATCAGTCCTTTACTGCAGCATCATCAACTACTACTGCTGCTGCTGCTGCTACTACTACTACTACTACTACTACTACTACTACTACTACTACGATGATGACGCCGACAACAATGACAGCAATGATGACAACGACCACCACCACCACCATCACTACCACCATCACCACCAACACTACCACCACCACCATCTCCACTGCCACTACCGTCACCATCATCACCACCACTACCACCACCATCACCACCATCATCACCAGCCGTTCAAGACCTGGAGATCTCCATTTCTAGCGACTTCGAGGTCCATCTCCCAGTGGTGTCGGGTGTCAACGAAGAGCCCTGGACTACAAGACAACCAAAGTTTTTTGTTTTTCCAAGGTCTGGGGTCTCCTGCTCCTAAGCCCTAGACCATCACCTAATCACCCTTACCCGTCTTGTTGCTTCACAACAACAACAACAACCACCACCACCACCACCGCTGCCACTGCCACCACCACCACCACCACTGCCACAACTACTGCCACCACCATATGGTCAGTCTGTACATAAAACAGGTATTATATTTGGGCCGGATATCATCATCATCATCATCATGTCCACCATCATTTAACATCCATAGTCCATGCTGGCATGGGTTGGATGGTTTCACTGGGACTGGTAAGCTGGAAGGCTGTGCCAGGCCCCAGTCTGATTTGGCATGGTTTTCTATGGCTGGGTGCCCTTCCTAATGCCAACCACTGTGAGAGTGTAATGGGTGCTTTATGTGCCACCAGCATGAGTGCCATTTGCATGACACCAGTGTCTGCCACATCTGCGATTTTGCTCAGCTTGATGGGTCTTCTTCTCAAGCCTGATGTAATGCCAAAGGTCTTGGCCATTGCCTTCATGAGGCCCAACACTTGATATGATTAAATGATATTGTGGAATATTATTAAATAATATTTTGTTCTGTAATTAAAGGATGTATTAAAAATTTAATTATTTGTAATGTTAATGATTCAATCTTTATTTTACATAAATAAATGCATTACATGGTAATTAGTGAAACTACCATTATGTTGATGATGACCACAACTGATGTGGTCATCATCATCATCATCATCATTACCATTGTCAGCATCAGCATCGTTATCATCATTGTCGTCATCTTCATCACCACCACCACCACCACCACCACCACCAACAACAACAACAACAACAACACCATCACCATCACCGCTACCACAATTTCCAGCACCACCACCACTAGCAACAACAACAACAACAACATCACCGCCACTACCAACAACAACAACACCATCACCGCCACCGCCATTTCCACCAACACCACCACCAACAACAACAACAACAACAGTAACACCACCACCACCACCGTTACCACCTCCTCTAGCACCAACTTCATCATTGTCATCAACATTGTCATCAATATTTTTCCTCGCAATTATCATTACAACGAAAATTATTATCATTAATACTTTATCAGTGTCATCATCACAAACTACAATGGTATAAGCCAATGTGTGCAACTTGCTAGATATAATAGTCAAATCTCCCTTGACTCACCCCACCTCACCACCACCCATCACCATCCCACATCCTCTATCTTAGAAATGTAAGGGTAAGTGTAAGGGTAAAGACCCCCTTCGGTCATGAATGACCATGGGATTGCACTTACAAAGTTCCTCTCCAAGGCACAAATGCGGGCAAGGTCATTTATGGAAGACCAGCAGTTCTCCATGCACATCAGCCTCCCCTTTTCACACCCTTGATGTTATCCAAAGAAAGGCAATGACCAATACAGCTTGGCACCAGTGATATTATTTACATTTGACGGATATTTGTCCTCATCTTGTTGTGTCTGGGGAGAGTCATTTTCTTTTTGTGCCTTATAATTTAACACACTCACTGGTAAAATTTCCACTTATTTCTTATTTTTATTTTCCTAAAATTTTCGTTGCATCTTGCAACTTTTTCAATAGTCTTGTTTGTTGTTAACACAATAATTCAGCTGATACACCCTCCAGCCTTCATCAGGTGTCTTGGGGAAATTTCGAACCTGGGTTCTCATTCGTAAGGTATTTTTCGATGTTACTATCATTATTATTATTATTATCATTATTATTATTATTATTCAGGTCACTGCCTGGATTCGAACTTGGAATCTTGGGTGATATTGTAATTAACCGGGACATTGTAATTAATTTCTGTAATTAATTTAACTGGAGCAATGTGAAAATAAAGTGTCTTGCTTAAGAATACAACACTCAGCCTCGTCTGAGATTTGAACTCACTACCTCATGATTGTGACCATGACGCTCTAACCACTGAGCCATGTGCCTTCACAAATTACATTCTTCGAATTTTGTGGTTCTGGGCCTACTGTACATAGGAAATAGATGAAATGGTCATGGTTGGAATTCCTTCGCTTCTACATCTGTTCAGTCAGTGTTGATTTGGAGCTAAACAGCAATTGGAAGCACTCCGTCGGTTACGACGACGAGGGTTCCGGTTGATCCGAATCAATGGAACAGCCTGCTCGTGAAATTAACGTGTAAGTGGCTGAGCACTCCACAGACACGTGTACCCTTAACATAGTTCTCGGGGATATTCAGCGTGACACAGAGAGTGACAAGGCCGGCCCTTTGAAATAGAGGTACAGCAGAAAGAGGAAGTAAGAGTGAGAGAAAGTTGTGGTGAAAGAGTACAGCAGGGATCACCACCATCCCCTGCCAGAGCCTTGTGGAGCTTTAGGTGTTTTCGCTCAATAAACACTCACAACGCCCGGTCTAGGAATCGAAACCACGATCCTATGACCGCGAGTCCGCTGCCCTAACCACTGGGCCATTGCACCTCCATAAACAGCAATAACAACAAGACAACCAACATTTGGTTTCTCATTTAAGGAAACTGTATCCATGATAGAAGATTTCAACTCGTATAAAAGTGCATATTCTGCAATTGTTTATTTGAATATCTTTCTTCATAGTAATTGGGCTGCCGAGATTTCTTGACTGTCTCCTGAAAGTATTGACTTTCCTCGTTATGTCAGACGTGACTGGCATTTAAGGAAGTTGTCTATTGCTTATTTGTAACTGTATTTTGTTGTTAATAGCGATAACAGTGTTGTGTCACTGCCATCTCAATAAAAGTACAATATTTATTTCCTGTCTGTCAAATCACTCTTGGATACTGACAGAATATGAATGATAAGGCATTTTTTCCTTTCCTGTTAGCTGACAAAGATGACTACGCTGTTCTTTCTTTCTTACCAAGGAGCACTGCTTTTCATGAGATGAAATGTTATTATGTAACTCACTTCCATGTCTTTCTGTAGAGTGTATGCGGAACTTAAATGATAAAATCGGTAAGCGATAGCACTGTTTGGTCAAAGATTGTCAGTTCAATCTGTTGCACGGACTTCTTTGTATTTCTCAATAAAGCATTTCATTTTTTTTACATTGTCTAAATTCAAATGGATGTTGGAAGTATGGATTAGACCACCTAGAAATACTGCCTTGTGAGACAGTTTCTTATTTCTTTACTGCCCACAAGGGGCTAAACACAGAGGGGACAAACAAGGACAGACAAACAGATTAAGTCAATTACATCGACCCCAGTGTGTAACTGGTACTTATTTAATTGATGAAAGGCAAAGTCGACCTTGGCGGAATTTGAACTCAAAACATAGCAGCAGACAAAATACTGCTGAGCATTTCACCTGGCGTGCTAACGTTTGCTACTTTTTTTATTGCCCACAAGGGGTTAAACATAGAGAGAATAAACAAGGACAGACAAATGGATTAAGTCGATTACATCGACCCCAGTGCATAACTGGTATTTATTTAATTGGCCCTGAAAGGATGAAAGGCAAAGTCGACCTCAGCAGAATTTGAACTCAGAATGTAGCGGCAGACGAAATACTGCTAAGCATTTCATCCGGCATGCGAACGTTTCTTAATTTTTTTATTGCCCACCAGGGGCTAAACATAGAGGGGACAAACAAGGACAGACAAACGGAATAAGTCAATTATATCGACCCTAGTGCGTAACTGGTATTTATTTAATTGATCCCAAGAGGATGAAAGGAAAAGTCGACCTCAGCAGAATTTGAACTCAGAACGTAGCGGCAGACGAAATACTGCTAAGCATTTCGTCTGGCATGCTAAAGTTTCTGCCAGCTCGCTGCCTTATGAGACAGTTTCTATCCTGTTACATAATCTGCAAGAAGTAGCAAATAAATCTCTCTTGCATCATGTCTTCTGTCTTAATGTTTTTCACATTTAAACCAGCCATATCTAATCCAAATGTTTTACTTGTTTTATGACCAATACCAGCTGGATCTGGCCTCTCACACCTACCCTACAATGTCATTCTAATAATCAACAATCAGATATATTGAAGCTATGAGAC